>NC_088651.1:10155877-10205877 GCF_964019385.1 Sycon ciliatum | reverse complement strand
ACACACACACACACACACACACTCTCTCTCTCTCTCTCTCTCTCTCTCTTACCTGTAGCTCATCGTTCTGAACATCAATGGCTGTCAGGTAGTCAGCAGCATAAAGGTACGCATCGGATATCTCCACAGCACGTTTACGTCTATTCTCCAGCAACTCTTGCACCCTGCACACATCACACAACAACAACAACAACGACAACGACGATAGTGATGATAATGACCACCACCACCACCACCATCACCACCACAACAGCAGCAGCAGCAGCAGCAGCGATAGCACCAACAAAGAGTGTCACGTGCTCTGACGCAGGGCTTATTGACGTGGCGAGGAGAGTTGGCTTATCCATGTACGCATCCACACACACACACACAAGTACGCACACACACACAATTGAAGGCACAGAACTAACTGCTTACTTCTTATCACTGAGAGCACTGTTGGTGACAAAGTCGACAATCATTCTGAATAGCGGCGACCGAGCAGCGTTCTGACTTTCGGCAGCAAACGCTTTCATCTAGGGAACACCAGTGGGGATGGAAACACACAACACACAGGAAGAAAACGCAACGGTGTGAAGGAATCCTACAGTAGAGGATTTAGACAGACAACTGAAAAAGCCATCTAAATCAAAGTCAGACGAATATATACATATGGACCAGCACTGCCCACTGGGGACAGGGCCACAGCTCTCACCTGCTCCAGTTGGCCTTCGGATTTGACTCTCTCGTACACACGGTCCCAGGAGTTTGAGCGAATCAGCCACTTGGGACGACTCTTGGTCGACTCGCCCTCATCCTAGCACAGACAAATGAAACAAACAGAAGTACTGGAATCAGGATTGTAGTGTACTGAGAGTCTACAAGTGTTCACACGTGTTCACACGTGTGACCTTGCACTACTTTGTACATTATCAGATGCAACTTACACCACAACCACAGGTCTTCTATTGGTGCAAGTCACCATCGTGAGAATAAAGAAAAATAGGATACGTCTGGTAATATGTGAGCAACGGGCATTGTACCATAAAATGATGTCAACTTGAAATCCTGCTGGGACAGCACCCATAGACAGTGGAGTTGCACACTCTGGCGTGGTTATGAACTCTTGCTATCGCAAGCAACCTTGCCAAGGCAAAACTCAGCAAGAAGAAGCCTGGACTGCAGCGTGTGTGGCAAGGCGTTATCTGCATGCAAGTCGACCTGCACTCTGCACATGTCGAACTGTATGCAACAGAAGCAACTTTTTCCAGACATGAAAATAAGAACGGTCTAGGTTAGGAGGCTGACCCCCTCCCCCAGTTCTTTGGCCACCGACAGCACTGTACACCAATAAATGAAGAAAGATGGGCCAGGCTTGGTTTGATCATCGGTGTAGCCTAGAGATCGTTAAAGAAAGCTGCTACTGCTGCTGCTGCAGTGGTGAGATTACGCCGTACAATGACACTTACTGGATCCTGTCGTCGACGTGACATGCCGGCAAACTTGAGAAGGAACAGTGCCTTGGCTCGGCAACTCTTTGCTGCTCGCCGGCAAGACGCAAGTTACAGAGTCGAGCAGCACGGCATCGAGCAGCACGACATCCAACAGCACGCACACATGCATACACAACAGTGCACGTGCACATGCATACACAACAGTGCACGTGCACATGCATACACAACAGTGCGCCCGTACACGCATACAAAATAATGCACACACAAAAGCCAACAAACACACGCGGGAACATGCCAGATTATTATGATGACCTCCCAATGATGATCTACTAGGATTACTCGCTGTTGTCTTCCACGTTGTCGACGTCGACGTTGCCACAGTACCCCTTCCAAGGACAGTCAACTTCGCTAATAACGACTGCGGATATAACGACAATTCGCGAATAACGACAGAATTTCCATGCCCAGAGCAAAGTGCAACCTAACTGTCTACATAATATGAGACTTCGGGTATTAAAGGACACCTCGCGAATAAGGACACTTTTCTGATGCCCCGCCGAGTGTCGTTATACGCAAAGTTGACCGCACTAGGATTACAACATGCAGTTGTCGTCTTTGACGTTGTCGACGTCGATGTAGTCACGGCACCCCTTCTAAGTACAGAGAAACCTGTCTAAGACAACCGCTCAAGACAAACCCATATGCCCTTTCCGGATTTTGATACAAAATGCTTGTCAAATGTCACCCCGTGCGTGTGGTCGCTTACCCGGCTCTTCGGGATCAATGGCTGCCTTCTCCTCGGGGCTAAGCTGCGCATCATCCGACTGCAGCACGAGCTGTTGACGACGGTCAACCTGAGTGAGTGTGTGTGTGTATGCAAAGCAAACAGCATCAGTGCCCCACACACAGGCCGGTGTAAGAAGGCATACCATACAGGCATTGGGATTTTATCAAAGGAGGGGGGGGGGGGAGGGGAGAGGGAGGGGAGGGGGTTAGGGTGACAACGGTCAACCTGAATGTGCAAACTACAGAAAACCTGTGTAAGAAGGTACACAACACCATACAAACATAAGGATTTCACTAAGGGGGGTAGGGAACCCGGAAGCTAGCCTGCGGATTTGGAGCCAGGTTTGAGCAGCGATCTCAGTGAAACCAGCCTTAGCCGACCGCAACGTCATGTCCCTGTGTACAGGTGGTCTCCTTATCCACGGTCATTAGACCGTATCTAGCATAAATCATTGGTCCTAGTTATCTGGGACAGATGGTCGCCTTGTCAGAGTGGTTGACATAAAACAGGTTTTAAGGTACTTTTAAAAAACTATTAGCAAAGAGCCATGGTAACGAGTGTGTGAGACTTGAATGATGACCACTAACAGACAACATGGTTGTATAATACAGTGCATTAAAATCGAGTGCAGGAGTGACTGCACACAGGAGTGACTGCACACAGGAGTGACTGCACACAGGAGTGACTGCACACAGGAGTGACTGCACACAGGAGTGACTGCACACAGGAGTGACTGCACACAGGAGTGACTGCACACAGGAGTGACTGCACACAGGAGTGACTGCACACAGGAGTGACTGCACACAGGAGTGACTGCACACAGGAGTGACTGCACACAGGAGTGACTGCACACAGGAGTGACTGCACACAGGAGTGACTGCACACAGGAGTGACTGCACACAGGAGTGACTGCACACAGCAGTGACTGCACACAGGAGTGACTGCACACAGGAGTGACTGCACACAGGAGTGACTGCATACAGGAGTGACTGCACACAGGAGTGACTGCACACAGGAGTGACTGCACACAGGAGTGACTGCATACAGGAGTGACTGCATACAGGAGTGACTGCACACAGGAGTGACTGCACACAGGAGTGACTGCACACAGGAGTGACTGCACACAGGAGTGACTGCATACAGGAGTGACTGCATACAGGAGTGACTGCACACAGGAGTGACTGCACACAGGAGTGACTGCACACAGGAGTGACTGCACACAGGAGTGACTGCACACAGGAGTGACTGCACACAGGAGTGACTGCACACAGGAGTGACTGCACACAGGAGTGACTGCACACAGGAGTGACTGCACACAGGAGTGACTGCACACAGGAGTGACTGCACACAGGAGTGACTGCACACAGGAGTGACTGCACACAGGAGTGACTGCATACAGGAGTGACTGCATACAGGAGTGACTGCACACAGGAGTGACTGCACACAGGAGTGACTGCACACAGGAGTGACTGCACACAGGAGTGACTGCATACAGGAGTGACTGCACACAGGAGTGACTGCACACAGGAGTGACTGCACACAGGAGTGACTGCACACAGGAGTGACTGCACACAGGAGTGACTGCACACAGGAGTGACTGCATACAGAAGTGACTGCATACAGGAGTGACTGCACACAGGAGTGACCAAGCGGGACCATGACCATCATCTCACTTACAAGCTGCCGACGGAGAGAATCAGCCGTCATGAACGCCTGCTGAATCTCGGAGCTGAACTCGTCGGGCACCGTCTCCTCAACTGCACACAGTTGCCATAGAAGCACACAGAGAAACACACACGCACAACTTTAGTGCACAGAACAGAGAGATCTGCCAACAGAACTATCACCAAGCACATGCCCGTACACGCACAACTTCAGTGCACAGAATGGAGAGATCGGACAACAGGACTATCACCAACCACATACCCATACACAACCCATGCACATGCGTAACGGGTTTCATAGTCCTGTACTTGGCCAGGACTATACAGCAAGGACACCCAAGGGGGGTGTACCAATGGGAGACCAGTTCATTTTTGGGGACTGTGCAAAGAGAAAGGAAAACCCATTAACGGAGGTATTGCTCAAAGTACAATTATGGATTTCGATTTATTTCAGCCAATGTCACTACGAAGACAAATGACACACAGCAAAAGGAGACAGGCACGTCCGGAAAGCAAACAGGAAGATAGCAGGCTTGCTGAACCATTGACTGCTGGAACATTGGCACACACGCACAACTCCACCATCACCACCGTCGCCGTCCTTCTTTCAGCCTGCTCATTCTGAACAGGGGCGACACACAAGGTACCAGTACGACAATGGTCGTACTGGTTCCACTTTTCGTCCAGGATGCATCGATGGTCCACACAATTCATCCAAAGCAATAAAGAGTGCTAAGATGTGCCCTGTTGGCCGAAAAATCCGAATTTTTCTCCCCCGGGAGACACCCCGGACCCTCCGTCGTACCACTTCTCATTGCCCGGTGACACCCCCTGCTTACCATAGGTGACGAGTTGTTCACGAATACACTGAGAGTGCCAGCAGAGTGCGGCAAACACTGCAGCCACGGCCTGGTTGACAGGCTCACCGCCTACGGGTGGAGAGCGACGCTTCGCCTGACACCTGCACAAGACAGTAGGCACACGGCACAGACCAAGAACACGATGGTCAGTGCACAGAGGAGTAGTAGGCCATCGGCACCATAACATTGGGCACGATTGCCGTTTGACTTGCGATGTAAAATAAAACAAATACAAAAATTAATACAAATACGGTGCCCTGAGGGGGCTCCTGAAATCACCACCACGTGACTGCATAGGTAACACAGAAGTGACCAAATCATAGCAGACATAGTGATGTCCGCGTGTTTTATATTCCTTATACAGTATAGTGGCGCTGGGTGAAATCCAACCTAGAGTGCAAAGCTGGTGCCCTGTGATATGTATTATACTCACGTGACTGTACGCATCATAGTACTTCTCCATGCGTGCGTACACCAAGTACTCCCCAGTTGTCAGGAGACAAGAAACCCCTTGGCACTCTTCATTGTTTTGTTTTATCTGGTTGTAAATATACTCTACTTCTTATGCCAGGACTTGTCTTCGTTGGAAAGTAGACTAGCAGTAACATTACATGGCGCAGCGAACATTTTTGATCCTTTAGTTTTGTAGCCTTTTTAGTTGCCTCGTTGTCATGTCGGAACCAGAGGGACTTGGTGCCGTTTCGGGCACGCGTTCCACCGAGCAGAACCAGATGGATTTATTGCTCAAATTGATGCAGAAACAGATGGAAGCATCCGAGACCCGGGATCGGGATATGCAAGCGATGCTGCAAACTGCGTTGAACAGGCAGTCGGGCGCTCCTACCTCGTCGTCGTCGAACCCGTCAGCCCCGTCACGTCCTCGACCCATTGGCCATGCAGAAGTCCCACGCTTGATTTCTTCTGCAACGATGGCAGATTTTGGAGCATGGCGTGAGAGCTGGGCTGATTACAGTAAATGTCAGCACCTGCAAGACCAGGACAAGGACGCCCGTGTGGCTGCTCTACGTCAATGTCTTGATGACGACCTCAAACGATTTATTCGTGAAGGTGTCATCTCGTTTCCGCCCACAGCTGACGTCTCTCAGATTATTGACGCTCTGCACCAGTATATGCGGAGTCAGCGCAACCCGTTGCTGGATAGAATAGAATTCTATAAACGCCACCAGGAGAATGGTGAAAGTTTTGACAATTTCTACACCTGCTTGCGCGAGCTGTATAATGCTTGCAATGTTGAGTCATACGCGTTGTGCGGAACCTGCCATCCCGCCTGTTGTGCTACCTGTCAGCACCTGGCAACTGCGTTGGCGAATGACACCCTCCGGGACAGAATTGTCATCGGCATCTTGGAGGACGAGACCCGGCATAAGTTGCTTGCGATGCCAAAGCTGACGCTGGATGCTGCCATCACCACCTGTCGATCAGAAGAAGCAGCCCGACAGACAACAGACAGCTTACCTACGCCAGGCTTGTCTGCGAACGCAGCTCGCCGCTCCACGTATCAGAAGCGGAAAACTCAGCCTACACGGGAATCAGGCAAACCTGGCAAGCCGAGCAGTTTCGCAAGTAAGTGCCGCAACTGTGGCCGATCACTGCATACCAAGTCTGTGTGCCCGGCTGCTGGCAAGGTGTGCCATTCCTGTAAGGGCAAGGGTCATTTCAAGAGCATGTACCCGAAGGCTGCACGTCCTGGCCACCCGTCTGGCAAACTGGCGCATCTCAAGCTGCAACGCGCTACTGTCCGCGGCCACAGCATGCTGGTAGTTGGTGTTACGCTACCCGGTGTACATAGTCCCGTGTCCCTCGACTGGATACCCGACACTGGTAGTGACGTGAACGCGATCTGATTACATCATTGTATGCGAACATGTGTACTGGAAAACCCGGAAAAATTTCGGTGGAGGTTTATTTTCCGTAACTTCGGTACCGGTAATTTTTACATAAAATAAACACGACCTAAAATTCAACCATGCCATGCCACACAGTGTGCAAAATGCATTTTTGGATCTGGAAAACTGGTTTACCGAAATTTTCGCGCTACCGAACCGTTGATTTTGGGGACCACCGAAAATATCAATTTCAACACTGAAAATTCCAGGTTTTACAGTGCGTCCAGCCGCATTCGTGCCGCTTCCAGGGCGTAAATGGCCGGGGAAATTGAGGGCGTCAAATGTGAACTCTGGGTTGAATTTCACCGAGCGCAACTGTAGCTATACTTAAAGGGGAAGTTAAGGCAAAAATTAAAATTTCACCAGTTGTAGTCTTCGCGGTGCTGAGTCGAATGGTCTTGGTCCGAGAAAGCTGAGACGCTCCCTTCCTACTTGAATCCCAATCGAACTCGCGCACTCCCACCGAGACTGGGTGACTGCGCCCTACTAGATGGGGATTTGTATGCAAAATGTCACTAAAAGCGCCGTTTCGTTCTTATAAAAGCACGGATGACCGCGATTGGCCCATATGTTGTAGTCTTTTGGACGCTGAGTCGACTGGTTTTGGTCCGAAAAGGCTGCGATGCAGCGTTCCTCCTTTATTCCCAATCGAACATGGTTGAACAAGTGGTCACGTGCTCCTGGGTGCCCAAATCACCTGGTCACCACGCCAGCAGGCGACAACTTTCACACCAAGGTTCAACTCGAGTGACAGGACTGCACCCAAAAAAGGTCAAACAGGCTAGTAAGTTGTACCCTGCAGGCACGGTGACCAGCTGACTGGTGTACGCAGGAGCACGTGACCGCTTCTTCAACCATGTTCGATTGGGAATAAAGGAGGAACGCTGCATCGCAGCCTTTTCGGACCAAAACCAGTCGACTCAGCGTCCAAAAGACTACAACATATGGGCCAATCGCGGTCATCCGTGCTTTTATAAGAACGAAACGGCGCTTTTAGTGACATGTTGCATACAAATCCCCATCTAGTAGGGCGCAGTCACCCAGTTTCAGTGGAAGTACGCGAGTTCGATTGGGATTCAAGTAGGAAGGGAGCGTCTCAGCTTTCTCGGACCAAGACCATTCGACTCAGCACCCCGAAGACTACAACTGGTGAAATTTTAATTTTTGCCTTAACTTCCCCTTTAAACTGAGCCGCGATCAGCAAAAACAGACCTATGAGGCTATAGGTCAAATTTTTCAAAAGGTTTTTTTTTGCTGGAAATTATTCGCTTTTTTTTTAATTTGACCTATAGGTCTGTTTTTGCTGATCACGGCTCAAATATTGTCTCCATGTCGATAGTTCTGCGGCACACTGCATGCATTGGTCACACAACCCATTCTCGTACTACTCACTTGCTGAGGAAATCCAACGCTGGTCCCTCCGTGCGATCGGCAACGTTGCGTAGGAACTCGTTTACACGGCTATCCGTAGGGCTGGCACTCTGCAAGTGTGCGAGTGTGATGAAGAGAGCAGAGGAGATTAGCAACAGCGTGAATGACATACACACACACACACATGAACACATACACACACACATGCACACATACACACACACACACACACCTCAGACCTCAGACATGCCCATCGCGGAAGCGATGATAGCGAACAGCTATGTTAGACATAGCAACTTGTGCTGGGATTACACCATTCAACAGCTTGCAAGGCTGATGAATTGACAGCCACTATTTTTAGCCTGGTATCCACCACATACACACATACACACGTACACACGTGCAAACAAACTCATGCTCATACTCCTGCCGATCGCTGAAGCGATGCTAGCAAACAAGATATGTTAGACATAGCAACTTGTGCTGGGATTACACTATTCAACAGCTTGCAAGGCTGATGAATTGACTGCCACTAAAGAAGGAGATTGAGACATGATTAATTGGCTTCAGTGGAGCGGCCTCCGCTTATTGAAGATCACTGGTGTAGCTTACAAATTGTCCCGAGAAAGAGCGCTGTAGTTTCTTCTGCATGAAGCCACCGCGGAACACGGTACTCCACAGCCTCTGCAACAGGATGTCACTCTCCTCCTTATCTTTATCCTGAGGTGACGTGGATGGCAGTGCTGATGAAGCGGGAGCCGACGAGGAGCCAGACTCGGACGCCGCTGACGAATCTGCAGTCAGTGTCACACATGCACACACGCACGCACGCACGCACGCACGCACGCACGCACACACACACACACACACACACATATGCACATTTGCGCGTACACCCACACACACCATGTACACACACACGTGTACATACGCACACGGACACATGGACACACACACACACACACACACACACACACACATATGCACATTTGCGCGTACACCCACACACACCATGTACACACACCATGTACACACACACGTGTACATACACACACGGACACATGGACAACCCACGGGAAACCACACATCAGTACATCTAAAACACCGAGGAGGAATGCTGGAATTGCCCCCCCCCCCCTATATACAAGGAGACACATAAACAGCAAGACCTACAAGATGGCAAAGTAGTCCACGGCAAATCCAAGGCGTGCAGTCCGCATACAGCAGCAGTCCGCATACAGCAGCAGCAGCAGTCCGCATACAGCAGCAGTAGCAGTCCGCATACAGCAGCAGCAGCAGTCCGCATACAGCAGCAGTCCGCATACAGCAGCAGCAGCAGTCCGCATACAGCAGCAGCAGCAGCAGTCCGCATCCAGCAGCAGTAGCAGTCCGCATACAGCAGCAGTAGCAGTCCGCATACAGCAGCAGCAGCAGTCCGCATACAACAGCAGTAGCAGTCCGCATACAGCAGCAGTAGCAGTCCGCATACAGCAGCAGTAGCAGTCCGCATACAGCAGCAGTAGCAGTCCGCATACAGCAGCAGCAGCAGTCCGCATACAGCAGCAGCAGTCCGCATACAGCAGCAGTAGCAGTCCGCATACAGCAGCAGCAGCAGTCCGCATACAGCAGCAGCAGCAGTCCGCATACAGCAGCAGTAGCAGTCCGCATACAGCAGCAGTAGCAGTCCGGATACAGCAGCAGCAGCAGGCCGCATACAGCAGCAGCAGCAGTCCGCATACAGCAGCAGCAGCAGTCCGCATACAGCAGCAGTAGCAGTCCGCATACAGCAGCAGCAGCAGCAGCAGTCCGCATACAGCAGCAGCAGCAGTCCGCATACAGCAGCAGTAGCAGTCCGCATACAGCAGCAGTAGCAGTCCGGATACAGCAGCAGCAGCAGTCCGCATACAGCAGCAGCAGCAGTCCGCATACAGCAGCAGTAGCAGTCCGCATACAGCAGCAGCAGCAGTCCGCATACAGCAGCAGCAGCAGTCCGCATACAGCAGCAGCAGCAGTCCGCATACAGCAGCAGCAGCAGTCCGCATACAGCAGCAGCAGCAGTCCGCATACAGCAGCAGCAGCAGTCCGCATACAGCAGCAGTAGCAGTCCGCATACAGCAGCAGTAGCAGTCCGCATACAGCAGCAGTAGCAGTCCGCATACAGCAGCAGCAGTCCGCATACAGCAGCAGCAGCAGTCCGCATACAGCAGCAGCAGCAGTCCGCATACAGCAGCAGTAGCAGTCTGCATACAGCAGCAGCAGCAGTCCGCATACAGCAGCAGTCCGCATACAGCAGCAATAGCAGTCCGCATACAGCAGCAGTAGCAGTCCGCATACAGCAGCAGCAGCAGTCTGCATACAGCAGCAGCAGCAGTCCGCATACAGCAGCAGCAGCAGTCCGCATACAGCAGCAGTAGCAGTCCGCATACAGCAGCAGCAGCAGTCCGCATACAGCAGCAGTAGCAGTCCGCATACAGCAGCAGTAGCAGTCCGCATACAGCAGCAGTAGCAGTATCACAGCTTACCTGGCGAGGATGATGAAGCAGCAGCAGCGCCATCACCATCAGCTGAGTCTTCACCAGAGGCAGTGTCAGTGGCATCCTGCGATTTCTTCTTCTTGGCTGAAACCAGTGGTGAAGCTACAGGCACAGCATACACATCATAGGAAATATTGCTATACACTGGAACACTACAGTATAAAGAACCCCGCATACAAAATACTTTTTAAGTATAAAGTAATTAAATATTTAAGTAGATAAGCTATCGAGCAGTACTCAAGCTCACTTCCTTGCTGTGGAATGTCTCAGACTCCCAGTAGTCCTTGTCAGTCTGGTACTACCTTGCGCACGTCTGACTGTTCATAACCTAGCTTAGTTGGTGGACTCTAACGCATAACTTGTGCCCCGCCGTTTTCCTTGTTTCAATTGAAGTATAAAGTAATGTCTAGAACAAATTGGAAGCGTCTCCAATTCGTCAATGCAGTACATGCATCTACGCAATCCACGCCAGTCCAAATGAACACTGAGAACATTTCCGAACCGAACGTTTTCGTTCCCTTCTCTTCATGGCCTCTTACAAGGAAAAAACAAACAAAAATGACTAAGACATTTCCACAACCCGCGAGGCCTCTACGACTCGCGCCGTACCATTATCTTGCTTGAGGCATCCACCGGTCAACCGCCCAAGCACTTCAGCCAGTGCAAGATGTACATCGTAGATCCAAGGCATAGCTACCTCTGGTCGACCCATAGCCGTTACCTGGGTGTGTGGAGGTACACACGTGAGCAAGATACACACAAGCACACACACACACACACACACACACACACACACACACACACACACACACACACACACACACACACACACGCACACACACGCACGCACGCACGCATGCATGCACACACGCACACGCACGCACACGCACACACGCACACACATGCACGCATGCACGCACACGCACGCGCGCACACACACACACACACACACACACACACACGTGCACACACGCACGCATGCACACACACACACACACACATGTGCACACACACACACACACACACACACGTGCACACACACGTGCACACACACACACACACACACACACACACACACACATATGGAAAACAAAGTGAAACCAGATGCATACTCCAGCCCTGGAAAATCCAAACACTTTAGGGCTAGCTGTTTTCATAGGGACAGTGCCAGTGCTGCCAACCAACTGGGTCTGTTTTCATAGGGACAGTGCCAGTGTTGCCAACCAACTGGGTCTGTTTTCATAGCAACAGTGCCAGTGCTGCCAACCAACTGGGTCTGTTTTCATAGGGACAGTGCCAGTGTTGCCAACCAACTGGGTCTGTTTTCATAGGGACAGTGCCAGTGCTGCCAACCAACTGGGTCTGTTTTCATAGCAACAGTGTCAGTGCTGCCAACCAACTGGGTCTGTTTTCATAGGGACAGTGTCAGTGCTGCCAACCAACTGGGTCTGTTTTCATAGCAACAGTGCCAGTGCTGCCAACCAACTGGGTCTGTTTTCATAGCAACAGTGCCAGTGTTGCCAACCAACTGGGTCTGTTTTCATAGGGACAGTGCCAGTGCTGCCAACCAACTGGGTCTGTTTTCATAGGGACAGTGCCAGTGTTGCCAACCAACTGGGTCTGTTTTCATAGGGACAGTGCCAGTGTTGCCAACCAAGTGTAGCAAGAAGGACCCATGAGTGTGTGTGATCCCCGGTAGCCTAATCGGTAGGGCACTGTCCCGGAAAGACAGGGGTGCTGGGTTCGAATCCCGCTCGTGGATCCTTCTTTTGCAACATTGGCGCCTGGCAATGGCTCGAACCCACGACCCATCGTACCCCCCGCGAGCTAGGTACGGCGTGAGGACACAGCCTGTTGGGGCGGGGGAGCAGTGTAGCAGGAAGGACCCATGAGTGTGTGTGATCCCCGGTAGCCTAATCGGTAGGGCACTGTCCCGGAAAGACAGGGGTGCTGGGTTCGAATCCCGCTCGTGGATCCTTCTTTTGCAACATTGGCGCCTGGCAATGGCTCGAACCCACGACCCATCGTACCCCCCGCGAGTAGGTACGGCGTGAGGACACAGCCTGTTGGGGCGGGGGAGCAGTGTAGCAAGAAGGACCCATGAGTGTGTGTGATCCCCGGTAGCCTAATCGGTAGGGCACTGTCCCGGAAAGACAGGGGTGCTGGGTTCGAATCCCGCTCGTGGATCCTTCTTTTGCAACACAACTGGGTCTGTTTTCATAGGGACAGTGTCAGTGCTGCCAACCAACTGGGTCTGTTTTCATAGGGACAGTGCCAGTGCTGCCAACCAACTGGGTCTGTTTTGCGGACTGCGACAACTGGGTCTGTTTTGCGGACTGCGACAACTGGGTCTGTTTTGCGGACTGCGACTTCTCATTTTCCGCTTTTTTTTTTTTTGTTGCAGCGTTTTTCCGTACTGCCAATGTAATGCCTTGTGCATTGCTTGTATCAGGGAGTATTGTACTACTCCCTGGCTTGTATTGTGCTTTCTTGACACCTGCATGCTTGTCGGTGGCTGGATTAGCTAGTGCAAAACATGTGTGACTTGTACCAGGACATGTTTTTTCGTACTACATGTAGTCGAAGCATGGCATGCACTCGCTTTGGCACAGGGATATTCATAGCTCAGTTGGCGCTTGCCATGCTTCTACATATCTGTAGCTGATCGATCCTCTTCAATTTTCCGTACCATTTTGCTCAAATTCCGTACTGCGGACAAAGGAGTGATTTTCCAAATACGGAAACATACGGGAGGTCGGCAGCACTGCGGTGCCGCCCAATGAAATCCGATCGCGTGAGACAAGCTCGCGTTGGGTGCATATGCACCCCTAGACCTGCAGACACTGCAAACACTGGCATGTGAACTGGGCACAGGGCGCAAACTGCGACCCCCGGCGATCGGAATTCACCGAGCAGCGCTGCGTGTTCTGCTCATCCAAATCACACATACCACCGTATTTCCCCGAATATATGTCGCACCTTTTTACACTAGAATTCACGGGTAAGACAGTGGGAGCGACTTACAATCGAGCATGACTTACTACTGAAGTGAATATATCAAATCAATACGTCTCAAACGTAAAAAATGGAGGTGCGACTTTTAATAGGGGAAAATACGGTACAAGCACGTTGTGCTGCCCAACTGGCAACAACATGTCCACCCCTGCTTTACTTTGAAAAGCCATGTCTTCATTTCAATGTTCATAAGTTTGAGGGAGTTGAAACGGGAACAATAATTATTTCACTCTTACTACCAAGTCCAGGAGGACATTTTTTGTATGATTTTTTTTAAAGCCAAGTCCTTTTGTTGTAGAAGTCCACTAAGAGTGTCTCTCCGTAAAGCCTTGTCTAGTATAACTCTTTCCAACTCTAATCAATGGTGTATTGCTGAGATACAGCGAGCACAACCAGACTAATAGAAGAGATAGCACTTTAGCCCTGACATCGGCTTCTACAGGAATAAGCCCGGCTTTAATACGCGACACTACGGTATTTGACACCCTCAGCTTGCACGGCCCTTGACGCACTGGCAGTGGTACGAATGCGGCTGGACGTACACATGCAACAATACAGTGATGTAATCGGAACTGGTCCAGGGTACAGGGCACCAGTTTTGCACTTTGGGTTGGATTTCAGTGAGCACAACTGTGACAGGGCAGCAGTGCCAACTTTTTCCGCTTCTGTCTCTTATGAGCTCTGCCACATGTGATGACAAGCCATGCACTTGCTTTGCTTTCGCTTTTTCTCTTTTTTGTTCACGTACACGTATACTACCATAGCATAGAACGAGGTCTATCTTGTTGTCTAGGATACGACCAATCAGTGACGTCCCAGTCAACGGCCTCATCAGACAATAAACGTGGACAATCCAACATCGCATGCAGGCAAGATCGCAAGAGACAGAAGCCACACCGCACACAGACACACAACGGACATGCCAGGCAAGACGGTCAAACAAAAGGTTACCTTGAACTTGTAGCCCCACTCCACCGACGAGCCGTCCGAGTGGAAACGGAAGTTCAACGGACCACCGCCGGGAAACGAGACATTCTGCAGGCACAACACACACCGCACAACACACACCGCACAACACACACCGCACAACACACACCGCACAACACACACCGCACAACACACACCGCACAACACAAGCACAGCACAAGACAAGCACAGCACAAGCACAACACAAGACCGGGGATAACACAATCAACCAAAGCAAACAAACATGCTGCCACCAACTGAGCTACAGTCAGACCTCACTTTTCCGGTCCTCTTTTATCCGGATCCCTCGTCATCCGAAAGAAAATCGTTGGCTACCGATTTACAGCATGTCATGCATTCATACAGTATGTGTGTTCGATTATCCGGTTCCCTCACCTATCCGGATATTTTTGTGGAAAACGGATGCGTGCGGGTAAGCGAGGTCTGACTGTATTCCCCATCGTAGATGTACTGGAGCTAACAAAAGGACAGTAGGTCCCGGTGGATAAGCCCAAGAGAGGTTTCCAAAACCATCACAAAACGGTGAACTCACGAGTGGCCACTTGACATTGCCCACTGAGTTGTCGAAACGGCGTGACAAGCCGTGAGCATCGGTGAACTCCAAGTAGTCATATCTACAAAGAACACGCACACACGCACGTACACACGTGCACACGCACACAAAATAAAATTAATACGGCATAAACAATCCGAATCCGAATGAGAAGCCAGGCGGAATCAAGCCTTTACCAAGAGCAATCAAGCCAGGATGAAAATCTACCGTATTTCCTCGATTAATGGACCATGCTCGAATAATAGACCATGCTCAAATAGTAGACCCTCCTAGAGGCCTCACGGAAAAATAGTAGACCATGCCCGAATAAGAGACCCGGTCTCTTATTTGAGTTCATCGCTTTGCACATGCGCACTAAGAAAGCATGTGGTGGATCAAAAAAGGACGCGATTTTAGGTTGCGCAACTACAATTTTTGTAGTGGCTAGTGCTTTCTTTCATTATTTAAGCACGGTCCACTATATTTTCATCGGCACATCGCTGGAAATGGTGGATTTTTAACACGTCATAATATCATCACCATCACATCATCATCACAAGCCCATAGCCCTAAGGCCGTCGGGGCGTCACAGATCAAGTATGAACAAGCGAGCGCCATAAAAATCGATCGCGTGCAGCAGCTAGCAAGGACTGCACGTCAAGTGCAGTCCATGAAATAATATTATCAAGCCATGACATTCTGGGCCTGCCTCGGCCACGACCTCCAGCAACACAACCCTGAAGAACAGTCAATGACAAACAGCCGGAACGAACAATATGACCAAAAAATTGCAATTTCCTTCTACGAACAGAAACAATAAGTGATTTTTGGATTTTTAACACGTCATAATATAGAACTTCTATATTGTGACGTGTTAAAAATCCACCATTTCCAGTGATGTGCCGATGAAAATATAGTGGACCGTGCTCAAATAATGGACCATGCCCAAATAAGAGACCGGGGGTCCAACCCTCTTCAAAAAACAAAAGACCAGGTCTATTAATCGAGGAAATACGGTAATCTACTTTCGAAGGAAAACTAATTGAAAACCAGATCCATATGCAACATCAGAGGAGAACATTCCCACACACACATGTGTGCGTGCGTGCACGTGCGCGTGTGTGCATGTGCACAACGCATTAACGTATGTGTGTGCGTGTGTACATAATCATCGTCAATACAATATCACGGAATTCCAGCAGCCACTACGGTACATGTGGCTATATATGTACTAACCTTGCTTCTGTCTCACAGCGCGAATCAAAGTCAATCACATACTGACTTGAACCGGGACAATCAAACGTCTAAACACGTACAGACACACGTACGGACACACATATGCACACACGTACACGCAAAGAACACACACACACATACACACACACACACACTCAAACAGGTCTCCCTCTTGCTGACCATTGACATGCCAATCACCAAGCTGACGTCATCATGTAGATGTACGCGAGTAGTGATGTCACCCACTTCCGGCAACCAGTCACAACTTCTTCGCATGCCACAATATACGGTATTCAAAGTCTGATTCGACGCAAGATGCCCATAGAAGAAAGGAAATCTGAAGATTGCACTGAAGCGTGAGCGTCCCATCATGCAAGAGTTTTGCATAAAACTGTGACTTGTAATACATGACGATACAGTGGAACTAACAAAGTACGTACTCTGGTAAGACATACCGTATTTTTCCGGTTGTAAGTCGACCTTTTACGACGTAAAATAGAAGGAGAAAGGGTGGGGGTCGACTTACAACCGGGATTCGACTTATAACCGGGAACTATCAGAATCTTACAAAAAATGACCTGAACTGCATGCACGAGTGCACCATGTGTACACATTTTTCCAGTTTATTGGTCTTTTGAAGGATTGGGATGGTATAACCTCCAACAAGGAATGTTTACATGATTTGTTGATGTGTTAATAGCAGGGAGGGGTTAGTAGTGCTTCTTTGGGTGAAAACTTTAAAACGCAGAATTGAGACCTCCGGATACGGGGGTCGACCTATAACCGGGGTCGACTTACAACCGGTAAAATACGGTACCGTAAAACATGTTATTTTCGGTGAAACTTTAATTTCGGTGATTTCGGTAGAGAAAACAGGCACCTAAATCTAGATTACACCTAAAAGGCACCAGAGTATGCACTGTACATGTATGTGAACGGAACGCTGTTCACCTAATTCTACATTACACCTGAAACCTGGCAGGTCTCCGGCACCGAAATTTTAATGCACCTAAAATTACATGTTTTAGAGTACTCTTGCTTTAACCCTTTACCATCCGACCAAAATTCCCCAGCAGTCCCAAATGTAATATTTCTCACCTTATTCTGAGACTATCTTCGGTTCTAATCATCCAATTTTCACAATCTTGGGCATTCTGGAAAGCTCTCCACGAGCTGCGTACATTGAGCTCAAACAGGACACTACCGAGATCACATATCCAGCATCAGGGAGCTTCAAATACTCCCCCTCGCTGAATATACGAGGACATTCTCTCCTCGCCAGCCATTTCTCGCTCCTTCATCGTAAACATTCCAATTGTTTTGCTTGAGTTTCTTTTCATGCTGCCCACGGGCTCAAAGCATGCCAAAGTGACTCAGCATGTCAGGAGAGGGGAAATTCCCCGCTCAAGGTCAGTCACTCGGAAAGAAATTCGACTTTTGCCGTGGCTGAAATGTCGAGCGTAATATCTTTGGAATGCGACATCGCAGCTCTTCACCGATTGCTGCAATGGAAAGCTGGGCTCTTCGGCTTCTTCCTAGATACTTAGGTTTTTAAATTCCGACAAGAATCGATCGAGTTACGAATGTTTTAGTGTATGCATGTCCATCGATCTCTAGAGATCGATTCAAGTACGCACGGATGGTAAAGGGTTAAGTAAGGAAATTATCCCCGAGTACAGGGGTAGAGATCCATACAGACTGGTATGTTTGGATAAGAAGTACCTTGGATAAGAAGTGCACTTTCCTACTGCACATACATGGGTGAATCTTAGCAGAGTTCCCAATGCAATAGTTCTTCAACTGAGAAGACTGAAAACGGGTAGCTGCAGACTTGATGTGCGTGCGTGCGTGCATGTGCGTGTGTGTGTGTGTGTGTATGTGTGTGTGTGTGTGTGTGCGCGAGCGTGCGTACGTGCGTGCGTGCGTGTGCGTGTGTGTGTGCGTGTGTGCGTGCGTGCGTGTGTGTGTGTGGGCGCGTGTGTGTGTATGTGTGTGTGTCCCAGACTTAGCAGCACTGCCGGCTTCCTACCTTGTAGACATCCATGTTGTTGTCGTAGCGATGCGGGGACTCCACTTCCCATGTGCGAATCATTACCTCCTCGGCTTTAGCTTGAAGGAGCGAACTACTCAGCTGTGACCACAAGAACACACACACGCACGCACGCACGCACGCACACAGAAATGCACCAAGATTGATAGAGTAGCGGGATCGAATAAACGTATGTGGGATGAGGAGAGAAGGAAACAAACAAAGTGGACAAACCAAGAGCTGGTCAAGCTGACAGACATGACACAGTCCAGGGCAATGGTAATATTTCATCAATTCTGAATGAAGTTAACGGCAGTCTCACAGCCTCCTGCTTCAAAGACTTTGACACAGTGAGAAACAGGAAAGAAGGCACATCATTTGTAAAGGCAACAGAATTTCACACACATATGCATGCACATATGCATGCACGTATGCACACACACACACACACACACACACACACACACACACACACACACACACACACACACACACACACACACACACACACACACACACCGCCGCCGCCACCACCACCAACCACCACACACACACACCTCAGACCTCAGACCTCAGACCTCAGACTTCAGACCTGCCCATCGCGGAAGCGATGATAGCGAACAGCTATGTTAGACATAGCGACTTGTGCTGGGATTACACCATTCGAGCAGCTTGCAAGGCTGACGAATTGACCGCCACTAACTTGAGCCTGGTTTACACCACACAGATGATTGAAGTGGCTTTTTCTGGCCAGTGAATCCCTACTCCCAACACACACACACACGCACGCACGCACGCACGCACGCACGCACACACACACACACACACACATACCGGTAGAAACATCTTGGGAAGAACGTTAGAGACGCGCTGCACAGCTTTGTACACCATCACCAAGTCTGTTAGAAGAGGGCTACGGAGGCCAGGAACTGAGCTGAAGAAGCGGAGCAAGAGCAGCTAAATACAAACACACACACACACACAAGAACACAACACGGGTAGCAATGAGAGAAAGTGAAAACAACAACAGGACGTGTCTTCTTATCAGTGCTGCTCTAGTGACGTACAACTACTCTACAAAACGTACGACACACACACACATGCGCACGCGCACACACACGTACGCATGCCCCCCCCCCCCCCCCCCACACACACACATACATACACATACACACGCACACAACTGGTCAACTGCAACTATGTTCCCGCAGCAGGGCACCATGTCCTTGGATGTGTGCAGCCAGCACAGTGCCCATAGAGCTGTGCATCCACTGTACTGTGTACTGTACACTATAGTTTTACTACGGTGCAGTGCAGTGCAGTGCATGCACATGGAGCTGTGCATGCACTGCACTGTGTACTTATTGGCCTGTGCTTTCGCCTATGGGTGTTTACACGGAGGTGGGCTAGAAAACGGGACAAGAGTGTACACCCGGCACCAGGGTGCGTACATGGGCAGCGGGCGTTATACTGGGTGGGCGCTAATAGGAGCTTTGAGGTAGCACATTGCTTTGGTCGGCACACGCCTTGAGGTGGGTGACGTACCAGTTGGCGGAAAGACATTCCGACGATGGAGAATTCCAGCATCTGCACTGCTTCCTTCTGCACACGACACCCAGCAGACAGCACAGCAGACAGCACAGCAGACAGCACAGAAGACACGACAAACACAGCCCACCAACACCACCATAAGGATTAGAAACGAGAATGCAAAAGGTAAGCAAGCAAGGAGACTTCACAACAACGCACTGCCAATCACGAAACCGTCACGCTCAGCAACGCCAACAGCACACTACTACAACCCACCGTCTTGGAGAGACGCAGGGCAGCTTCGATGCACTCTACACTTCTCTTGGTCAACAATTGTGTGTCTGCATGTACAAACGACACCAGAAGAACGACAGACAGGTACTGTATATCATGTAAATTCCGGTGGGTCAACATTTCGGTGAAAACACGCACTGGACCATTCGGTGTAATCATAAATTCGGCGTAGAAAGCAAGAAGAAAAAGAAAAAATCAATGTCAGGTGGGACTTGAACCCGCAACTTTGAGATCGCGATCTGAGCAAAGAGTGGTAAATTTATGATCCCGTCGCGAGTCTCGCGCGTGAGATCTCATGATCATCATCTAGAGTCGTAAATGTACTACTCCCGCTTCGAAGTTTCCTCGTGGCGTGCCGTGGCAGAGGCGTCGGAAGGTATTTTAGTGCGGTACGGTTAGCCATCAGAAATACAATTTACTCGTGGGGGAGTGGTGGCTGAGCCGAAAATTTTGGAATTTTAGATCCCAGATCAGCGTATTTTGTTGATTCACAGGGTATCTGGGGCAAAAAAGTGGTACGGTCAATACCGTAGTGACCGTACCGTGTGCAACGCCCCTGCGTGGTCAAAGTAATTTTTCACTTCACTGAATCTGTCAGCGGTAAATTGTAGCGAGTGTTTTTTTCCTCTTCCTTCCACCATGTCGCTGGTTTCCTGGCTGTCTAAGGGGGCGTTCGTTTTTGATCTACAGGTTTGGGTAGAAACTACTTCTTTCGGTAGAGGTGTTCGTTTTTTGAAAAAAATTCTACTCAAAAGGGTAGATTCTACTTTCTTCTACCGGCTCTACCGGGAAAAAGTTGGTAGAATCCGGTAGAAGTTGGTAGAGCTACGGGATTTCCAGCAAGATCAAGGATTTGTACACAACTCCATAAAAAAAAAGAAACATTTCACGTACACATCGTGTAAACTACTAGATCTGGTAGAACAGCGTTCGTACACTTGCCTCTACCATCTACCTCTATCGGTAGAGTGACTCTACTCTACTCTACCAGGTAACTAAAAACGAACGCAGCCTAAGAAGAATACTAAGCTGGTAGAGAAGTTTGAGAAACCCAAATTGCCTGCACTTCCTGATCCCAATGATACTGCCACATCAACTGATGGGAGTTCCTGTGAGGCAGCAAACGGGCAAATCGAGAAAGTTGTTGGAACTGCTGCAACTGCCACCAGCAAACGTGGTCCATACACGCGGTACTCACCTGAGGAGCGTTTGGACATGGCAAGGTATGCTGCCTTGCATGGATTGGCTGCAGCCTCCAGGCATTTCTCTAAGAAGTACGGCAAAAATGTGACTTGCACAACTATCCAAAGTATACTGGCACAGTACAAGAGCAAACTTGGAAAAGTCTCAGATCCCGCTCGTCTTGAGTCGCTTCCTCATGCGCCAAGAGGCAGACCTACCGTGCTACCCAACGATATCGATGATCTTTTTTGTCGTCATTTGCGGGCAACTAGACCAGCCGGAGGTGTTGTAAGCCGTTGCATCACAATTGCTACAGCCAATGGTATTGTTCGTGCGCAGCGCCCGTCACTCCTGATAGAACATGGCGGCTGTTTAAACTTCACGGTTGGCTGGGCCAACTCCATCCACACGAGGATCAACTTCACGAAACGAAAAGCGACAAAGGCGGCCAAGAAATTGCCAGAGAATTTCCCAGGCCTGCAGGAGGATGTCTTGCAGCGGGTGAAGGACACGGTTCTTGAACAGCAGATTCCAGTTGACTTGATAGTACACTTTGACGAGACGGGACTGCCAATGGTGCTGTAGCAACTGCGAAAGGTCGATCTGTGGCTCTTGTGTTCTCTGCTGATAACAAGTGTGCCATTCCTGATAGGCATGCGCATGGTCGTCGTGGTGGTCTTCTGGCACTGTGTCAGGATGCTGAGAGCGCCCTGAAATTCCTGTGCAATGCTATCTTTGGTGGTTTGTCGCCACAATGTGGTGCACTGCTTCCATTACATTCTTGTCAGTGAAGTCAGCCTGAGCTTCGTGTGTCCCAGGGCTGTATCGATCATGCCAACACTGACTAGGCAATCTCAGTTGTAGTACCATGTGTTATCAGATGGTGTTTCTGTTCTGTCCCTCTTCTCTGCGGCTAGCCTTGCTTTTGGCTCAGCTGGTGCGGTGCTTGCTTGTTGTCATTTTCTTTCTAGTATTTGTGTGCAATGCCGAGCAGCCAGTTCGTGCTCTACTTACCGGCAAGAGTACATAACCCCCAAGAGTGTGCATTGTGCAACTTGACTATGGGTGCTGTCCCGAAAGAATTTCAAGATGACGTCATTTTTACGATGCAATGCGCACTGTACACGGATTATCAGACGAATCCGTAACCTGTGGTGGACCAAAGCCCATCTGATGCTGTACAAATTATTGCAAAGAAAAACGTGTGATGCTTGACACCCGTACACATGTTGTAAATCACTGGTGCAAGGAGCATTGCGTCATAAAATGACGTCGACTTGAAATTCTGTCGGGACAGCAGGGTATGTGGGAGTTGCACACTCTTGGGGGTAATGTACTCTTGTTACCTGGTTATAGTGTTTCAGTACAGTACTCAGCCGGTTGCTACTTACTCTATTCTGTGTCAGATTTCGTTCTTGACCTGGGTCCAGTTTGCTGCTGCGTCACATGATGTGAACGTTCCCGTTGCAGTTTATGTTTTACATCTATGGTGGTGCCAGTATGTATATAATGCACTTATCCTACATGTCGATAACTTGTGTTTTTGATCATCGTGCATGTGTCATGCGTGCATAAATAAGTCCATACATCCATTGTGTTGTCATTTGCCCGTAAAAGAGACCTGAAATAAGTCTGTTGCTGCCTGCGGGTGACAGTGACTGTAAAAATGTGAATCACCAAACTTAAAATGACACCGAGATTTTGCCGCGAATCACCAAACTTAAAATGACACCGAGATTTTGCCGCAAATCACCAAACTTAAAATGACACCGAAATTTTGCCGAAAAAAGAATAAAATTTTAGGTGTAACTTTAAATCAGGTAGATTTCGCCTTTCACCGAAATCAGCGAATTTAAAGTTACACCGAACATTACATGATTTACAGTAGTCAAGAAAACTAAACGCAACCAAATACGTTAGCACATGGAGAAACGAAGCCAGCTGTGAACCTGATCAGGCCTTTCGTGCCATTACTTCTCAAATTGGTTGGGTACATGGTGATAATGTGACAGAGCAGAAATTGACATTGTTGTGCTTCGTCACATCACCAGGTACTGGTTTGAGAAGTAATGGCACGAAAGGCCTCATCAGGTTTCACAACTGACTTTGTCTCTTTGTGTGTGATGATATGTTTCCCTCCGGCAGTCGCATCTCCGACTAAGTCTGTAAACACCACAGCTGTGGCAGTGAGAATCAACTTCTCAAAACTCGGTGAATTTTACGATCATCTCCTCCTGTCACAGAGGACCAGGACAGTAACTGTATCGGCTTGAATTGCCGCACAGGAAACGACTTGCATCATTCCATCACAAATCACTGGAACAATACCGGAATGCACATTGACAGCAAGCCACGTCAGCATACAGTGTAGTAGGTGTATGTGTCCAGTCTCTCTGGCACATTTCTTCACGTGGTCGTGTTGTGCAGAGAGAGAGGGGGGGGGGGGGGGGTAGTGTTGACACACATAATCAAGATACCTGGTTTGAATAGAAGCCCTGACATCGGCTTCTACAGGAATAAGGCCGGCTTTAACACGCGACATTACGGTACATACTGGCTTACATTCCATTAGCAACTGCTCAACGGAGAGCAGGGCGTTCTTGTTCTTCTCCTTCTCCTCCTTGTCGGCGGCGTCTTTCTTGTCGGCAGACGAGTCCGCCGCCGCGCCAGAGTCGGCCTTCTTGGCCGCAGCCTTTGCCTCGACGTACGCCGGCACTCGAAGGTGCTTGGCCACCCAGGTGACCATGGTGCGCTGCAGAGCGCACAGCAGACTGACCAGCTCGTGAGTCATGCGCTGCGGTGAGCCTGGCTGGGCGTTGGATATCGAGGTCGTGAGACGAGCGCGCTTCGAGGTCAAGGACGCATCCGACGCGTCCGACAGCTGTGTCATCGTCTGGTGATGGCGGTGCCCCACGGCGTCGTACACGCATACACACGCGCACACACGCACACACACACACATGCGCGCACGCACACGCACACACACACACGCACGCACACACACACGCACGCACACACACACACACACACACACACACACACAGAGCAGGTGTCAGGTCGTACAAAAAAAGGCAAATATCAACTTTTCTCCTAAAACAGAATCACAGCAGAAAAGCCCGCGTACCACCACAGCAGAGCACAGATCTCTGGCCTTGGACCCCTAGCCAGATGTATTTAAAGCAGGATGTGGAGAAAGTTTCTTCAGAATTCCTTAACTCCATTGCAGCGTATTTCTTGCACTTGAAAACACCGCCATTCCGGCAACAGGCTCTCAGCTGCACCAAATAAATAACTTTGCCTTTCAAGATAAGGAGAATGTTACTGATAAGGAATGCACCATGCATGTAGACCATTCGGGGCCAAATATGCACATCAATTCACTCTGACATGCACATTGGTAGCATGTACAGTCGACTCCTGATATAACGAACACCATTGTTCAGGAGAATTAGTTCTTTACAGCCAAAGTTTGTTATAACAGAAATGCACTCATACTGCACAAGCAGCAAGCCACGACTGGCAAGTGGTCCATGACAGTATGAATGCACTCAGTTTACATACTGCCCTACAAGATTTGGTTCGCTATAGTATAAACGAAACCTGTTCGCTATAAAGGGTCAATTTTGTATGGGTTCAAACTTCAAACAGGGACATGGACAAATGTTCGCTATTATCACGAAATTCGCTATATGCGAGTTTGTTATAAGTGGAGTCGACTGTACTCGAGTGAGCGCTACTAATGTGCAGTGCTCTTCAATGATTGAAACCCGATCGAGTGAGTTGCTGTAGCACTGGGCGCTGTGCAGCAGGCGCCAGACCTGTAATGGTGTTCCTCGTGTACAAGTACAATAAGGAGTGTCTGCTTCTACTACACGAATGGTAACACACTGACATCAAGGACGGATATTACAGAGAGCCCGAGGGACTCGCAACATCCACACATCAAGTACGGATATTACAGAGAGCCCCGAGGGACTCGCAACATCCACACATCAAGTACGGATATTACAGAGAGCCCGAGGGACTCGCAACATCCACACATCAAGTACGGATATTACAGAGAGCCCTGAGGGACTCACAACATCCACACACCAAGCACAGATGTTACAGAGGCCATGCGGGGCTTGCAACATCCTAACATCAAGTAAAGATACGACAGAGAGCCCTGAGAGACCTCTAACGTCCCCGCAACAACCACAGACATTAAATTGTTACCTTTTGAAACGCTACTGCCAGAAGCTTGGAGAGGACTTCCAGGACTGGCCCCTTCTCAAACTTCTCCTGCAAGAAGAAAGAGTGAATGTGTGAAAGAGAGCATGTGAGTTGTAAATGTGCAGGGGGGGGGGGGGGAGCAGGTAGGGAGGCGTACAGAACGGACGGACGGACGCACGGACGCACGCACGCACAGACAGACAGACACACAGACAGACACACAGACACACACACAGACAGACACACACACACACACACACAGACACACACACACAGACACACACACAGACACACACACACACACACACACACACACACACACACACACACACACAGAAAACAAACCGGGAAAATCCAACCATTCATAAATGCGTGGGAGTTGATATGGGGAAAGTCTGCAGATAAATTATTTTGCCATGATTGGGGTTCGAACCAGTACTAAATTCACCGAGCATATCACATGCCCCATAACATACACCCGGCCCAAATGTTTCCAGGCTGCAACAACATCCAAATCAAACACCCATGCTAGTATGCACTGACCAGATCATCAGGCAGCCCCAGGAGACTGCGACTATCAGACTTGCTGTAGTAACGACATAGCGACTCAAACGACAATACCCGCGACATCTTGCATGGACCATCGCCCTGGAAACGAGAAATAAAAGACGAGTACATTGTCGGTGGTTGTCATGGCGATAATAACAATCATTATTGGCAGAGAAGCAACAGTTGAGCACCATTCACTCAATATCTACAGACGGACGGACGGACGGACGGACGGACGGACGGACGGACGGACGGACGGACGGACGGACGGACGGACGGACGGACGGACGGACGGACGGACGGACGGACGGACGGACGGACGGACGGACGGAAAGAACGACAGACAGACAGACAGACAGACAGACAGACAGACAGACAGACAGACAGACAGACAGACAGACAGACAGACAGACAGACAGACAGACAGACAGACAGAAAGACAGACACGTAAACTCACGGCAAGCTCATCGATTCTCTCCAAGACATGTTTACAGCGAGCCTTCGCATCCGGGAAGAACGCCTCCGCACCTAAAGACAAACAATGACAAAATGGTTGCCAGCAGACAGCAGACACGAAAGAGAGTACGAAAACATGCAGCACTCACACGTATACACAACAGGACAGCCAAGACAGTACATGAAATGACATTGTTGATCTACTTAGCTCAAACTTACCATCCACGATAACACGCTCCGCTATTACCATGATATCCGGCGCGGTCGTCTCGTCATCCACCAGGTCAGCCAGGTGGTCGTGCAGCGTGCGAAAGCCTTCGGCAACCTTCGCCGGGGTCGGCTTGGCAGCTTCGGCCGTAACGGTCGACATCAGCGTCATAATGGCGGCCACTGGCGAAGGCTCTGCAGCGGTGGCGGAGGAGTCGACGGTGGCCGAGGAAGAGTCCTTGCCGTCGCTGGTCTTGTCCTTCTGCGCCTTGGCAGCTGCTTCCCTGGCCATCTCCTTGGAGTGGCGGATGAGAGCGGGCAGCAGGCGGTGCAGAACGTGCAGTGCTAGCTTGCGACACATAGTGTTCAGCGGTGACTCCTTATCATCACTGCCACTGCTGCTGCTGCAGAAAACACACATACACACACATACACAGATACGGATACGGACGGACGGACAGATGGATGGACGGACGGACGCCAACACACACACACACACGCATACAGACACACACACACACCAACACACACACACACACACACACACGCACACGCACACGCACACACACGCACAAAATGCTGTAATCACAAAGACCAGCACGGCTTCACGCGCCTACTCGGTGGGGGTGGGGGTGGTAGGGAACGAAAGACATCACTGCTGCGGGTGGCTTAGGAATCTACCCAATAACTGTACGGATATTTCCAGTCAATGGCCTGGTGGCTGGCCTTGCGACAGGGACATGGTAAGTGGTTGTAGTTGTGTACGTACCTGTGACAAAGAAGCTCGTACAGTTTCCACCATGAGAGGACGGTGACATTGTCCATGTCAAACAGAGGCTTCTGTACATACACAAAACAACATAATGATATCACTTGTACCAAGAAGACAAGGGGGACGGACACACATGCATGCACATGCAATAACACACACACACACGCACGCACGCACGCACGCACGCGCGCGCGCGCGCGCACGCACGCACGCACGCACGCACACACACACACACACGCACACGCACACGCACACGCACGCACACACACACCCCCCCCCCCCCACACACACACACACAGGTAGTCAGACCATGAGTATACAGACAAGATCAGCATCAGGTGTACTACGGGATTCAGGGCAGACACTGAGCAGCTCACATACCTTCCGTTTAGCCTGAGTGAGCATCTACAATGAAACAAACACACACACACACACACACACACACACACACAGCAGCAGCAGCAGCAGCAGCGGTGGCGGCGGCGGCGGCAGCAGCAAAGAAGGATAACAAGAGTCACGTGAGGTTCAGAAGCAGACAGGACCGCAGTGGACTACTATATCTGACTCAGCCTGTCGTACATCTATGTGTTGTGTTGTGTGGAACCTCTACATGTACCGTAAAGTACCGCCAGAGCGCCCCACCATCTCATCCTTTCGTGGTCGTATTGTGGAGGTGGTCTGCTGTCTGTACGTCATACGACATGAACCTTGTACACATACTGCACGTTTTGCAGTCAATCCGTACCTTCAAGAGGACACAAGCTCCACACAAAAACCTGACAAGTGTGACCTTAGTACACTAAGATTCTCACATCGTACACACTTCGTTGCACTCTGCCATACGATTTTCCTTTCTCTGGCTGTAAAATCAAGGTGGGGCGCTCTCGCGAGACGGGGCGCTCTGGCGGTACTTTACGGTATTATGAACACAGTATCACACTGCGTTACACACACTTGCAGCAGCTGCCCTGAACAGACACTGCACATACCGGTAGATAAAGACCCCAAGCCTAAAGACGTTAGACCCCATGAAGGGAGTTCAATTCCGGCCCGGGTTAGGTGAAAACTGGCACCCTTAACCCCATACCCGAAGACCCCATGCCCGAAGACCCCATGCGTAAAGACCCTATGCGCAAATTCCCCACACCTAAAGACCCCATGCCCGAAGACACGGCACCCCTAAGACAACATGCGTGAAGACCCTGTACCCCGCCCCTGCAGTGCCCCCGACCCGGTCTAACCTGTAACTGCGTGAGCTCGGCCATGAAGACGAGCAGTCGTAACAGGACATGTGACGCTGGCATAGGCGCACCTCCAGTCGGTAACGGTGATAGCTCCTCCTGACAGCAACAACCGGAAGAGAAGCAAAAAGCACGAAAAGTGGAGGGGGCAAGAGAGATTGTAAGTGACACAAAACAACAAAGACTACAAGTAACGGTTACTATGAGATTCCAGTATACGCCTACTGTAAAAGCAGAAATTTTCGGTGGTGTAATATTTTCGGTATTCGCCAAAATCGGCGGTTCGGTAGAGGGAAATTTTCGGTAAAACCCGTTCTCCAGGTAAGTGTACTAGTACTACATGTATACAGTATCGGTTGTACCGAAAATTTCGGTGCGTTTTATTTTCGGTAAAACTTGTCGGCACCGAAGTTACCGAAAATAAAACACCACCGAAAATTTCTGCTTTTACAGTATAACTGGCAATACTGGCCGAGGCGCTTAGTAGTTTGCAAGCCAGAACATTTCACCCGATAAGAAAAAAATAGGGCTGAAACGGTTATAACGAATAACCGGTTATGTAACCGTTAGGGCCAGGCAAACGGATAACCGTTTGATCGACAGTTAGGAACCGATTTCTTGAACAGTTTGCGGGGGGGGGGGAGGAGGAACCTTCAGAACTGCTGGTAACGCTAGAAAAAGCATGCACGCAGTCATACCATGACACAAGTACAACGATACTTCGTGGATTTAAACGTCGTTTTCTTGTGACTTTCCTGACTAGTGTTGTTCTTGTGTCGCGGTATGACTGACGGCACTCTTTGTTCTAGCGTTACTAGGATTCCTGTCTCCACGCCACCTTTTTAACTATTCTTCATAAATTTATAGTAGAGAAAAAGGACCAAGGAACTACAAGTTACGCTATAACATGTCCCCTAACACCACCAGTTACTAAACAATCAGCTCATGCGATAACATGTAGTTAAGATGTAGTTCCTCGGTCCTTTTCTTTTATATGAATTTATCCTAAGCTCTCCATCCGAGCCCATTATTCTTCATAACTCCGTCATTTCTTGTGTATTCAACAATCCAAGGGTCTACGTTGTAGCGGAAACTCCAAGCTCTCCAATGCAACAATCGCTGAAGATCTGCAAAGGAACGAAGTTGCCGTACACCGCTTGCGTTCTCCCGTATCCGCGCATATCCTTCTACTCCATTCTTGTTATCCCAGGTTCGCTTGGGCTTTCGACAACAGCTCCTCGTCATCTTCTTGGCCAGTCAGGTGTTGTATATTTCTCCTGGTTGTTTGCACTAGCTTTTTTCTGTGGCCCTGCCCTCTGAGTTGTGTTCAAACTTCCCATTGCAAAATGAATACTTCTACAGCATAATCGTCGTCGTCCCCATCATCAGAAGCAACATAATTATGATCGGTTTGAAACAGCTTCCGAAATGGAAGAGGTAGAGCCTTGCGTGCCACGCACCCAGCTAAATGTGGAACGGAAAATGCTCCAAACTAATGTTGCGAAATTCGATACGCTTATTATTTGCACCCGTTGTTGTCTCTGGCCTCGCTGTCTCGTCCTGTCCGGTGTCAAATATGGTCTGCTGTCTGTACGGGTGTGGTGCGTTGTGTGCAGTATATGGGTGTGGTGCCTATGACGTGGTATATGTGGTGTATGCGTTGTCAGAGTGTGTGGATCTGCTTCCGCCTGTGCGAGTGCGTTTGTCGACTAGTTGAAACTCTTGAGGCATAGACAAGAGTGGCTCATGTTAGCCGAAAGGCACGGCCACCAGGTCGCGACGTAGTTTCAAGATGATCAAAATGACCTTGTTGTTGGAGACGCCTTTGCTGGAGATGCCAGGAAGCAAAGGCGTCTCCAAGCTGCAATCGACGCCGAGGGGGGGGGGGGGGCAAGGAAAAGGCGGCCTGGTGTTTGCCAGCCCGTGTGGTCAAGCAGCCCATTATGTTACCAGGTCTCAGAGATCGCCTAGTTAGGACAGGTGACTGTTGGCGGTGGTTGCTATAGAAATCCAGTACTGCGTACGCGTCATTTGAGCGTTTCAAAATTCACTTGATCTGTTTCTGCTGTTTTGATGCAGAGAAGGAGGAATGGTGGATTCGGGCTCATTCGGATGGAGAAATGCACGAATGCAGACCACATGCGTCAAATGCAGGCGTACACATGTACAGCCACGTGTTGGCAATGGCCTTTTCATGCATTCCACTGAAAAAAAATTTGGATTCCATGTGTAGTTTTTTTTCGTTGAGAGGTTTTGCTTGCCCAAATACTAGAAATAGGGCACAGACTTCGTCTTTTTTAGTTTGGTGATCGCCAGTCTGTTGACCAGTCTACGTTTTGAGCTCTTCGTCCAGTGCCACCAGACCACTGATCATGTCGTCGCGGAAGCATGACGTGCAGGCCAGACGTTCCTCGCGTCGTGCCACTCCTGGGGCCTACCAGTGTGGAAACCCCTTCCACTACCAGTGGGGGAGTACGTCCACAAGGAAGGACAAAAACGCCAGGAAGTCGCTGTTGGATGTCCTCTCCAGCATCAGCAGACGGAACATCAAGTCTATCTGCAGGTAGGGCATGGGGCCGTGAAATTCTAAGGGTCGAATTTGTTGTACTGTAGATGAAAACATACCTGATTTTTCATTGAACTCCACGTGCCCATTGTATTTGAATTTCGTTTAAAGTGCGGCATTGGTAAGCCATAATAGTAATTGCTCGTGTTCTGTTTGATAGCTGCCAATGGTGTCCAGCATGGTGACTTGATCGGGAATGATGACAATGTTTGAAAGGCACTGTACAGGTCTATGAAAGCACTGTAATGATGAATGAAATGAAAGCACTGTAGAATTCAGGCCACTGTGTGCTTTTTTTGGGGGGGGGGGGGGGGATGTGTTGACAAGTGATTGCCTTGGGACTATTTCATGTGAAACTACGGTTTGCCCACTGTCTGACCTAAAATTCATTCATTTTGATCCAACTTGTAGGTACTGCCGACATGTTGCTGATGAGAAGCCAGAAGTCACCAGTCACCGGCTCTACAAGGGTCCGTCAGTATCAAACACTCCTGGTGTGGTAAGTCGCAATGATGCTCCTCCTTTTGATGATTCTGTGGATGGTGGGGGTGTGGCCTCTGGTGATGGATCTGCTTGTGGGATTCAGTGTGGCAATGGCGTGGGAAGCAATTGTGGTAAGGAGGTTGGCGTTGCTTGTGCCGGAGGGTCAGACATTGACCTGTACCTTGCAGCCCGGCGGACAATGTCGCCACTTCTCCATGCTCGCAACCACACAACGTACCAGCTAATAGAGCTGTATGAAGAGCAGCAGCGGCTTGCAACTCCACCCGACCTGAGGAAACTCCTGGACAGGACACTGTTCCTGAGCCGCTCTGGCAGAACAGACGCGCACCAAGCAGTCGACGCTGTGGTTGAAGAATTAAATGCCAACATGAAGGCCTGGGTGTCTGGTGACAAGGACTCAAATATGTGGCGGCATGTGGCCCGCAACTACAACCAACTGGTGACGCTGAGGTCGAAGGTATTTGGCACCCTGAGGCTCACGGATCCCAAATCCACTGCTAAGGCCCAACCGTCGTACGAGAAGGAGCTGGTTGTTTGGCGACACCGCCTTCGTAGCTTCCTGTGCCCTGGAGAAGAGCTGGCTCTTCACCGCCCGTTGGAGTCCATGTCATCCGATGAGGACATGTTGGACACTGCAGTCTCACTTGTATTTTAGCTCTTTTTCTGGAATGGATGCTGCTCTGCGCCCCTTGGTGAACATTTCCTGCGCTCGTGGAGCAGCTTAAAAGGACCACTGGTATGTCTGGTTCCTGGTTTGAAAGTGGAGAGCCGACTTTTGTGCCTTGAAAAAGGAGTAGAGAGCGATAAAGGTACGTCTGCGGCTTATTTTTGAGTGCTCCTCGTACATTTTTGATCGTGATAGAAATTCTCAGACCAAAGTCAGACCAATGATGGATGATGGCCGTACAGTTTTCTTGTGGATGTTTTAGTTGTTTCATCTCCTATCTATGTCAGTATCGTGATGGTGAAGTGGAGAGGGTGATTTTCTTCCTCTAGGCTTCGTTCGGCCGACTTTGCTTCGTCCTCGTTGAAAAGTGATCCTGAAAAAAAGGTCGATTCGCAAAAGTATGTTGATTTTCAATGTACGTGATGACATGCGATTGCTAGCTATGCCTTATGACCCTCCCCAAACCCACCCACCCACCCACCCACCCACCCACCCACACTGAACGAAAAATATATTGACTTGACAGCTAGAATGGATTGATATTTCAGCTATCACATTTTTCATATTTAACGAAACTCTTCTCGACCCCCCCCCCCCCCCCCAACAAAACTTTTCGTTTTGTGTAAAAATTTAAATTTTACTGCTGTGTTTTTGTGCTTCGTGACTTGAGATATTGCATCTCTGCAAATTCAAATCTTTGATCGATACTTGCCGCCATTTTTAGGGAAAACCCCTATTTTGCGTGCCTTTGGAGCGACTGACTGAGCATGAGCACAAGCTAGCGCTAGTGACGTAACAGCCTGAAGTTAGTTGAATCGTCTCGAAAATATGTGTGCGTTCACACAAACCCCTGAAATGATGTGGCACTTATTTTGGACAGGCGGTAATAAAAGACCACCGCGATAGTTTCCGAAAATACGGAAACAAACCCCCAAGAAAGTAAAAGTGGGGAAACCCCCAAGAGCCGTTAAATGTTAGCTGCTAACTGTGCATCTAGAGCCAGCGACCCAGCGTGAGAGAGTGCTAAGAAAAGTGCACAACCCCCACATGCATTCGTCCACTCGGTGCCGAGGTGTGGGGGTTGGATTTCTCTCGGCCCAACTACACTCGGATTTCTTTTTGCCCCGACTGCAGCACAATTCTACCTGGATTACGCATGCACGTTTGCATAACAGTCTCACACACACGCCGGAACCACTCACCATTTTGCTGGGACCGGGGTGCACAATCTCGCTCTCGCTAGCGGCATACCCGCTGAAATTGAACGTCGTAAAGTGCAGGACTGGCAGCTCCTCACCACTGGCCGGTTTCATTGGCTCGAAGAACTTCACCACAATGTGCTGCGAGAAACAAGACATTGGAAACAGCAACACGCAGAATTGATCAAAATGTCCGCCATACAGGACCTCGCCGCAGTTTCTCAATAAGCCCATTGCGCAATGACCCCCCCCCCCCCCCCCCCCCCCATTGCGCAATGACATAATTCATACCATAAACACCCCCACGCAGCCATACCACCTGGGCATGGTTGTCTGGGGTGTTGAACAGTGCATCGCTGATCCCAGTGTACTCACATGCATTACTCATACCTTCCATATTTGGCAATGTGCAATGGGCGTACTGCTGGAGGAGAATGATGTGAATGACTGAGAGTTGGGTTGGGCAAACGGTAGTTTGAAAATTTGAGCAGTACATTCAGCTTTCAGTATCAGGGTCCTAGCTGATCCGCTGTTATGAGAGTCAGAAGAGAAGAGAGTGCGGCTGGTCAGCTTAAAAACGCCACGGTGGATGTAGCAGAAACTGAATTGCTCATCAAAGGCCAAACACAGTACTGCTCAGCCTTTCAAACTTCCCCAAGCCTGCAGCTGATCCGTTGTTATGAGAGTCAGAAAAATAGGGTGGGCTGGCCAGCTTAGAGTTGGGTGTAGATTGGAGAAGAAACTGAAATAATCATCAAAGGCCAAAACAGCACTGCTCAACCTTTCCAACTTCACAAAGCCTGCATACGGAACGGTGATATACAGTAAAACCTGGTGCAAGCGACCTCCGGTTTTAGCGACCAAACGACCACTTTTTCTTGCACCGTGGGGTGGTTGCTTAAACCAGGTTATACTATACAGTACAGTAAAACCTGGCCTAACAGGACACCTTTGACGCCCTCGGTGCAGCGGAAACTATCCTGATACGACAGGATTGCGCTTGATCCAGGGATGCAAGTTCGATCCACAACATGTCGGTGCATGAAAAGTTCCAGGATTCCGCTTGCTACAGGGTCCGGCAATCACAGGTTTTACTGTATTATTATGGATAGTTTTTCATATACAGTGAAACCTGTTTAAGACGACCGCTCAAGGGACCTTCAAAATGTGGTCTCTGTTACCAGGTGGTCTCCTTATCCAGGGTCATTTGACTGGAAATAGCATCCCTTGGTCCTGGTTTAGTCAGATCTTTTAGGACAGGTGGTCGCCTTATCCGAGTGGTTGCCTTGACAGGTTTAACTGTAACCTCTTCTACAGGAACAGAGTTCATAAAACTGCAACTTGAGAAACACATTGGTGACACGACGTGTACCACAACGATTGCCGGCTGACCAGCGCACGCTTTTACCTTGCTCACATATAAATATACCCCCCCCCCCCCCACACGCACGCACGCACGCACGCACGCATACACACACACACACACACACACACACACACACACACACAAACACACATACACCCTCTCTCTCTCTCTCTCTCTCTCTCTCTCTCTCTCTCTCTCTCTCTCTCTCTCTCTCTCTTCTCTCTTTCTGCGTTAACTGACCCGCATAAGGCTATGGCCTTCGAAGAGCTGGATGGTGTCACTGCAGCAGAGAGCACAACGGAACCGAGAACACAAATAACAAACCACAGAATGGCATTCAGTGCAAATGCAAAATATAGAAAGATCTTTATTGCAAACTATACAGTGATATTCATTGCAAACTACAGAGTGGTGGTCATTGCTTGTAGCTGATTAGCAGTTGCCTCTAGATAGCCATGGGCCAGAGATGCAGTGGGCTGAGGGTCAGAGATGCAGTGGGCCGAGGGTCAGAGATGCAGAGGGCCGAGGGTCAGAGATGCAGAGGGCCGAGGGTCAGAGATGCAGTGGGCCGAGGGTCAGAGATGCAGTGGGCCGAGGGTCAGAGATGCAGTGGGCCGAGGGTCAGAGATGCAGTGGGCCGAGGGTCAGAGGTGCAGTGGGCCGAGGGTCAGAGATGTAGTGGGCCGAGGGTCAGAGATGCAGTGGGGCCGGGGTCAGAGATGCAGTGGGCCGAGGGTCAGAGTGTAGTGGGCCGAGGGTCAGAGATGCAGTGGGCCGAGGGTCAGAGATGCAGTGGGGCCGGGGTCAGAGATGCAGTGGGGCAGGGGTCAGAGATGTAGTGGGTCGGAGTTGCAAACAACATATCATGTGACACAAGTCAATGTGAAAGTTGCCTCTACCTTCCTACAGCCTATCTACAGCACTGCTCAATGCAAACCAATCGCGTAAGTGTACTGGAAAAGCACAAATTTTCAGCGGTGTAATATTTTCGGATTCTCCAAAATCGGCGGTCGGTGGAGGGAAATTTTCAGTAAACCCGTTTTCCAGGTAAGTGTACTAGTGGTAGTACCGAAATTTTCGGTGTGTTCTATTTTCGACAAAAATGTCGGCACCGAAGTTACCGAAAATAAAACACCGTCGGAAATTTCAGTATGCCACGTCACCACGCCGGGCACTGCACAGCCCTAGACCTGCGAGCACTGGGATGTGAACTAGGTGCAGGGTGCAAACTTGACCCATACGTGATCGGATTTCATTGAGCACTGCACTGTGCATGCGCAGTCTCAATGCCACCAATGCAAACAAGCACACTGTGCATGCGCAGTCTCAATGCCACCAATGCAAACAAGCACACTGTGCATGCGCAGTCTCAATGCCACCAATGCAAACAAGCACACTGTGCATTTACCTGGACTCGTGAATCTCCGTTATTCCCAGGAATTCACCAAGCGGTGGCTTTGTCTTGCCTGATTTCAGATCCCTGGACAAGAAAAGAGAGAGGGAGAGAGAAAGAGAGAGGAAGGGAGGGAAGGGGGGAGAAAGAGAGAGAGGGGGGAGAGAGGGGGAGAGAGAGAGAGAGAGAGAGAGAGAGAGAGAGAGAGAGAGAGAGAGAGAGAGAGAGAGAGAGAGAGAGAGAGAGAGAGAGAGAGAGAGAGAGAGAGAGAGAGAGAGAGAGAGAGAGAGAGAGAGAGAGAGAGAGAGAGAGAGAGAGAGAGAGAGAGAGAGAGAGAGAGAGAGAGAGAGAGAGAGAGAGAGAGAGAGAGAGACAGAGAGAGAAAGAGAGAGAGAAGACATTGTTGAAAAAGTACATCCGTTGCCAACGTAACCCGTTGCTAGATCGGATAGACTTTTATAACCGATGCCAGCAACGAGATGAATCATTCGACGCATTCTACACCAGCTTGAAGGAGTCCTTTGCTGCCTGTGATTTTCCAGACCTGCAAGTCTGTTCGGCATGCTCTGGCTGTATGTGCAGCAGTAAGAGAAGAAGTAATGGCCAAACCGTTGCCTTCCCCACCCTCGACTCCAGTCGTGGAGAGCTCTCTTCTGATGTTTGTTCCTCAGCTTTCCCCTCCCTGCGCGCAGAGACTCCTGGAGCTTCCCCACAAGTTTCCCCATATCCTGAGGCTCATGACGTCGCTCGATTTGAAAGAGGTGAAGGTCAGCGGAAAGCCCTGCTCGCTGTGAGAGCATACCATTCGCCCCAATCGAACGCCCTGTTTTCTAGCAAGAACGACGCGGCAGCTGCATATGACGTGAGTCCTCAGCTGCTTTTGAAGTATGAGAAAGAAATGCAGGCGAGTGGTGCAGTGTGTTTGGTAGTTAGTGGCAAGATACCAGCACCTGACATATAGTCCCTCAACTGGACTCGGCTGCTAGTCACGAGAACATGGAAACCGAGACTTGGCCATTCGCAACTGAGATGCAGGAGATCAAATCCGTGATTGAGAGCAAGTGTACACGTCTTGGTGATGATGCTCAGTATGACACACATGGCACAGTCGGTATGCACCGAGAGGGTATCAAGTGGGCGATCGAGGCAACGTTTGCAAAGAGACTCGCTCAGGATGGACGACGCACTTCTGCTCTCCTGGTATCCATCGGAGCTATTGTCAGCAAGTCAACTCCCCCATGCAAAGCTTGGTGATCACATGAAGCATCGTGATTCGCAGAATTGCCGCAGACTTCCGCGGAGAATATATGATAATTTGCCCAACTGCGGTACTCCAATTGCTATATATGTTATGTCACATCACACGAGCGGGCACTACACGTTCACAAGTCTCATGGGAACGAACAAAGTGAAGCTCCTGAGCGGCATCACTGCCCATCTGGACGGCTGCCTGATGGCCGACACTCAGGCAGCCGTCCTAACAACATGGACAGAATTTTCCGATGTATACCGCACGGTTAATGACAGGAGCCTGGAGGAAGACCAGATCACCCAGCTCGAAGACAAGATCAAGGGCAGGGTGAAGGTCTTCTGTGACCTAGGCAACAGCGTGCCTGGGTACGGCAAAGCCAAGGTCACGCCCTACATTCACGTGTTGATGATGCACGTCCCGTACCTACTGAGAAGGTACAGGAATCTGCAACAATTTAGCGGCCAAGGTGTGGAAAAACTAAATGATGTCGCTCGACGTGTCCACCACCGTAGTAGCAACAAGCACAAAGCTACGCAGGACGTGCTCCTGGCCACAGCACGAATAGATACGTTGGCAAGACCGGGAACGAGGCAATGTTTGCAAAGAGACTCGCTCAGGATGGACGACGCACTTCTGCTCTCTTGGTATCCATCGGAGCTATTGTCAGCAAGTCAACTCCCCATGCAAAGCTTGGTGATCACATGAAGCATCGTGATGAAGCATCGTGATTCGCAGAATTGCCGCAGACTTCCGCGGAGAATATATGATAATTTGCCCAACTGGGGTACTCCAATTGCTATATATGTTATGTCAAATCACACGAGCGGGCACTACACGTTCACAAGTCTCATGGGAACGAACAAAGTGAAGCTCCTGAGCGGCATCACTGCCCATCTGGACGGCTGCCTGATGGCCGACACTCAGGCAGCCGTCCTAACAACATGGACAGAATTTTCCGATGTATACCGCACGGTTAATGACAGGAGCCTGGAGGAAGACCAGATCACCCAGCTCGAAGACAAGATCAAGGGCTGGGTGAAGGTCTTCTGTGACCTAGGCAACAGCGTGTCTGGGTACGGCAAAGCCAAGGTCACGCCCTACATTCACGTATTGATGATGCACGTCCCGTACCTACTGAGAAGGTACGGGAATCTGCAACAATTTAGCGGCCAAGGTGTGGAAAAACTAAATGATGTCGCTCGACGTGTCCACCACCGTAGTAGCAACAAGCACAAAGCTACGCAGGACGTGCTCCTGGCCACAGCACGAATAGATACGTTGGCAAGACCGGGAACGGTCAAGGCGAGGCTATAGCCGTAAGGAACAGTTTTCATTACATGTACACATAGCTCGTTTACCCGATCTTGGATTTTGTCTTCCAGCTTGGTTACCCGTTAGGTGTGCAGGCTTGTCTCATTTATTGATTCGCTCGCCCCGCCGTCTCTCTTTCTCTCCTCCCATTCGCTACATGTATTGCTAAGTAAGTTAGCTTTGGTGCTGCGTGCAGCGTGCATACGATTTTAATGTGCACTGAAATTGTGGTGCAGCTCCGTATTCAGCCGAATGCTTGCTTCTTTCGTGCTGTGTGGTGAGCATAAGATTGAACAAGGCCTCTTTGCTGGACAAACTAGCCACAAATTCTGACTTGCTATTTCCTTCATCAGATGCAAGCCGTAAGTTACTTGCTAGCTGCCAGCTAATTTAATTTTGTATATTCACCAAGTATGAGCTCTTGGTAGGACCATACAGTTGGAATCATTTTTGGTGCACTGGACAAGTGCATGCATGGTACGAGCAGCTTGCTAATCTTTCTCTCTTCTGTAAAAATAGAAAACGGTCGTGTGATGGCAGGGATTGGTGACCCTTGCAAGCTAAGTGGAAAACCGAAAATAGTTTACAGTCCATTTCAAAACTATAGACGCGTACCTTGGCAAAAACCGTTATGCCAGCATCTATATCACTTAGTGCATAAAAAATTTCCAAATTGGGCGTCTGTTATCCAATCGTTTAGAAACTATATCAGAGTAATTGTGGAGCGGTCCTGAGCAATATTCCGAAAACTATTCTCAAAAAGTTCCAGCCAAATTTGAAATATGAGCCCCGGCCAGCGAAAACCAGCACTTGTGTACTTGATATCAATCATCAAAATGTGACGTCAAAGTTTGGGACGCGCAGTGAGCTGGCTTTTGAAGATTCTTTTCGATCGAGTGGGTGTCTTTGTTGTCAAAGGAGTTTCAAGTGTCTTCAAATGTCTCTGGTCAATTGATTTTAGCGCTAGGTGAGAGCTCGTCACACAGAGGTTGAGTTTAGACACAGCGATGGCGACAGGTGTCGCGACAAAGACTTAGGTCCAGAGTTGTCAGCGTGAGACTCCCTGTACGAAGCGGCGCTGAAAGTTAGTTCGCGATCGGAATTATTTCTTTGTTGGCGATCTCGCTGAGTTTGTCCAGCAGTGGCGAGTGTCATATGCATAGCAACGAAGAGCCCTCATAAAATCGACACTGGATACTGGTGGCGACGATAGTCAGTGCTGAAGAAATAGCGACTGCGAGGAGAAGCTGAATGTCGACCCGCTGAGCGATCCGTATTTCTACATCGACAACAATGATGTTGCAGACACTGATGGAGGGCTTCTCACGGCGCAAAACAGAGCGTAGTATTCTCAGTACTCTACCTTGCCAGACGACACCAAGCTGGCTGCTGCCTGTGTTGAGAAAGGGGATCCCTAAAAACTCAAACCGGCTGAACGCTTTGGGGCAACATGTTCACGTGCTACAAAACGCCAGCATTCGCTCATATCATTGAAATACAATTATGCTGAAATCATGGTCTGAGTGAAAGTGTGCAAGGGAGTGGATGTCAGTAGTATTGATCAGTACATCTATCAGTATGGCAAGCTTTGGGACAACGCCCAAACTGCCAGCGCAGAGGTCCCTGAACACAATTTGGAAGGCCAGCCACCAATCATCGTTTTGCACTCTGGTGTTGTAAAGAAGGTAGTGATGTATACGGAATATCGTCACTGTGACTTCTGAACTACTCATGCCTGCACAGGCTGCAGCACCAAGAGGGCAAGCCTGACTTGCATTCTATTTACTTACATGTACCTGTTCCACATCACAATCAGAAACTGTAGGATCAACTTGCATGGAGTCACTAGGCATGGATGCTGCGCCAACTGTACCGAATCTTGACCTCTCTGACTTCAAACTCTATTTTCCATGCTTTCGCTTATCAGATTGTCACCAAACTTGATAACTTGAATGATTAATAGTGTAGAAACAATTTCGAGGGAAAAAATAATTTTTGAAAAAATTACACATGTTCAGGTTTCTGCTGGCTGGGGCTCATATTTCAAAAACACTGCGCGTCTATAGTCTTGAAATGGACTGTAGTTTTAAAGGCACTCCTCTTAAGACGCTATAATTATAGTCTTGGAACTGGTGGCTGGAAGTGTGAAGAGGCTGACTGCAGTTCACTAATAGAAGAACTGAAACTAAACTGTACACTATAGAATGCCTATCGACGCTATTTTATTTTCATGTCCGGAAATCCATACGTTGAAATATAGGCCAAACAATCAGCATGTCAAAAACGTCCTGTCACCAAGTCTATGAGACCACAGCCTGAGCAATTGTCAATTTGTCACATGTCTGGAAGATGAAGGAGGCCATACAAGAAATACAGGGATGAATTTATCCGGTATCGCATCGCAGTTTGCTACGCCAAATCGATCTACTGCTACTCAAAATCACAGTGACACGCAGAAAACTGCCATACATACACATACAGACTATCCATGCCTTTTTGTAGCTTACGCCACAATAGAGATTTTGCATAGCAAAAACTGCTATGCTAAAACATGACAGTAAATTCATCCCTGAAATACAAAAAAGATATTAATTTTTATAAAATCTATAACATGCAGCCAGTTGGGCCTAGGGTTCTATTTTATTTTTTATGTCCAAAATTAATTGCTACTGTAAACCGCCCAATATTCGCGTCACTAAATTTTCGCGATTTCTCAGAACCAGCGAGTTTACGATGGCAAAATTTCGCGAAGCACTGTGGCCACCTACATACACGCACTGTTGAATTTTGATTTCACGATGGTTAATATTCGCGATTTCTTAGAACCAGCGAGTTTACGATGGCAAAATTTCGCGAAGCACTGTGGCCACCTACATACGCCCACTGTTGAATTTTGATTTCACGATGGTTAATATTCGCGATTTCTTAGAACCAGCGAGTTTACGATGGCAAAATTTCGCGAACACTGTGGCCACCTACATACACCCACTGTTGAATTTTGATTTCACGATGGTTAATATTCGCGATTTCTTAGAACCAGCGAGTTTACGATGGCAAAATTTCGCGAAGCACTGTGGCCACCTATATACACGCACTGTTGAATTTTTGATTTCACGATGGTTAATATTCGCGCTACGCTCTTCTTGCGAAAATAGCGAACATTAATCCGTCGCGAGTATTAGGCAGTTTACAGTATTCACCTCTTGCACACCTGTGGCACAGACACATATTTTTTGACCGGTACGTTCGGGCTCTCCGCATTCTCTGTGAAATAAAAGGAAAAAATGCGCACGTTCGGGCTCTCCGCCTTCTCCGTGAAATAAACAGACAACCAACAGACATGAATTACTCCACGCCATCTCTTGTCTGAACAAGGAAAACGAAAAATGAAAATGAAAAAAATTGAGAAAAAAATCCTTCGAGCCGGATTCGAACCAGCGACCTAAAGATGACTACACATTCAATGATGCGCACACTACAGTCTTCCGCTCTACCAACTGAGCTATCGAAGGAGACATTTTTTACATAGCAACAGACAGCATTTGCAGTAGCAGTATTCTTTTTTGCTTTTGGCTTTTTGCTTGTTTCCGACGGTCTTCCAGATAAAGCAGCATTGGGCGGTATTAATTTTTGTATTTTGAATTTTTTGGAATTTGTATTCATGGATTCTCCACAGGCCGTAGCCTTTGTTGTGGTTGTACCGGTATACTTTATTTATAGTGAAAATCAAAACAGGCATAATGCCTCCCCTAAATCGACGGAGTCTCTGTATAAAGGGTCGCCACAAAAGTTGTTGTCTTCCTTGAAACGAACACGAACACATTTCAGGAGGGGGGGGGGGGGGTTGAGCCAAATCTCAAGTTGACTGAAACTATACATGTACCGGTATGCGATTTGCGTAGTCCAGGATAGCAAGCTGCGTTCTTTGGGGGAGGGGGGGGGGGCAGAGTACGAACTAAACGGTGTTTGTTTCAGGGGCCACATAAAACTTTTGCGACAACCCGTAACGCCACCAGAGGCAGAGGAATTGTGACGGAATGCTGCAGCCTTTCTTGAACCTGTTCCCAGGTGCCGTGATAGCAAGTGGATTCCACCCTCAAAGAGACAAGGTTACGCACTCTTGCTATGACAGGTGTGGGAGCCACCGTCGCAGAACCACAAACAGTGGGCAGCAGGACTCCAGTCCGTTCATAAAAAGATGGACTTGTAGCTTTCGGCCATGTTAAAATGGGTCAAACTTTGTGAGTTTTTTTAGTAGTGCTGGGATGACAGCTACACCATAGCTCAGTAGTTAGGCATTGCTGGCCTCAAGCCAAGGTCCCTGCTTCAAGTCCTGATGGTGACAGTCAATTTTCTTCAGACTTTCCCTTTTCCATTCCCTCAGCCAGTACCGGTAAGTGGATCTTTTTTAGCAGAATTTTCCTTGCAATTCCCCACGGAATACTTTCCCAATATTTCCGAAGTCTCCAAAAAGAAAGCAGTAACAATAGGATTTCAGCCAGGTTTCGCCTCAAAAGCACCGAATTGGGAAAAAAACATGAAAATCCAGGCCGTTTCACTCCACTTGCACGCAGTTTTTCTTGAGCAGTGTTTCTGCTAGACCCCTTTCACTTCCCTTTCATCCCATCCACCCTTCAAGGAAACTCCCCTGATAGGTATCCATTTACTTTTGGAGAATCCTTCAAAGAATAGTCTGAATGAATGAACACCTGCTACTAAGCGCTCAGACATGCCCAGAGGACACTCTCTTACTCGACTTTGCCTTGGTAGTTGTCGGCAGTCCACTCGTCTTCGGTGAAGGATTCCAGGACCTCTCCTCCATTGCTACACAGACAAACATAGCAGCACGCATCATGTGATACAGATTCACTACAAGCGTAATCAGAGACACATGCTCTTTAACAGGGGCCAAGTCTAGGTAGGTCAAGAGCAGGCTCCGTACATCAAATGCACACCATCATTACACATGCACAGACACGAAATGGAATACAAGTTGTTGCGCTGCAGCTGCACATCATCAAACACAACCACCGCCACCGCCACAACCAGCAACAGCAGCAGCACAAGCACCAGCAACAGCAGCAGCCATCATCAAAAAAACAACCACCGCCACAACCAGCAACAGCAGCAGCACAAGCACCAGCAACAGCAGCAGCCATCATCGCAGCAGCAGCAAACAGCGCCAGCACACGCATACACACACACACACATACACATATGCATCACATAGACTTACAGCTCATCCTTGATAGCAAACACAACTGCAAAGCGAGTTGAGTTGTTGTTCTTGGGCAACTACACAACACAGCAAGGAGCAGCAACAACAACAACAACAACAAAACCTAAGCGCAAAGTTCCGTGAAGCGTGCACATGCTCAAACAGAGGGAAAGAAACAGACAAGTATTTCAAACCCCAATGCGTGCATGCATTCAACACTGGATGCCCAGGGCCACAGCAAAGATAGGCAAGATGACAGGTAAACACAGAAGCAATCACACTGCGTGTGTGTGTGTGGGGGGGGGGGGGGAGAGAGACATCACGTAACGTACCGTTCAGGGCATAGCTTAATTAACCCTTTGAGCACGCATGACGTATTATTACGTCACGTACAGTGTCACTGCACCCACGCATGACGTATTATTACGTCGTGAGTATACATAGCATACAAACGCGATTTGCATGAACCGCGCGAGTTCAAACTATTGTAACTCGGTCAATTCTTGACCGATTTTCACGATCGAAACATGCATCAGCAAGAGAAAACTCTCAGCTTGCGATAGAAACAATCGCCGAAGCGATACGACCCCGGGTTGTTGAGATATGCGACTCGACGCGGCAAATTCAAATCGATTTTTTGCGTACTCTGCAGAACGCATCTTTTCCATTTTCGATCATTTTCGCGCTATCTGCTGCCATGGAAACTAGATTCAAACGATGGCAGCGGATCTGGGGAGTCCTCCAAAATATTTGAGCTCGATACGAGCAAGGAGAGTGAAATGGCAGCTGAGGATTTGATCTCCTGGCCGTGCTCAAGTCTGTCGAGCGCGTGCGTGAAGTTTGCCAGACTGTAGCATGGGCTTCTGGTGTCGCTCCGAGCTGGGCTTGGAACTACTTGGTCCGGCTCATCGCAATTGTCGCTTATCTCCCACTCACTTTTTGACAGGTAAAACCCTGTCCAATCACGATATCTAACTTACTTTTGCTTGGGCGGTTGTGATGGCAAGATCAAATGAGGCACCAAAGAAAAAATGATCGCGACTAGCGCTTTGAATCGCGATGTGTTCGACTTTTTTGGGAAGTGGAAATCTGGCCTTTCACTGTCTGTGTTGCCAAATGCCAAGCGCAGCGACCCGAAGACCGGAACTGTAGAGTGTGACAGGCACGCGTGCACCGCAGAGGAGTACGAGTATGAGCGTCATGCTGATGAAGAAAGGTGTTTTCGATGCGCGCATGCGAGGGACGTTTTGGTTGTTCCTTTTTCCTTTTGTTCCTTCGTGGACCTGGCAGCAGCATTACAAGAATCATGGTAAGTGTATCCAGTGGAGCGTATGACAGCTGTCTGGAGAGGCATGTATGCGAGGGACGTTTTCCTGGCGGCAGCAGCATTAGTTGTAAGCGTATCCAGTGGAGCGTATGACAGCTGTCTGGAGAGGCATGTGTGCTGCATTCGAAGGCTCTGTTGAAACACACTGTGGTGACACACAGGTCACACTGCCCACGATTCCTTCAAGGACCGTTTGCTGCCATAGGACAGGCTGACAAAGCAAGAGATACTCTACCAGTCTACGCCAGCAGCTAGACACCAGCAATTTAGTGTCAGCTCATGTAATGGCGGCAGCTCCAGTGATGGAGAGTTGAATGAACTCTGGACCTGTAAGAGTGTGAGTGCAAAAACGCGCTCCTTCGCTGATTTATTTCGTGCATTTTGCTTACCTTGCTTCCCTTCTATGACTCGCTTCACCTGATTCCATGGCTGAATTTTTTTTCTTGTGGCGGAGAGTATTCATGTGTCATGCTTCCCCACTATGCCTATTGAAAATATCACAGAGCGGCAACAAAACGCCTGTTCTTAGTGGCGATAGATAAGCGACAATTGCGATGAGCCGGACCAAGTATTTTGTTCCTCGCCTCAAGATCTTTGCAGGAAGCTCAAGATCATGGAATTCGTCCAAGGGAAGGTAAAGTTATCGATCCTTGAACAGCTACTACTTTCATAGGAAAACGCGATTTTTGCAGGTGTTGACATGGGGCGGCATTCAGGTAGTGTCGTGCTCAAAAGGTTTTAAGGATTTCATTTAGCTCGGACAAATGTCCTTCCATTTTGAAATCTGTCCGGACATGCCCGGACATTTTCCACAGCACATTCTCAGGGTGTTTCTTCTTTTTTTTAGTAGTCCTGAAGTATTTTCACAATGACTCATTATGTGGACATATCTCACACATTACTATGTACAATTCACCAATTTATTTGTATTAGAAACTGAACTATTTAAAAATACTAATAATAATATTCGCGGGATCCGCGTCGGCATCGCTTGAATGTTCAGAAACAAACAAACTAGCCTTCGCATCCGCAGGCCACCACTATGCCTATTAACCTTAGTGGCGAATGCAGACCTCACAAGTGAGTCAGGGGAGAGGAGGTTAGTCTCTCAACCAATCGGGCGTGTAACGGCCCATAACCCTGTAAACTGCATCCTTGTTATTCTCACTCCGAGCTGTGAGTACCCAGTTGACCGTGGGTGTCGGCGCAGTTCTGAACTATTTACTGACGACAAATGTATGTACAAGAAAGCGTTGCAGTCAAGAATTCAGTTGCAGACATCTTCCTCTCAAGAGCGAACAACTGCACTAGCAGTCCAACCCATCGATTCAAGTGCGAAGTCGACTCCAACAGTCGAAAGTGTGAATTGACTGTAGCAACAACGCGTTGCTACAGGCGGATCAAGTAAATATAGTGAAGTCTACGCCTGAGACTACGGTGTACGTGTTAGTTGTACGATATGCAAGTCGCATTTGGCACGAAGCTCCGAAGAAAGCCCAACTCTACATAAAAAGGTCGAAAGGTCGCTGCTCTTTTTTTACTTTTTGACCGGACACTATGTCCGGTGAAATTGAAAACGTCCAGTCATTGGCCGAAAATGGCCGGAAAATGTCCGATGTCCGGCCGTTAATCTATGCCCTGCCGTTGATGAGCCCCCTCTCTAATTTCCGCCCCCTGTCGAATTTCTGCCTGTGAAGCGACTGCAGCGTATACAGTCAACGCGTATAACGACACTCGGCTGGGCATCAGAAAAGTGTCCTTATTCGCGAAGTGTCGTTATACCCGAAGTCTCACTACATGTACAGTCAAATCTCTTTAGGACGAACACCAAGGGACCGATGATATTCGTTCGCAATAACGGGAGTTCTTCTTATCCATATGTTTTACCCAGTGAATACACAGGGTTACATCCAATACAGTTACGAATACTAGTTCTTCTTTGACAAACATTTGTCCTATCAGTGTTCTTCCTAACCAGGTTTCACTGTACTACAGTTAGATGAGACTTTGCTCTGGGCATGGAAATTCTGTCGGTATTCGCGAATTGTCGTTATATCCGCGGTCGTTATTAGCGAAGTTGACTGTACGCCGAAATGCGGTGTTGAACCGACGCATTCGCTACTGTACATAGTATATTCCAGTGCATGATGAAAAATGCGCGCAATTCGGCATGCCAAGTCTGATCTTTCGCATCGTTGGACATTGTACTGCACTCGGCAGCCTGGATCTAATTCCCACACCCTGTAGAAGATCCAGCTGGGAAGCAAGTCAAGTGGCATAGTGTGGACAGTGCGGAGGGGAGGGGGAGGGGGCAGGGGAGGGGGATCAACGGCATTTTACGGTACATGAAAACCTTGTAGGGCCAAACTTTTGAGGAAATGCGGGAGACGGGACTGAGTAAGAGGCAAAGATAAAAAGAGAGGATGAGAGAGAAAAAGAGAAAATTACCAAAAAGAGTAATATACACACACAGATAGGGAGACAGACACGCACACAAAACATGTACACACACGTGACCATGCATACACACACGTGACCATGCATACACACACATCCACGCCCACACACATATGAAGAGCGCACAATAACTGACTGACCCTTGTGACCAGCGATGTCAAGAAGAACGTCTTCTTGCTGTCCAGGGAGAAGAGGAAAGTAGAGTGCGGTGCCTTCGTGACAAATACTGAAACCAAGAACACGCACACGCACGCACGCACGCACGCACGCACACACACACACACACACACACACATACATACACACACACAAACACCGCTATATCACTTACAAAAATCCACTGCACTACAGACAAACGGGATGCCCCAGTTTCGGAAGAGGTAGAGCTTTTTTCACAACGTAGAGAGACAAAAGCTGTTGCAACTCAACGCCTCATGCTCTAACAACTATCAGGCACACAAATTGAGCAATTTTGCTTCGTATCTCAAAACAATGCATTCACTACATGCAACCCTCGCCAGGGAAACACAGCAGAGGAAATGAGAGCATTATGGCAAGCAGGTCAGCACTATGTAACAGTTTCACAGGACATTCTCTCGCACATGTATAAACCTTGGCACAATACACTGGCTGGGTCTTCCCAACACTATTGAACAGGCAGTGATATGCCGATGGGTGAACTTCAATTCTTTATGAGTTTATCACTTCCAAGACACTGACAAGGGTATTGTACCACAGCCTGAGCGGCGGGGGAGAGAAGAGACACTAGAGCGTTTCATATAGCACACATGTTTGTACTTTGTAGGTTAGGGATGGTGGAGGTGTGGGAAAGAAGAAAACCCCAGCATTGTCACACCACCATCCACAGCAAAGTGGCCTTGATGGGGCTAAAAGACCCTGAATCGACACAATTAACGGCCCTGTCATTTACACTTGAGCAACGATGGCGACGCTTTGGAGACGAGCATTACAGAAATTGACTGTGTCAATGGTTCTAAGGACACACACGCATGCATACACACACGTACACGCGCGCACACACACACACGGTGACGCACACACACGCGCACACAGTGTACATACCGTCTTTGCAGGCTTTTGCCATGCTGACAAGAGACGTGATATTGTTGTTCTTGACGTCGGTGAGCGCTTTGTTGTTGCTAGCCACCGTCATCTGCAATGGACAACCTGTAGCGAGAAATAGAATTCACACATGCACACACACACACACACACACACACACACACACACACACACAACACGCACACGCACACACACACACACACACACACACACACACACACACACACACACTTGACAGATGTGCTGGAAGTAGAGGGCTCCTTATCCAAACCCGACTACAGCAACCAGGTAACGCCGGGAACGACAATTGCGACCAAAGGACTGTTGTGTACTGTAAAAGCCATAACGAAGTGCTAACTCTAACGAGTTAACGAGGAGAAATCTGTCGTTAAAATAGAAATCGTTATACAGAAATCGATACATATACTGTCCTATTGAGCGTTGAGAATGAGTGAGAATCGTTACCTTTGGTACACGTAAACTAGTCAATTTCGGGAAATCGTTATATATGCGCCTCGTTAGAATAATGGCTTTTACAGTAATAGCTGGAATGCGACATTAGCAAATCAACAAGACCCTGCTACATTGCAAAACACAATCGCATGGATGCAGCTAATGGGATTTTCGGTGGTTCGACCACTTTGGCGGTGGGTCTGATCTACTCACCTGCCACAGCTTAAGAAGCTGCATCTGCGCCTTTGATCCTATGATGGTTATGGCATTCCTACAGATGTGAAAAACTCGGTCTAACCGAGGATCAGGCGAACCGAGAGTCTGTTTCCTAAATTGCAAAGCGCAATTGCCGTGGAGGCTTCTACACGTAGACAGGAACCAGCGGAGGATGCACCCAGTGTGCTGA
>NC_088651.1:10023377-10150877 GCF_964019385.1 Sycon ciliatum | reverse complement strand
GGCAAAGAGGAAAGTCTGAAGAAAACAATTGACTGTCACCACCATACTCGAACCAGGGACCTTCGCTTGAGGCCAGCGATGCTCCAATCACTGAGCTAAGGTGTGGCGGCCATCCAAGCAGAGACATTTGCAGTGAAGAGACCGTGCTTGGGTGTTCGAATTGAGGAAACCATATGTGTAAGTGGCTGCAATGGAATTTGCGAGTACTTACAAAAAGTTTATGACCCAGTAGCGTTCTAGCCAGGTCAAAATAGTAGGGGGGGGGGGGAGAGAGGGGGGAGGGAGGGCAGAGGAGACCCTGCAACCCATTGTTCTATTTCCAAAATTGTCTTGCCATGCAAAATGCAACGTACGGGGCGAACCCCCGACTTCACACAAATATGCCTCTATGAACCCTCTAGTGGTGACTATCGACTGCATTTCCGTTGAATGGAATGAAAAACACAAAAATCGATAACATTAATAAGTAGGGGGAGGGGCTAAATCAGAGTAGGAGGCCACTGCACCCCCACCCCTGTGGCTAGCACCCTGCCAAGGTAACTGGTATTGATGTGGCGCTGCACAGCTCCGAACTTAGTCTTACTTGGGTATGACATGCTGTGCCAGCTGAATTCCTTGAGACATTTTGGAAGAACCACCGAAGACAGAGATGTTCTGTGGCATGTAGCTGGCGTCCCTCTCCATCACGCCGAGGGCGAGACGCTTCACGCATACGTCGGGACGCAAGCGCACCCTGAGTACACACAGACGGTGTGTGCGTGTGTGTGTATGTGTGTGCGTGTGTGCGTGCGTGTGTGCATGCGTGTGTGCGTGGATGCACGCGTGCATGTGTGAGTGTATGTGGCGCGTAACATAGAGCATAAGAAACCCATCAGCAACAAAAATAATACATCAAAGAACAAGGGGAAGCAGCAGCAGCACCAGTAGCATTGTCATTAGCATCAATGGACCCAGAAGGATCAGTACGACAAAGAGTACATAACCCCCAAGAGTGTGCAACTGCCTGCACGGTCTCCATACAGTGCTGCGACGGCAGGACTTCACATCACGTGACATGCTTCAAAAGGTTACGCTGGCAAATAGTGCAGAGTGACCCCAAGAGAGTTGAACCCAAAGCAGGGTTGCGTGTGCACCCTTCATCTATCATGCGCAGGGTGCGAATAATGTATATGGGTTTGTCAGGTGATGTGAAGTTCTGCCGTCGCAGACCCCATAGCTGGAGTTGCACGCCCTTGGGGGTTATGTACTCTTGGTACGACCCGTAGCACCAGCACCGCCTTCACCGCCAGCACCATCTGGCTATCAGCCGCAATAAAACCCAGCGGAGCAAACAAAATAGGCCACTCGTACCAAAATAGAATTGTTGCTGGCTTGCACGAATTGTAGTGCAATGAACTGCTAATCGAAGAACTAGCCTAAGCTACCCAGCCCTAAAGCTTGGCGCCGCTGTGACCAAGGGGCCAACAATGCAGTGCATGAAGAAAATACACATGCACATGTAGCAAGACCGGGCCTGCGCCAATCGGTTTCCGGCTGCGGTCTGGGACACTGTTTTCCATTCAGTGTGTTCTCCGTATTTGTCACTATTGCACCATGCTGTCATTGGCATGCGAGTACAGTAAAATCTGTCAAGGCCACCACTCGGACAAGGCAACCACCTGTCCCAGAAGACCACTGCAACCAGGACCAAGAGATGCGATTTCCAGTCAAATGACTTTTGTGGATACGGAGACCACCTGGTAACAGAGACCACATTTCGAAGGTCCCTTGAGCGGTCGTTCTAGACAAGTTTCACTGTACATGTACCGAAACACTAGAAAAATGGGGTGTAAGTTGCACTATGTATCTGTACCGATGCACATCACATCCACAACCGTGATAATGGTGACCAGGACAGCTGCTGTGGCGGCAAGAGAAAGTCAACCTCTCGCCAATGTCACTTACTTGATCCAATGGGTGTGCACGGGACCCTGTGACTGCCAATAGGAGGTGCCAGGATTGATTAAGCTGGACACACGGACGCATATACAAACACGTGCATACACGCATACACGCACACACACACACACACACACACACACGCACGCGCACACACTCACACACGCACGTACACACACTCTCACACACGCACACACACACACACACACACACACACACGCACACACACGCACACACACAACACAACTCACAATGCTAAAGTAAATCCAAAATCGGCCAAAACTGGACCTGGGATCTGCGACTTTCAGCATTGGCCAACATGAAACCTCTCTTACAGTGGTGTTGACTTTGGACCTCATGTATTGGTAGGAGAAATTGCGAAGCCATCTTGCAAAGGCTTGTAGAGACCAATTGCAGAAAGTTGTACGACTACGACAATACTCCATTCTCTTTACTTTCTGAATGAAGGGTAGGCTGACCGAGTAGAAAAAACACAATATCACTCACTTCTGCATGTCAGACGTATTACTCGACACGTCGATGGATGCAAAGCACTTTCCCTGCTTGAGCACTTCCGATGACATGCCGGCCTGCAACTCATTTTCTTGCGTATCCTCACCGACTTCTACGCATGTCAAACAACAGCAACAGCAACAGGCACAGCAACAGCAGCAGCAACAACAGCAACAGGCACACACACGTACAACAATACGTTACACACAATCCAGCATTCACGCTTAATATTTTTCAGAGTACACACAATGGCAGAAACACCAACAACAATAGGAGGAGTAGCACCAGCAGCACCAGAACCAGCAGAACCAGCAGAAACAGCAGAAACAGCAGTAGCAGCAGCATCAGCACCAACACACCACTAGCACCTCTAGCACCACCACCAGCATCACCAGTACCACCACCACCACCACCAGCATCACAACCACCAGCATCACCAGCATCACCACCACCAGCATCACCACCACCAGCATCACCATCACCACCACCACCACCACCACCACCATCACCACCACCACCAGCACCACCACCACAAGCACCAGCATCACCACCACCAGCATCACCACCACCAGCATCACCACCACCAGCATAACCACCAGCATAACCACCAGCACCGCCACCACCACCAGCACCATCACCATCACCACCACCAGCATCATCAGCACCAGCACCACCACCAGCATCACCACCACCACCAGCATCACCACCACCAGCACCTCCAGCATCACCACCACCAGCATCAACACCACCACCAGCATCACCAGCACCAGCACCTCCAGCATCACCACCACCAGCATCAACACCACCACCAGCATCACCAGCACCAGCACCTCCAGCATCACCACCACCAGCACCTCCAGCATCACCACCACCAGCATCAACACCACCACCAGCATCACCACCACCAGCACCTCCAGCATCACCACCACCACCAGCATCACCACCACCAGCACCTCCAGCATCACCACCACCAGCATCAACACCACCACCAGCATCACCAGCACCAGCATCACCACCAGCATCACCACCACCACCAGCATCACCACCACCAGCATCACCACCAACGCCACCAACACCCCCTCCCCCAGTAGCAGCATGATCAGCAACAGCATGTCATGCCCATTTCACCTTGCAGGGCACGTAGATGTGCTTCTACAGCCGACCAGCGCAGGTTACTGGTGTACTTCAAAGAGCTGGTGAATGGTGCCCACAGCATTTCATCCTTGGGACGATTGCGCAACAGAAACTGCACAGCCACACAGGACAAAGACAGAAAAGAAAACAGTCAAAATCAACATAACTGAGTATACCGCAAGTGTCTTTGAACAGTCAAAATCAACATAACTGAGTATACCGCAAGTGTCTTTGAACAGTCAAAATCAACATAACTGAGTATACCGCAAGTGTCTTTGAACAGGCAAAATCAACATAACTGAGTATACCGCAAGTGTCTTTGAACAGTCAAAATCAACATAACTGGGTATACCGCAAGTGTCTTTGGGCCCGCCAAGGATACTGTAAAAGCAAAAATTTTCGGTGGTGTTTTATTTTCGGTAACTTCGGTGCCGACAATTTTTACCGAAAATAAAACGCACCGAAAATGTCGGTACTACCGGTACTGTATACATTTAGTACTAGTACACTTACCTGGAAAACGGGTTTTACCGATAATTTCCCTCCACCGAACCGCCAATTTTGGAGAATACCGAAAATACTACACCACCGAAAATTTCTGCTTGTACAGTACATGCACACAACGAGCCGTTTTACATCCATCACGTGACCATATGATCAGCACATGAGCAGTACATGAGCAGCGCACGCACACCTCACACCTTTGACCTTTTGACGCCCATCGCCGGAGGCGATGATAGCAATACTACGGCAGAAGCCATAGCAACTTGTGCTGGGATTGCACCATTCAACAGCTTGCAAGGCTGAAGAATTGACCGTCACTATTCAGCCTGGTCCACACCATACAGCTATTTGAAGTGACTTTTTCTGGCCAGTGAATCCCTATTTTTGGTCTTTTTCATTTGTTTTCCCCGCACACACATCACACCACATACTCTGGCACGCACTGGCTGTTGGTAGCCACCCAGGAGAATGAAAGAAAAGTCAGGAAGAGTCTGAGAAAGAGAAGAAAGACGTGTGTGACCATAATCGTCGGGAATCGAACCCGCAACCTATCGATTGGCAATCGCTGCACATACCACTGCACCATATGGGACACACACCTCACACACACACACACCTCACACACACACACACACACACACACACACACACACACACACACACACACACACACACACACACACACACACGCACGCAAACACACACACACACACACACGTGCGCGCACGCGCGCGCACACACACACACACACACACACACACACACATACACACAACTACTCACCATCAGCAGGTGTTTTCCGTGTTCGCCCGGCATACCCTTGCTCTCGGCAAACGCATCCAGGAATCCTGGCATCAGTGGTGACTTCTTCAGCATGCTGACAGAGATGCTCAGCTGGTTTAAGTCCTCCCAGAAAGCAGCAAAGAGCTACGCACAACCAGTGAACACAGCAGTCAATAGAAACACAACCATGTTAAGACTCTACATGAGGATATGTACATGCACAGTATTTTCCCAAATACAACTTAATACCGTATGGAGCAGGGAGTGCTGCTTTCTTGCAGGTTTGCTGAGTCAAAGGTTCGATGGACTTCTCGTGTGCTCTGGATGGCAGTCGTGAGTCAGTCAAGTGTCAAGTCGGCGGCGGAATAGCGCGAGCTCCAGTGTGGGAGCAAACCCATTCCTAAACAAAATCATCGCCGAAGTCGCAACCTCTATTTCATAACTTAATACTAGTATATAAGCCGCACCTAACTTCAGGGCCATCAAAGGGGGGTGCAACTTACAATCGAGCATGACATACAATGTACTACTGAAGTGAGTATAATAGTACATGTATTGAAAGAAAATGACACACCCATGCATCTTGACTACACTCTCCAAACGGTCTCTGGGCTACACCAATCACTACAAGAAGAAGAAAAAAGAGATAATACCGTACCCCTGCTTTCATCCAGCACATGTTTGTTTTCTCTCACACTGTGCGACTGTAGAGCACCTGCATTTAAATTTTGAATTTTGCGAACTCGTAACTATTGACAACGTAGCATGTCCTATCAGATCAGCTGTCACAGTGCATACACGGGTGTCATCGTCCAGTGTGGAGTGGTACGAGGGGGTCCCCGGGGGAAAAAATCAGATTTTTCGGCCAACAGGGCACGTTTTAGCGCTCCACATGTGCTCTCGGCGGACCATCATCATTCCTGGAGGAAAAGTGGTATGGCCATGGTCGTCCGTGTGTGACACCCTTGACATGTCTAGTGATCATGAGTGCTTCCCAGAGACTGGGAAAAAACTGCGACTTGAGTTTGCCAAGGCTCCTCCACTCCGCTAGCAGCTGGGCATGATGACAACACAACTAACTTACCGTTTTGAACACGGATAGAGGCACGACTCCATCGCTGTCTGTGTCAAAGCGTGCAAAGAACTGCACAAGGAATGCAACAACACACACACACACACACACACACACACACACACGTGAATGCAAGCGCACACACACACACACACACATACACACACATACACACACACACACATACACACACACACACAGAGATACACATCAGGGTTGTAACCAAAGCGACATACGTGTAGCACATGTCCATACAGCACAACACACACAAACACACACACACACATACATGCTGTCTGATGATGGCTTCCGTAAGACAAAACTCTTGCAAACTCTTGCATACAAGTCACACTGGACATTGTCCTGAGCACGGGTGTATTCATCCATACCAAAGTTGTAAGGGATAAGACATACTTCGGATACTACAGTACTGTCAGCCGTCGCCGAAGAACTGTGGGGTCAGCCTCGTAGCCTAGACCGCTCTTATATTCATGTATTTAATACAGACTTTACAGTCTATGCACAGTTGAGTCACCGTGTATACATTGGCACGCGGTGCTTGGTGAAATTCTAGCCTGATAGTTCTTCGGCGCTCGACAGTACTATAAGTCCACTTTCCAGCAGCTGCCAATGGGGCAGGTCTTGCCATAGTTCAACTGCTGTACTCACCTCAACACACTCTTCCCGCGACAAGAGGTTCTCCTGCTTCAGAACGTGCTGGCAGAACTGCCATAACGACACCGTCGACTGGTGGCAATTAAACATACACGGAAACACACGCATACCCGCAACACATAGGCACACAAACGCACATTTGCACACACACACACGGACACACAAACACACACACACACACACACACACACACACCACACACACGCATGGACACACACAGCATTGGCATGTTAACCCTTTATGGACTGCCAAATTTGTACAGGAAAGAAGCGACATGCGAAAATCAGTAATAACTCGAAATCGGTGTACATTAGGCAATACAACACCATACATTTTCGGAAAGTAGATAGGATAAGCTGTCCACCATCATCCTCGCCGCCGCTCTCGCTACTAGCAGTAGCAGCAAATCCATCAGATAAATTGTTTTCTTGAATTTCTGGGATATCAACATCACTATCACTGTCCACTTCGAACTCGTCGTCATCAGACTCGTCAATTCAACAATTGGGTTACCAGAACTGTCCTCGTCAGTTCAAGTTCAGAATCTTGCCGATGCCATCGTCCGCATCGTCGTGCCATGACAGTACTCGCACTGCAATTTTAGTTCTGCATGCTTGCGCAAGCTCTCAATTTTTTTCTTGCGCGGCCGGTTTGGTCAACATTTTGACTAGGGACCCCCGGCGAATTTAGCACCATTGGAAAGACATGGATTTCGTCTTTCGATTTGTGTACTTCCTCCGTTAACAAAAACTTCGTGATGGATTTTGATGGATTTTGATGGATATGAAAACGCTTAGAACAGGTCAAGAACAGTTTGTATCGACTGCAAATCACTAGACGAAGGTGAATCGGCCTATGTACAGCGTCTTTTCAAGAGAAACTGTTGGAGGAAAGAGCAGAGAGTTCAGTTTGCGTCGCTTTCGCACGACTCATTTTTGACCTGCGTCGCTGTCGTCATCTGCTGCCCCCGAGTCGTCATCTGCTGCACGCGAGTCGTCATCTCTCTTGAGTCGTTGTTCAGCTCGTTTCTTGAGTCGTTGTTCAGCTCGTTTCAGCCTTGCCTCGGCTTCTTTGATCACACTCTGCTGACCTTGATGTCGCCGTCGTTCAAGTAAGTTGGCTTTCAAGCTGCGTGATCCGCCGCGATGGCGATTACTCGTTTCCACAAGGGAGTCGTGAAAAATATTTTACGACTCCCTGGTTTCATCTTCGCTCTCCAGAACTCCGGGAAACGAGGAGTAAAGGCACAGCCAAACTGGTTCCATTTTCTCTAATGGATACCCCTGCAAGCACTGAACGGCAGCGGCTAGCAAGTCCAGTCGACTTTCTTTAGCCATGAGACTCGCATCGGACTGCAGACTTCTGAAAGAATGCATGGTGATCATCATTCGAATCTGGGCTTTGCGCAGTTTGAACAAGAACTTGAGTTCAGAATTAGTTTTCATTGAGCCGTGCGATCGGAGCAGCCCTTGTTCACTCGCTCATTATGTGGGCTCGCTGCTCCGTTTTATCGCTCTCTATCGCTCTCCAACTCACTTAGTGCCAAAGTGGTAGAGAGGCCAAGCAGCGCAATATCCCCTCGGAGAAGTGGTATTTCAGTTTCGCTCGCCATGACTGTCATCACCTACGTTTCCACAGCGCAACCATCGATTCCGCTCGACTTGTTGTGAAAGGTCGATTTCCTTGCATTGTACTTCTTTCATGGCATGCCAGGGAAGGCCAAGAAAGTGATTGCGACTCATTGCACGGCAGTTTGTGCCCAAATCAGCCCCTCAAAAATCCATCACGAAGTTTTTGTTAACGGAGGAAGTAAAAATATCGCCGAAAACGTGCGGTGCGCCCAGAAAAATTCGCGTTTCAAGTTTCGATCTTATTAGATCGAAATTCGTACAGTCCGTCCACAAAGGGTTAAGCATTAGATACATGTATGTACAAAAATGCAATGCCCAGACGCACATGGACACACAACACATGTGCACGCATAGACATACACGCAACACATTTTGAACACATGCGCGTACGTGGACACAAATGCACCCACGTGTGCACACACATACACATCGAAGCATGCAAATGCACACACACACACACACACACACACACACACACCATGTACACACGCACACACACACGCGCAGAGCAGACACACATACAAACACCAGCGCTATAACGCTGACACTGCACGGGGCCCACCTCGTTCCGTTTACTGCGATCCGCCAGCCAAGCATGCACACACTTGCGAAGCGCACCAAGTTTGTTGAACGCTGTATTCGATGATGGATCCCTGAGGAGAAGAGAGCATCATGAATGATAACAGTTGCATACACACACACACACACACACACACACACACACACACACACACACACACACACACACACACACACACACACACACACACACACACACACACACACACACACACACACACACACACACACACACACACACACACACACACACACACACACACACACACACACACACACACACACACACACACACACACACACACACACACACACACACACACACACACACACACACACACACACACACACACACACACACACACACACACACACACACACACACACACACACACACACACACACACACACACACACACACACACACACACACACACACACACACACACACACACACACACACACACACACACACACACACACACACACACACACACACACACACACACACACACACACACACACACACACACACACACACACACACACACACACACACACACACACACACACACACACACACACACACACACACACACACACACACACACACACACACACACACACACACACACACACACACACACACACACACACACACACACACACACACACACACACACACACACACACACACACACACACACACACACACACACACACACACACACACACACACACACACACACACACACACACACACACACACACACACACACACACACACACACACACACACACACACACACACACACACACACACACACACACACACACACACACACACACACACACACACACACACACACACACACACACACACACACACACACACACACACACACACACACACACACACACACACACACACACACACACACACACACACACACACACACACACACACACACACACACACACACACACACACACACACACACACACACACACACACACACACACACACACACACACACACACACACACACACACACACACACACACACACACACACACACACACACACACACACACACACACACACACACACACACACACACACACACACACACACACACACACAAATATGCTGAAGAATAGCAAAAATTGGCATTGAGATGAAGGCCAATAACTAAAGCATTGAGATGGTGTTGATCAGCTTCATCAAGAGAAAAGTGCTGGCAAGTGAAATCCGACCCCAGCTCGGTTGCTCGCATTGCAAAGACCCACTCGATCGTAACACTACAAAATTCAACGGAGATCAAACTAAAGATCAAACTAAAGTCACCTCCGGCGAAAATACCACTACTGTGACTTTCAACGTACCACTCAAAACTAGGATAAAGCTATTTACTTAATTCAAAAGATTCATTGGTTTGAGGTGAAGATGCAAACGGGAAAAGTCTGAAGAAGAAATTGACTGCCTCCACCAGGACTCGAACCAGGGACCTTCGCTTGAAGCCAGCGCTGCTCTTAGTCTAGCCACTGAGCTATGGTGTAGCTGTCATCCCAGCAGAGACCGTTCAACATATTCAATACCGTCGGCCCTCTTTAATCCAGCACTTTATAAACCAGCATAATTTTCAGCAACCAAAATGTCCTTTTCATGCACATTCCAGCAGAAAATCAGATCTTGTAATCCAGCACCCTCCCTAATCCAGCAGAACTTCCGTAGCACAAATGGTGCCGGATCATAGAGGAACCACTGCACTAGCAAATAAATTCAAAGGACAAAGCACATAGGCTACACACTGTGGCTTACTTGAGACCAGCCAGTAGCTCTCTCAGCTCCTTGCTGTCAAAGAGTTTGCTTAGCTCCAGCGATGCTATCCCGGACACCTCATTCTCACCATCGCTGGACTGTGACAGGAGCAAACAAGTACGTGTAGACGTGTAAATCATTTTAAAGTGTATACACATGCACACACATGTAATGTGCATGTCTGCGATGTGCTGCGATGTACTGCATCCACCATAGTAAACTGCATTCACTGGGGGGGGGGGGGGGGGTCAGAGTACATGGCCGAAATGAGCACTGTTCGTTTCAGGGACGACGACAAAATTAAACATTTGCGGCGATGGCACCATACACGATAACTAAGCATGACTCCGACATAATTATACATATGCATACGGCTGACGGCACCGTCAGCCAAAAGTAGTACCAACAGTTCATAAACCCCCAGCAGGTTGTGTGAACTCTTGGTACCGCCCTGAACCCTTTTCGTTGCATCGACCGATGTTGGTTGCTGTTTCGCTTGGTCTTGGTCTTGGCCGAGCCTGTGAAGCTTGCTTCGCTGGACCAAGCAAGCACTTTGCCATAGAATGGCTTCCAACAACAATGCGTACATGGAGGATGCACGCCCGAGGATGCTACTCGTGTTGGTGGAAACTTTGGCTGGAACCAGCTCAATAAGTTCCTGACAAAGACACTACGTTTCCTGATGCTGTCACCCGGGGGGGGGGGGGGGGGGGGGGGATATACCAGGTGTGGATTTATCTGGCTTTGCATAGAAACCGCTAACAAGCACATTAAATTTTATTTGAAGTATATTCACAATGTAAGGCCACACGTTTTTATTTCTATGTTTCTCGTCACCTGCGTGCATACAATTCAGGAGTCTGGAAGAAAGAAAGAAACTGTGCTGCACTGTGGGGACCAGCACATGCACATGTACACCCTGGCCTGGCCTGCGCGATACATGCATGATGCGAGGGCGCTAGCATTGTACGCGAGATGACTTAAGGCCGGTTCACAATACAACTTTCTGTGACGCGACACGAAACTGCCTGTCGCGAGCTATCGCGTGCAGTCGCAAGGCACCTGTCGCAGAAGTTGAAGAAAGTTCAACTGTTGCGACATGCGACGCGCGACATACACAAATGGAGTACAGCTCCTACCCGTGGTGCATGTGCAGAGCACGTGCATGGTACTACTTGTGCATAAGGATGTCGCAAACATGAAAAAGATTGTGAACCGTGTGTCGATGTCGCAGCTCGCCGCAGGTGTCGCAAGTCGCATGTCGCGTCGCAATAAGTTCCATTGTGAATCGGCCTTTACCGTCTACTGACTACAGTAGAGTCGCGCGCTGAAGAACGTGGAGCCCAAGAACGCCCAGCCTGAAATACTAAGAACACCACAGCCTAAAGCTAAGAACGGCGGTGTTAGTTTTCTGAGAGCTTGTGGGATACATTATGATTCAGTATGGTTTGTTTCTAAGAACGTGTTAAAAGAACGCAGCCAGATTGCTGAAAAAAATAAGAACGTCCCAGGCTAACCCCTTGGAAACAACGTTCTTGGACGCGCGACTCTACTGTACAAGTGCGCGGATCATTTTCAAGTTTCGGCCCACGCATGCCGTGTATGCTACACGGTACGGTACACTGCATGCAGTTTTTGTTGTGCAATCTACATCTAGCTGCACACGCACAGAAGCTCCTACCACGTGCACGTACCAGTTTTTTTTTTTTTTACTAGAGCCACGTAAACCCGTCATGTGTGTTTTACATGAATAAGGGGAGTGGTGGCGTGGTCTGAGATGCTCTGCCGACCTTGGGTCTCGGCTTCATCACACCCAAAGTTGCTCACTTTGCACATTCGCGTGCTAAGTTAAACGGTGTATTGGTCGATTAATAGTAAGACCAAAGATCTAGTATTTTTTCCAATCATTTTTTTATTTTTCCACCTCTCACATACGACTTTAAATTTTCGGGTGACGAGAAGCATAGAAATAAAAACGTGTGGCCTAAAAAGAGGGTGTGGTTTATCAAAAACTCAACGATAATAATATCATAATTCTACGTGACAGATATACGTGAAATGCTCAGACAACACCTAGAAACTGACGATGTATGCTGCTTGCCGCACTGCTCAGCCACAACACTCAACAGTGAACGAATTTTATAATTATTTTAATTCTAGTACTGGCTAAATATTCTCAAGGAAATACTGTGCAGAAATCGTACCTCCTGTGTGTCCAGATCCTCCTCATCGCTGTCCCCGCGAGAGCTGGAAGCGGCCGCACCCATGTCCTCGCGGGACAGACAACTCCACCTCTACACGCTCTCTCCCCTTTTTTTTGTTTTCTCCCACGAAACGCCGATGTCTCGCACAAACACACCACTGCGACCAGGAAACACACACGTGAACGAATAGTTTCAAAAATACTAAATGAAGTACTTTGTACCACAGACGTAGACGTCGGCGTGATGATGGCCAGCGCCACTCGCGGTGTACAGTTTCCTCACCACGTTTGAAGAACAACGAGTTCGTGCTGAAAGTAGATCAGGTGGACAAGTAAGTTTATTGCAAGAAACCGTAAAAACGAGATGTGAGGAATTCACAAGCTACAAAGGCGACCTCACTTGAACCCAGGTCCAGGATATTGCTACACATACGGCAGCATGCCCCAGCGTCCCCACTCCAACTGCATGCATTCACCACCCAGAACTGCAGAATGCCAGATCGCCACATGGCCAGGCTCGTTTTGACTGCCAGTGCAGCGTGCCTGATGACGATGTGGTTGATCAGCTGCATTTATGCATAGCGTATGCATGGCATACAGAGTGATCACCTCGTGCCAGTCCGTGCGCCAAGGCCCTTGAGAGACCGATTTTCATTTTCTCGCGGGAATCGTAGCCTCCAAGGCGCCGCACCTGCGGGCTTGTTTTCTGTTGATTTCGCCTATCTCCGAATGGTGAATATTTCAATGAAATTTGCTGCTTAGAGCCCTTCTAGTCTCGTCAGGAGACCTTTCCTACACTGGAGAGATGGCTCGGAGTGATGTAGACACCTATGGCCGTACCCTGGAAAATTATTTTGGAGCTTGCAGTTCGTGAGCAGCCACCAAGGACGAATGTCTCATTTTTGTAATTGCTGAAACGAGGAATATGGTCACCAATTTCACACCAGGTAAGGCATTTACCCATCGCGGACACTAAAGCCGCTTTGTGGGGTGATAGACCAAAGCTTTATCTTTCGAATGCACGAGAAATTAGAGTGATACCTATGTGCCCCACAATTGCACCCGAAATAAACCACGCACAGGCAATATTGTGATTTTATGAGAAGAGACAATTGAGCATGCTCTAAATCGTCATGACCTGTTGTGTTACTTTTCAAACACCACTCCGAGTGAGCATCTACCAATCCTTTATCAATTTTACAGGGACATTTGAGCTTAGGGGATAGAGGTGGGATATTTCACCAGCTGAAGTACTAGATTTTTTTCTGAATTTGTTGACTACTAGGTTGCATAGTGTAAATATGTCAGTATTATGTGCATTATTGTGGTGAAATTCTGAGCATATAATTATTATAGGCACAACAGCACTGGTGCATGCCCTCTCCTAGATCCTGCTCTCTGACTTTTTTCTTGCATTACACGACTCAAATTCGTCGAATGAAATGAAGGAGTAAATTTGTTGCTGCCAATTAACTGCATCGATTAACTGCATCAGTTCTGTTTTCCTCTGCTGTTCTTCTTTCAGTGTGGTGACTTCTGATCCATGAGGCGATGGCATGAAGTCAATAGTTTGCAGTATGTGCAATATGCGGCAGTCTCTCTGTCAATGGACCTGTGACAGCTGAAGCCCAGATGTTGCAGTTTGATGTCTATGGCCAGCAGCAATCTAATATTGTTGCACCTTTCCTTCCACACACAGCAATGCGGAATATGTCATGGACAGACATCGCTAAACTGCCTCTTTTGAAGAAGCATCGCAATTCTTGTCTGCCAACAAACAACAGACTAGCCAGCTATAATTACAATTTGGAGGTCGGAGACGCGATCCCGTGAACGTATTGCGCCAACTGCAATGAAGAAGGCCTTAGTGATCTGGATTTATTACCATTCTCGTGTGGATAACTATGGCGTTCTGATCCAAGTCATGCAGACTATAAAATGCCTTAGACGTGAGATAGTGAAGGTACTGCCGACAGCAAGCCAACAGTGGATATGAACCACGCCGCCAGCATCATTCTGCACACCAGGAGAATCCAATACATATAGCTGCCAACTCTGATGGTATAGACCCGATAACTTGTTTGGTTTCTCTAAGATTGGTATACAATTATACATGTACTACGTGCAATCTCTATCCATATGCGTAATGCACTGTATTTGTTTCCGGTGACTGGAGGTAGTTTATCATAGCACTGTTTTATGTCCTGGTTTTGTTGAAGATGAGCATTATCCAGTTAACTTGCTAGGTACCGTATCAGTCAGCTCTTTCAGCATTTGGCTTTGTGTCAGGGGTGGTTGGCGGTGTCGCGGGTCATTCCACAGTCCGCAAAGTTGACGTTCTCGGCAACGGAGCGACCCAGTAGGCAATTGATCACCGATAAATATACTGTCATTGGTATCACGGTGCACCACAATGGCATATGGTGTGAATATCATTATGTTATTCTGCAGCGAGTCCTTGTCGTGTAGCTTGCGAAAGTTATTGCATACGGTCATTACGTGCATAATGCATAGTACTGTCTGTACACTCAAGTTTCAAGTCCAGTCCATTTTTTGGAAATATGGGCTGGACACTAACGAGGGCCTGGTGACGTGTTCATAGGGCTGAGTTATGCCAAATGGTGCCATTGGCTGGGAGTGAAAGCCTTGCCCCACGCCTGCACCCTAAAAAATGTTTCGAAAATACTCAAATTCGACGACGGCTGAGAATCTAGGAAGATGCCGGACCACAGCGAAACAAGTCATCTGGCTGAAAAACGGAATACACCATTGCGTTGCCACGGCTAAGCGCAATTTTTAGGCTCACCACACAGGTAGCGAAATGCCAAAACAAACGAGCCATAGACACAAAACCATTTTCCAAAATTGTCCCCCATTGAGAATGCGACTCAAAAAGTACCCGCAAACTGCCCAGTGCGGAAAATGAAAAAGTCAACTTTTAGACGACTTTTTTGAATCTGGCGCACGGACTGGTGCACGTCTTTCTTTTTACAGTTTTTAGGTTGTACAAGCAGCATTGGATCTCAGATGCAGAGCCGCGATAGCGTAACACATTTTCCTCTCCAAAAACTCCAACAAAGTTACAAAAATCAGCATTCGGTTCATATCCGTCCGCGTGGTGCAGTGAAGAGTACGAGCATACCCCTATTGTAGGTTCAATATGCACTCTTGATACTTTATGTACATGTAGACCAGGCCTCACGCGAACCGTGTAGACAGTATGACCATCTGCAGAGATCTGCTGGTCTAGTCGAAATGCTAAGTCAACATGCTTCTATCACAAATGCACAGCGGGGTGCCCAGACGCACGATGATGCTTGCACAGACACACACGTGTGCGTACACACACACACACACACACAGTGACGCACACGACTACGCACACACCATGTATCAGCGTGCGGGCCCTTCACCGTTTCAAACTGTCGATTCACACGCCGTTCGGTACAACCCAAAAGAAAACAGGCCAACAACAACAACAAAAAACTATAAGGGGAGAACAAGAAGAACGCAACGAATCAGTGCACTGAGGAATAGTCTTTATAATACCAAGCCATGTGCACATGGTAACTGTGTGTGCAGGCGCGTCCAGGCTACGTGGCACAACAGGATGAGGATTGGGACTACAGAGAGGACAAGGGCAACACGTGGATGTTACCGCCACCAATGCGCGGAAACCGAACAATAGACCCCGCAGTGACGGACGACAGTACCCGACGATAAAAAAAAGTCGCCAAGGAGCCGGTAAAACCACTCAATGCTGTCAGCACACCAGTGAGGAGATGAAAGGCAGAGAGAGAACGAAAAAAGAGGGAGGGGGGAGGTGAGGGCAGAGGCATACGCTCGGAGAAATAGAAGGAAGGGTATGCTATAGTTAAGGAACAGGTTTGATTACATTGCACTACACACCAGTGCACTGCTAAACTAGTGAGAATATACTATACACACATCTTACGCACACACGCCCACGTACAGAAGCAAAGGAACGAAGCAGGTTGGGAAAGGAGGGATGGTGGCCAGAACGCCGAAACAAGAGAAACGGTAATAATTATTGTAGAGGATTACGCCTCGCTGATAGAAAACAAAACAAAAAAAAGGAAAATTGATATAAGAAATCTCTTTCAATAAACTGTGACATACAAAACTAGTAGGAAAGGCATTGGTAACTAGCATTGCATGACACTAGCATTGACAGCAGCAGCAACATGGACTGGCCAATGGGACACAATCAGTTCGGGCTGCTGCTGCACTGAGTGTCCAAGAGCAGAAAAACCATCCAGACATCACATGGGTCCACACACACCGCTTGGCTCGGCCCGGCCCGATCGGATGTACGCGAGCCAGAGTGTGTGCGGTGAGCGGGCGGCAGCGCAGGGAAGGGGAGAGGCGCGACAGCAGTCTCGACATGCCCACCCGGCGAGGAAAGGGAGGATAGGTTCGGGACGCGTGGAAAATCTTTTCAAATTGCTCAGGAGGGGTGGGGGCAGGGTGGGGGAGGTCCGTCAACAGACTCCCGTGCTATGTACAGAGGAACGCGGGGAGGGGAGGATGGGCGGTCACGTAATAGTAGCAAATTTGATTAATGATTGATTGATGAGGATGATGATGGTACGGATGATGATGATGATGACGATTGAGTCACTGTCCGAAACGAACGCATGCATGTACAAACACATGTACAATCAACAGCTTTTATCACTAGCATTGTCTCGCCAAGGAGATGGGATAGATGTGTCGGCTACACACAAACTGTAGCCACTCGGCTAACATGCGGGCTGAGAGAGGACTGGCCAGTCCGTGCAGATAAGCGATGGCGACCGGGCACTTGCACGGCAGCACCAACGCCATGGCTACGCGGCCAGACTGTGCGCACGGGGGTGGTGGGATTCGAAGCTCAGCGGCCCGGGCACACGGACTATACACCAACCTCTTGCTGGTGTGTTGCCTTCTTCTTGCGCGTCTGCAGCATCTCGTAGAACGGGTCGCGGCTGATGCTGGCGCGGATGCACTTGATCCACTCGTCTTTCTCTTCGGCAGTGGCCGCTTGTATTCTGTACACGTTATGGTGGCCTGAGCAAATCAGATCGCACATTCACACACACACACACACACATTCACCCCCCCCCCCCCCCCACACACACATGCACACACAACACACAAGCCACACACACACGCACAAAGTGATCTTGACTGGTCAGTTTCTATAAACATAGCAATATTCATCAGTTGAGCGAGTAGATATTGGAAATATCTGAAGAAAAAATGCCTATCACCGCCAGGACTCGAGAGCCAGGGACCTTCGCTATAGGCCAGTGATGCTAGTGGGGTTTTATAATATGCATAAAACATGACCGCCACCTTCCTGAGGGGCAACTTGTCCCATATTTGGCAGGTACAGCCAGTTGTAGTACATTTGTGGGTATGATCGTACACAGTTCATGGCTGTTGATGTAGGATTGGTATCACATTGTGTACCCTTTTTATAGAGGACTTGCCCCCCAAAATCAAATGGCGGAAGTACTATGCATAAGCCCCATTACCATGGCAACAGTGAATTATTTTTAAAATTCATAGCTGTACTCCCAGCTTGTTTATGAGTGAACGTAGCTTCTTCTATAAGCCCATTGCGCGATGACGTAATTTGTACAGCCAACACCCACACAGCCACCTGGCCATGGTCGTCTAGCTGGGGTGTTGAACAGTGCATTGCTGATCTCAACGTACACACATGCATTACTCATGCAATCCATATTTGGCAATGTACTCACATGCATTACTCATGCAATCCATATTTGGCAATGTACTCACATGCATTACTCATGCAATCCATATTTGGCAATGCGCAATGCCAATGGGCTTATTGCCAATGACAATTCAATGGCCTTACGAGTCAGTTACGACCAATATGGATATTGGTAATACATACATTCATACTCCCAGAGCCCTGTCGGTGTCATTCTACAACTTCAGCCCTCGGGGTACCTGTCCATACGCAGCACTACCATACTTCCACGCACAAAAGCATAATGTGCTAAAATACAAACAAGAACAGGCATTCAATTTCAGCTAGCACTAGGAAGTTATTACATAATTCACCCGTTGACTCGTTTTCAGAACTATGGGGTCGTCGCAAAAGTTTTTTTGCTCGTTCCTGAATTGAACATTGTTCACTTTTTTTTGGAAGGGAGGGGGGGGGGTGTCAGCCAAAAACGTAAGTCGCCAATGTACATGAATGCGTACGATGCCCATCGCCCAGCATAGCAAGCTGCCCATTTTTCTTGTTTTTTTTGTAGAAGGACTGTAGTAATAAATGCAGTGAAGGAACATAAAAAAACAATTGTTGTTAACATACCTTCCACGACTTTGCCCTCCGAGTCGGTCTTGCAGGCCTTGATAGCGCTGCTGGCGTCGGAGAAGATCTCAAAGCATTGCGGTCGCTTGTTGTCAGCCAGTTCACGTACGCCAAGATTCTCCAGCGGAATAATACCCCGCGGCTCCTTGTCCTGAATGCGATAAACAAGCAAACATGTACAGCACACACACGCCGTGGAAGACATTAGTACAAGCATAAACCTGCCCAGTGAACCCAAGGTCAAGGATGCATGTAGAGTAAAAACCTGTCAAAGCGACCACCAGTCCCGGAGGACCACTAAAACCAGGACAAAGTGATGTTATTTCCACTCAAATAACCCTTTACAAGGAGACCACCTGTGCGAAGCGATGACATTTGAAGGCCCCTTAAGCGGTTGCCTTAGACAGGTTTCACTGTATAATCTAAACCCAAGGCTACCCCCCCCCCCCCCCCTCAACATGAAACTGCAACCAACAGTGATGCATCGGGAAAGCATAGACCTCATCTCTGGCACACACACACACACCAGGGATGAATTTATCCTGTATCGCATCGCAGTTTGCGATGCAAAATCGATCTACTGCTGCTCAAAAGTCACCGTGACTCGCAGAAAAGTGCGATACATACAGACTATCCATGCCTGGCTTGCGCTATCAAGTAACATGCATACTGTGCAGTGCATGTGGTGCCGGTACTCTGAATCTGCGTGCATATGTATGCTTCAATCGTTTTTTGCAAATGGACTTTCAGGCATCACTCTCAAGAAGGCCAATGTGGTAAACACCCAACCTTCAGAGGAACTTGCTAATCAAAACCAAAGACTGCTACACAATTGTGATTTCGTATAGCAGAAACTGCTATGCAAAATATGACAGTAAATTCATCCCTGCACACACACACACACACAAACAGACTAGCCTCCCAGCCAGACAGAAAGACGCAGCACTAACCGAGGGCAGCTTGAAGTAGAATAAGCAGTTTTCTGTGAGAATAAACCACCGTCTTCTCCATGTCTTCCGCTTGCCACCTACATATACCAAATAGCAGACACAACAGACACAAGTCACCAAAGAGGCGAGCAAAGAAGAACGATAAACACAATGCACATTACATATGGAAAGACGGAGAGAAAAATAGAGAGAGAGGGAGAAATAGAGACAGACAGAGATACCAGCATGTGAGCACAGTCCGAACATCTGCTATGATCATGCATAGCTGAGTGGGTTTATGTCAGATAGTGCTATTTTTCTACTCCACTAGTCGCTAAAAACGAGCTGTAAACGTACACCGCGAACACTACACCATGTGATGTGAGCTTTTGTCGTCAGCAGACCCCACAGTCACACACTGGAGTTGCACAGTCTCTGGGTCTGTGTGCGTGTGTGTGCGCGCGCGCGTGTCTCTCTCTCTCTCCATCCTCTCTGATTTAGCCACAAGTGGGAATCTTACCTTCTTTAGTTAGCCAGCCTTCCCGGTCCGGGTTGAAGAAAGTATGTGTGAGATCACTGCCTCCCTCGTCCTCGGGAATCTTGAATTCATCTTTCTTGATGTCCTCGTAGAATGCCTGAAACATTAATCAAAGTAAACAAACATCGGAACAAGAGTTGAGAGAAGTTGATCAGGACACTTTGGAAAACTCCTGGGTCGCCAGTGCGCAATATTTGACTGCCTGGACAATCATGTGAAATATTTGGAGACATACTGACCACTCAAAGCTAATGGACGGCGTGATCGTGAAATGGAGCAGATAAGGAAAGATTCAGGCTGCAATATCATAATATTATGGCACAAACCAAGTAAATGGCTCGATCACCCGACTTTGACAATGGCCAACGGGTGCACAGCATAGTGGGCATGCGGCAAGTTACGGTATAGAATCACTGCAGCATACAATAGCAGTACAGCCAAACTTCAAAATTAATTTGAGTGATCGGCTTGAGGAGACTTCATTGCACATGAACAAAAGTAGTGTCGCACTTGAGCATATATGGCACTAACCCGCAGCAATTCCTCAGGTAAATCGTCGCCGTCGTTGATACCACGATTTTGCGAAATGAACCCCTCTATGGTCATCTGCAAGTGAAAGACAGAATGTAGGAGAGAGAGAGAGAGAGAGAGAGAGAGTGTGTGATGAATATAACTGCCACAACAACATGACCAAAGCAACACAGAAAGAAAACGCACAAGAAGAAGAAGCAGCAGCACAAAGGGCGGCCAGAACTTACCTTGGTTTTGACGTTAACGTTATGTAGACTCGTGTTGAGCATGATAATGGAGAAGGACATGACGTAGCACGTGTCCGGGTTGGCAAACACGCCACCGTTGCCGTGCTGGCAGTAGTGCTTTGCAAACGCCTCCATCATCCGGTCAATCTGCTGCGCTTCGCCCGGCAGCCGAAAGTTCCACAGGAACTGTCGCAGCGAGCTGACCAGGCTCATGTTGGTAAAGTCGTGTAGCTTCACAAATTCCTTCAGGCACGTTACATTGAAATCTTTTCTGTGAAGGAAAGAAAGCAGCACCAGACAACAGCAGAACACCGCAGCACCGTCATAACAGAATACGAGGGACGGAAGCAACAACAACGGTAGGAAAATATCAGCAATGTAACCAGGAGTGCCCGACAAGAAAGAAAGAAATCAGACTCACTACCACAAGCACGCACTGACTTCCTCATTCCCAACAAAGGCAATGCATGGTAAAACTTCAGAGAACCAACACCACCAGTTTTTGGTACTACGATGAAACAGCAACTAATACTTTCTGCAACTTACCTATACACTCATACGTCGTTTATCCGGGCGACCCGGGACTGGGCACTACCCGTAACTCCCTATCACACACATTGTGATGGGGATAGGCCATAGACATGGCATGTGGCGGCACTATTTTCCACAGAAAGTGACAAAAGAGTAGTAATATTTCCACTGAAACACGCCCAATGGGTGCCAGGTCGACCGAAGTGCCCAAGACTTTGAGGTCCGGATAAGCGAGGTATGAGTGTAGCTAACACCGCAGAGTGATCAATCCTAAAGTCCGGCTCAGAGCACAGGCGAGTTTAATGACGCACTTACAATTTCCCTAAGTATTCTCCAATCATCTTCTTGCTGAGACCCTCGCCGCGGTACAGGAATCCTGCGACGTCTTCCGGTGTCTCGTTCAGCAGTCCATGCATGTACAAGAAATTGAGGCCCTGAGCAGGTGCAACACACGCACAAAGCGCAACATGGGGTGTGTTCAGAGAGCTATATGTTAGCGGAAGGACTAAACGAGGAGAGAGAGAGAGAGAGCTAGAGAGAGAGAGAGCTAGAGAGAGAGAGAGAGAGAGAGAGAGAGAGAGAGAGAGATAGAGAGCGATACATGAAACAACACGGGTGTGCACACAAGCAGGGACAGATGAACGAAGGACGAGATAGTCCTACCCCACTACACACGTATTCGAGTGCTTTCAAAACTGGCAAATATCATGACATAATTTACCTTTTGAGGGTCCATGTTAAAGCGCTTGCGACCGGTCGCTAACTGTTTCGTTTTCTGATCCTGCTGCTTTGGCCTGAAAAAGAGCAAGAGCGAGAACAGCACAGGCAGCGAACGACAATACAAAAATAATGAACACAAAACCAAAGTCGTGTGGTGTGGCTTACTACCATGTTTAACTATGCACACACGTGCACGCACGCGCACATCAACCTGCACACACACACACACACATGCGCAAAAAGTAGAAGGAAGACTACCCATTTCAGTAAATCAGAACTGGGCTTCGAACATGCCATCTGTAAGGGAACGATGTGAGAATGAAAAGTAGTCGCCCTTTGCCCGATAGTGTGGGTGAACACTGTGCAGAAAGAGAGAGCATGTGTCACTGTGGTGTGTGTGTACGTACGTGTGTGGGCAAGCGCGCGGGGCGTACACGAAGTACCACATGCGTTTACATTGCGGAACATGCAAAAGTCCACTTCCATGCGCGGGCAGCATGAAGTTAAGGCCACGCAATGCATATTAATATTCACACGGTACGGACATTTGCCCTGGTCTATGGGACCGTCGCCATTGATGCAGCCAACGTGCCGTACTGGTGCACAAGGACAACCAGTATATTGACCCGCGCATAGTACATGTGTATTGCAGCATTGCGTACAATTGGGCCATAAAGCAAATGCGTGCGTAGCACATCCAACACGGACGGGCTCAGCGCACCCGATGTGCATATACAGTATTGAGCTGTGTGCGTAACTGCCATGCGGCGAGAGATAAGCGGTGTACTGCAACTAAGGAGAGAAATACCGAATCCGATATCTGTGTTCACGGCCATCGCCATTCGTGCAGACAGTGCCCGTTATAGAAGCTATTCAGGTTACACTGTTATTTCAGGTGCTTGACATACTAGCAGCCGCATTGGGTGGCACCATAAACACAGGCCCGTGACTCGCTATAAAATCCATTATCACGCCATTCCAACAACAAGTGCTCCCGGTGATTATTTCCAATGCAGACGGCAGCTGCCATCGTATGTATTGGGTGGCTGAAATACACTCGAGCCAGATCCAAAAGCTCCATCACACATTCGTGATTTCCAACCTTCACTGTGCCTATGCCACAAGAGAGAGAGGCTGATAGCATAGTACCGTCAACAAACGCCACGCATAGCTCCATTTTGTTCCCGCAAGCACTACCCTGGTCCGTGAATGCGTTTGTCTGCCTGTCTGTTTATCTGCGCTGTTTATCTGTATGTATAAGCGCGCATGCGTGTGTGTGTGTGCGCGCGCACGCGTAAGCCTGCGCTGTTTATTTGAGTGTATGAGCGCGCATGTGTGTGTGTGTGTGTGTGTGTGTGTGTGTGTGTGTGTGTGTGTGTATCCGTGTGCGTGAGTGTGTACGTGCGTGTGCATTGGTGTGTTGCTGGGCAGGGTCACAACTGGACTGCACCCCCACCATCGCTGGGTCAAACAGGGTGCTGGTGACTCGAATACTGGTCCGTGGTGGTAAACCAGCATCGCGCGACCGTAAAACACCTGTCCGCAGCAGCAGCGCGATCCATGCATGGTGAAACGAAGATGCATGCGCAAACACAAACTGCTTCGCAGCAAACTGAACACCATCTGCTGGTTCCTTACACATCCACAACTCCATCCATGGTCTCCAGCTCTGCTGTGACTTCGGCGATCTCATTTTTGATGTGCTGCAGAGACAAAAGCAACGATAAACAAAGCCATGCACAATATCTATCCCTCGGTATTCGTTTCATACTCCAGACTGAATTATCACCTACAACAATATACATTGTTGAAATGTAATAAATTAGTGGAAGCCGCCAGGTACACTCAAATGATACCACCGCGTAAACGCACCTGAATCTCCTCCTGAAGCTTCGACTTCTTACGTCCAATCTCGTCCAGAAGACTTTGCTCCTCTTCGGAGAAATCTATACACAGTGGTATCATCGGGAACGTTGTTGAACTTCCAGCACACCAATTGCTCGCCAGGAAACATACAAAATTTACAAACCTGACAGGCCTTGGGTTGACTCAGACCTCGTCGAGGCCTTTGGAGTCATGCCGTCCATCAGATCACCACAATCTACTCCTCATTTCCCGTTTTACTATCCACGTTCTTGCCGTTCCGCGTTCCTATTGCAGCCTAACTGGAAAAGTACTCCTTCCACTTCCACAACGACCAACAACCCAAATCTTCAACAACTCCACTACCAGTACTTCATGACAACACAAACCTATGCATAGATCGCGGCACTCCACCGCCACCGGTTTTCTGTGAAGTACCTGCACTGACTGTAGATCAACGATACGATCTTTGCTACGACAAGGAAAGGACCCAGTGCGCGAGTCCAATCTGCAGCCACTGCCACTGGATCAAGGCTAGGCTGTGCGTGCATCACCATGATCACTGCATGCACTGATCCAGCAGGGTCACTGCATTGCGCAGTCTACAAAGACAAAGTACAATGGTACGATCTGCTACGCATACGGGATACCCGGATAGTCTACACTGTACTATGACTGAGTATGAGTCGTAGATCTATGACTCGACTTGTACATTTTTTGCTTCGTACGATCGTGTCGGCATGGCAGGGTCGACCGCCGACCGGTCATGCAATGATGTGTTATCTACAAAACTCGCTATGTCACAGTGGCTTTGGACTAAATCGCGGCCGAATGCAGGAAATCATTCAGCACTAACGCATGCGCATTAGCTCTGGATAACGATTTCACTGAAAACGAACCGACTGTCAATGGCAATCTGCTTTTCCCTCGCATTCTATAGTCTGTCCTAAATCTAGTGTGTTGTAGTAGTGGGGTCGGTTGGTTTTCAAACCACACAGCCGCGGCCCGGGGCTGCAAATAAGCAACACTTCCACTCTCTTTTTCAGGGTCTAGACGTCTGATGGATCATGAATAAAACTTTGAACAAGGAATTTTTTGGAGAATGTCGGAGAATGTCTGCCTTGCAGCTTGCTCGAAGCTACTGATGTCGATTCGATGATGTGATGGGCAATGGCCTCGTCGTGAACCTGGTTGACGTTGTTGTATAATGCCTGCCCACTAGATCACTCTATCCGAGAGAGGCAGGTAAAAATGGTCGAGGAAGAAATTTGAGATTTCGACCAACGCCATTCAGAATTCTGAATGATGGAGAAGATGTCGCAAGGCGCAGCAGTCACGAGCTCAGCCGGGGAGTTCTCGTTTGCTGGATCTTCCATCGATGTTCGTAGCATGGCTCTGATTGATCCCAGCACGTACGTCGCGCCTGGAGCTGATGGTGTGCATGAGGCTGCTGGCAAAGTGAAGCAGCGACGGAGTAGGCAGAGAGCTGGTCCTCTGTCGCAGCGCAGTTCCGACGTCTTTCATCGGAACATAACAGGTGAGTGGCAGGAGCGTTGGCATTCATAGTTCCCAACTAGTACTATTCCTTGAAACTGTCCTCTTCATTCTCTCCTGGACCATTCTGTTGTCACTTGAACATATCGCTGACTCAGCCAAGATGATTTTTATCCAGCATTGTTACAATCTTGTGTTATTGTATCGTCATGGGCTTTTGTCTTGTGCAAGTCGAGGTGGGGCTGTTGGCGTGTTGCTAGCGGTGGGGTACGTTATTTTTATCTCACAATCCCATACAGCTAATCTGTCACTGCCCAGAGACTGGGCCCATTGCATGGACAGATAGCAGCGAACATCATGTAGCGTGACCACTTTTAGTTTGTGTCAATGTGTGCCAGAATAGTGTTATTGATGCATTGTCAAAACGGTTGAATCCAAGCTGTCTTGGCCAGTAAGGGCACTTGACCAGCCCGACGCTGCTGTCTGCAAAGCTTTCCGTTGATTCCGATTCAAGGGCCTGTGGCAGTGTGGGACAATGGATGAAGTGTTCAGGAACTGAACCCAAGTCCGGCGGTTATACATAATTCGGATTAATTCCATATCCCCAATTACAGTCATGCACAATAGAGAATAGACCCATGTCATAATAGACCTTATTCAATTACGTCATCCTTTCACCGCGCGGCCGGCGCGGGGGTACTGTTCAAAATCAAGCTGGCAGAGGCAGCATTTGCATTGTCTGGGAGAAAGATTTTACGAACAAGAAGTCCGCTTTGCTTGTTTTCTTTTGACGTGACTTAGTTTTGGAACGTGTGTTGTTTTGATCCCTTACTAGCTAAGGGGTTTTCTGTTTTCACCGCTGTCAGCATACGTTCTAAACTAGCAATGCCGCACTCCTGTACTGTTCCTGGCTGTCGGAACGTGTCTGGGGCGAAGAAATGCAAGCGAGGGTACCGACGTGTTCAGGACTGCACTGGCAAATGGTCGATGGAAGAGTATCGTCTTTGTGGGAATACGGCAAAGCGAGTCGGCTGTAGGGGCGCTTGCAGCGTGTGCAGGACGTTGCCGTTCGCCAAGTTCCCCAAACCCCTGCCCGAAAGCGCTGATCCACATCTAGCTAAACGGCAAAGAAAATTAATCAAATCGTGGAAAGATGCTGTTCGAAAACAAAATTTGACTGTGACTGCAACAAACGATGTGCGTGTATGTGGAGCACATTTCCCAGCCCTGCAACGCCAGAATGACGATGAAGTTCCCTCTGTATTTGCTTGGACCATCCCAGTGGTGGAGCGCCAAACACTGACCTCCAAGAAAGCGAGTGAGGCCGAGGAAGAAAGTATGACGGTGGATGAGGAAGAAGTGGCCAGCACCGAAGATACTGGAGAGGTGGACGTTGTCGAAGAGAATCAGCGGCTGAGGGATGAGATCTTGGACCTGAAATCACAGCTAGAGCTATTGAAAGACCAAAACACGATCCTCGAAGCTCAGCTTGAACGGCAGCGTTTTACGGCACGGCAGTTCACATCGGACAAAAACATTCGCTGGTATACTGGGTTCAGAACATTCGGACAGTTTGAGGAGATGTTCAAACTTGTTTTGTCCACCCGTTCTGCCACCCAAGCAAGAGGTACTGCACCAATCCTTCCACTGGAAGACTGCTTTTTTATTGCAATGGTGAAGGTGTGGAAGGATTATCCGGAAGAGGAGCTGGCACGGCTAACTGGTGTCTCCCAACCAACAATATCCAGGATCATCCGCCATTGGATTCCGTTGACTGCCAATGCACTTCGCCAAATCCCGATCTTCCCGAGCAGATCCCAAGTGGATGAGCTAATGTCACTGTCGTTCCGCGAAATGTATCCACGGACACGGATTATCATCGATGCGTTGGAGATTCCGATAGAAAAGCCAAAGAACCCCACCACTCAAGCTGCCACATGGTCGGAATACAAGCAACGTAACACCGTTAAAGCGCTTGTAGGAATAACACCTGGTGGTGCTCTGTCGTTTGTGTCGCAGCTGTATGGTGGACGGACGTCTGACAAGGAGTTGGTGAGGAGATGCGAACTACTGAAGCTGCTGGACAAAGGCGATGTGATTATGGCCGACAAAGGGTTTGACATTGCATCCGACGCACTTGTGTATGGTGTTGGTGTCAATATCCCACCCTTTCTCCACCATCAACAGTTCTCCGAAGAAGATCTACTTACAACACGACGCATTGCATCACTGAGGATTCATGTGGAGCGAGCCATTCAGCAGATCAAGAATTATTCCATCCTTCGCTTCCTGCCGATCAGTATGGCTGATATTGGAGATGAAATCTTTTCATGCTGTGCCCTTCTCACTCTATTTAATCCACCATTGATGTAAGTTATTCTGCAATGGTCTCTCCCTCCGGGACTGTCGCGCACATAATCGCGTAATTTACATACTTCCGTGTACATACAGCTATTCCACATAACCTTTCCATAACGCGGTTGCTTGCGACCAACTAGTTACTTTCGTGTATCTCAAGTGACAGTCACTATGGTAGTGATAGCTATTGTAGCGTGTGGGACAGAATGGTGCTCAGCAACAGCCTAAGACCCCCCCCCCCCCCCTGCTGCCATTGAATTTGTATACTGTCGACATTGCATTACTTGTGATCTGTGCGCCTCCTTATGTAGCCTGTATTGTTGCCTTCAGGACAGCACACCTTACTCCGTTAGGCATCTAATGCAGTACATTGTAGGATATTTTGGTGTTTGTTTGTTACATCGGACTTGGAATGGGCCTTCACTTTTCTGTGACTAAAGATGTTCTGCTCTGGAGCCGTGCTCCCAAGCAGATGTGATGCCGTACACACCCAACAAGTATCCATTCTCATTACGACATTATGAGTGACAGATCATGAAAATTCTCACATAAAATATGCTCTTCATGCCGGTACAACTGCAGCATACATAATGTGGCCAAGCTGATAGCCAGCTGGAGCCACTGGAGGGCCAACCACAGCCTGAGGCCGCCCCCCTGTGGCTGCATTCATGCCATCGTAGAAATAAAACGTGCCATTTTCATGAATATGAGACACAAAATGTTGACCATTTCCATAGGTCACACCCAGCAACCGGTATGCAGTCAGGCGGCCGGAATCAGTGCCTGGCACTTCAACCTGTAAAGGAAAATCTGCAGCAGAATAAATTGTGTGCCGACCAACCATTTCGCGGCAAATGCAGCAAAAGAATGCCACAGAACACCCCACTCTGGAGCCACGTAGCACCTGCAACCTCCGTCGAGAATACGAGCGCACACCACCACAACGACAAGGCTGACTTCCCGGAAAAAACCAGGCATTCAACATCACCTTTACCTGGTCCGGCCCAGGCAGGTGAGATAGGTCTCCATCTGCAGAGATAAAGATTTCTGGAGTGACGACATCTTTCTTCACATTGCACGTGTCACATTCGTAGGATACTGACGGAAGACAAAACGATTGATTAAACGCTATAACAAACCGATCTGCTTCTGAACCATAGAAATTAATGTTCTGTCCATCACAGGGTACTCGGGGAAGGCCTAGAAGTTCAAGGGCGTGCCACCAGATGTACTTCGCTGCGCCTGGTTCGCCAATGTCAATGAACCCACACATATCCAGCAGGGCATGAGCTGCGCGGTTCCCACTTTTAGCTGCGTCTCTAAATTCATGAATATATATGTCATTGCTGCTGAGGAGAGTAAAACAAAACATCAAGCCATTGTCCAGTGGGCACGTATTGCTAAAATAGAACTGTTTGCCATCTTCTGTCCGGTGAGAGCCACCCCAAGGCAGGGGGTACTCTTGCACTTGTCTGTTGTCACTAGCATTCCCAGTCACATCCATGAGCGACTGCGGATTCACTTCCTCTCGGGTAAGTTGCGTGTCAGGTTCACCACTTGGACTATGTTCACCACTGAGACTAGGTTCACCACTAGGACTAGGTTCACAGGATGCACCCTTAGAAGCCTTATCTGTGCCTTCAGCCCGCAACTCACGACACGCCTGCTGCTGTTCTTTCGCCCGTGCAATGCGTTCCACCCTTGCAACCAGCGTTGACTCGGACGGCAGAACGTGGGTGAAAGCCATTGCCACGCCGCGGGTACTAAGTTCGTTTACGTTCTTGGCGAAAGTCAGCAAGGCAGTTGATGGCAGCCGAGGTGGGGCAAGTGGCTTGTCCAGTTCCTTCCGTGCAGCAGCTACCGGCGTTGCGCTGCTCTTGCTGTACGCAGCCTTTTTAAACACCAGATCCTTTAGCAGGCACACTTCAACCTTCTTGCTCCGTGGCACATTCCATTTGCTGGCCTCTTCCGTGCAAGTCAATGCTGACCGGTGGTACCCCAGCCGCACAAACTCCTCAAGAGCATACGCAAATGCCGCAAGGTGTTTGCAGGAAGCGTGAGGAGGGCGGCCAGCAGGACAGCCACACTCTGCGTACAGGACCTCTGCATATCTGTCCAGCTTCATGTATAGGGTATAGGTTTTTTGTTGTTTCATTTCTGCCAGCACAATGCAGCGGAGATACATTGTTCCTTGCTCTTCGGGATCCACTGCACCTTTAATGGCCTGCACCAATCCATTGCTGAATAGAAGCAGGGCATGCTCATTTACAGCCTTGAAGTTCATTCGGCTCCCATCAGTGGACTGACCATAAATGAAATAAGCCACCATGTTGGCCATGGTGAACATCGGCAAGGCAGTCCGAATGTCAACCAAGGGCTTCCACAAGTTCGGGTCGACTGGAAGCTTGCTTTTCGTACGGGTCACTTCTATCGACTCTGTGGATAGTGGTATAGGCGGTGGTTGTGACTGTGCTGGGGGATTACTGACGTTGCCTTGTACCGGTGGCGATAGAAAGCTACTTTCAGCACGGCCTGAAGTTTTCGCAAATGTCTTTAATCTGCAGTTGACACAGGAACACAAGCCACAGGAAGATTTGGAGTTTTTAGGCTCAGCAAGGAATATTGTCTCGTTTCATGGGTACGGTGTCACAAAACAAAAGTAAAATGACAAGAACATAATACAGGTAAAATGACTATGGATGCTGTTGCACACTGAGTTGAAAGCAGATCCCATTATAGCAACTCTCAGCAGAGTCGCAATGCTGCCATGCACATGGTCATGGCTATGGCTTCGTCCATGCCCACACCAAACGTAGTCCAAGTGTAATCCCCCCTCCAGTCTCTTCGGAGGCGTGGGTTCGAATCCCACCGCTGCCACCATTGTAACTCGTATACTCTCAGCACTCAAAGCACATACTTGTAGTTACGTAAGTAGTTATCATTCGTTCATTGTCTCACAAGGAGAAGAAGAAGACAAGGCCGTGCGAGTGTGCGCAGAGCTATCCAAGCATTCCTACGGTGTACTATTTATGTGTATACAAATAACGTGTTATAAAGTAGCCATGCTACACAAGTCTACTGGTTTTTGAAAAATATTTTTAGTTCAGCTCCATTCTTTGCACGCGGGCCAATAACGAAAAAACAGACGCCTGGGAGAGTTTAGTAATTTTCGGCAACACACTACTGAGTAAGAAGTGAAACGAAGAAAGCTTACCTCCCAATCAGTTCGTCCTTCTTTCCGGAAAGGGGTAAGCCATGTTCACGGAGTAGCCTCTTCAGCTCAGGCACTCTCAAGTCGGCTAAAGACGAAACTTTCTTGGCACTCATAGCTGACGGACCAGTCGGTGATACTCCACGACAGGCACTGCCTGGAACTCGACGTGAGGGCTAACTCTCGAAATAAAAACAACCACAACTGTCTGATGTCCAAGACGAAAATTTTGGAAGAAGTGAAGTCTTTCTCACCACGAAATCTCAAGTATACCCCCGGCGCGAGCCGATGACGTAATTGTGAATAAGGACCATTATCTCGGATTTGCGGCTAGCCCTCACTTCGCCCTACTTTTATATACTAGTAGTAGAGATGAGTGGTGATATCATGCTGTGATCTACTAGTAACAAGGCCTGGTTGTCTGCAATCAACTGCACGTACATCTGCCTGTACTAAAATTTAAAAATGATCATGGCAATAGTAGAAGTGTGCTCTTATGATGACACTCAGTGATAGAGATCAGGCAGTACTACTCAACTGGCAGCTCCTCATCATTTGCGAGAACTGTGGTGATGGGACCAGGCCAGTGAGAAGGCAGACATTGCCTGTGCATACGGTGAAGTACAACAAAGCTAAACAATATACTCTATCTTATCTGGTAGTAACTGGGCCCAGGGTCCTGAAGGACTCTGGAGTGTAATGGGCAGCCGGCACAGGTGCAACACTGACAACCCATGCAGAAGCTTATCTGTCGCCGTTTACCTTGTGCCTTGGCATGACCTGTAACAGACCCAGGGAGCAGACAGCTGTAGTGTTAACTACTGATCTGATTTGAGAATTATTGCTACGATTTATTAGATTTGCTTGAAAGGGACCCACACCCAGTTTTTACTCCTTGTGAGTTCAACTGTAGTATGTAAACTGCCTAACACATCCTTAGGGAATCTACTATGTAATCACAGCCTGGCAGTGTGCTTTTGTTTTGCACGAACGTGGCAGGCGATAGAAGGGAGTGTGGCAAGATGTACTACTGGCCGTTAGTACCTGTGTTTGTGTCTCTATGATACCAAGTGCTGCGGATGCGATCAGAGAGACACATTCACAGAGAGAGATAGAGAAACATTGACACACACAGAGATAGAGAGACAGAGACACGCACAGAGATAGAGAAACAGAGACAGACAGAGAACACCAACGCGTGCTGCGAAGAGGGACTGCTCCCCTGTTGTTATGCTATCCTAGACAAGGGCGGCGGAACCCGTCTGGGTCGGTCACGCCACGGCCGGACCAACTGTTTGGCTACCAATGTGCGTTTACTGGTGAGGAGGTCATGCGTATCCACTATATCTTACACAAATGGGAGGTATGCATCAAAGACGGCCATCATCTTTTTGCGGGGCAAGTTGCCCCATTTTGGCAGGTACAACCTGTTATAGTACATTTATGAGTATGATTGAGTGTACAAAGTTCATGACCTTCTATGCAGAGCTGGTAGTATGACAGTGTGTACGGTTGTAGTGGACTTGGCCCCGCGCCGCAAAACCTAACACCGGGAAATGGATGCATCTGTCCCATGATGGAAGCCTATGGTTTGGCCGGCCCAATCAAAAACTGCTTCCACCGGTTCTGCTAGAGAGTGGAATGCCGCTCAAGCTCGCGAGGCTCTAGTGAACAATGCCAGGTCGTCCTAGTGTAGGTTTCAAGTCATTTCAGGAGTTGGCGGTTGCGAAATGTTGTAACATGAAATATCAGTATTAAATGCCGAATGCCGAAAAGCATCCAATCAATACTGTCGTGTCTTGTATAAAAGCCTGTTTTGAATACAGATACACTGTCAGCGCATAAGCCTGGTTTAGTGTTGACATACATAGAGATACATGGTTTGAATAGTAACCTGACTTGAATAGAAGCATAGCACTGACATTGGCCTATACGGCCGTAAGCACCTGCTTTTAGGCGCGACATTACGGTAATTGGGCATGTGCATGGGTGGTTGTTCGTGTGTTGGGGGGAGGGGGGGGGGGGGCAAGTTAGAAGTTGGGGGTGAACGTGTAGTACAGTGTTGGCAACTGAAATCCAACGCCTGGAATTTTCTACGTACGGATGCTGCGGAGCTAACACCAATCCTGTGGAGTTGTGTGCACATGCCAGCAATGCGTGAAGACCATTCTTGTCGCATCCACTGCCTGGTCTTGCGTGCGTGTGCACGTGCACCGATGTGTACTGTAAACCTGCCGATTGCACGTGTTAGTGATGTTGGTGTGTGTAACTGCAAGATACGGTATGTGCACAGCAGGGGTGTAGCAGTCGGTCCGGCTTTGGCCAGACCACTTTTTTAACACAACGCCAAAAGTGCCCACAATGCAGGAATTTGCACCCTATTTTTAAAAAAATTCCAGGGAACGCCCTCCCGCCGAATCACTTCCAACGTTACGCGCCTGTACAGAACAGCAGTTGTAGATATGCATGCATGCGCGCTGTGCATGCTTTAAGGGTTGGTGTGGTTACATGCTGCGTTGATGCAGTGTGAGCTGACCACCGCACCTGGGGGTCGGATTTGGCTTGCCACCCCATGCAGTAGGTAGAGCGACCGTGCGTGCGTACCGTAGTGTCTTGTATTAAAGCCTGCTTCATATGCTAGATGCCTTCTTCTTTTTTTATGAAAGCCTGATTTTCAAGATACACTGTCGGCACATAAGCCTGGTTTTAGTGTTGACATACATAGAAATGCCTGGATTGAATGGAAACCTAGCACTGACATCGGCTAATACGCGGTTTAATACGCGAAACTACGAATATATGTGTGTGTGTGTTCAAAACAAAATGAAAATTAGGGATTCATTGGCCAGAAAAAGCCACTTCAACCAGTTGTGCGGTGTAGACCAGGCGAAAATTAGTGGCGGTCAATTCATCAGCCTTTCATGCTGTTGAATGGTGTAATCCCAGCACAAGCTGCTATGCCTGACCTAGCTTGTTCGCTATCATCACTTCAACGATGGGCATGCGTATGATGAGTATGAGTGTGTGTGTTCTGTTGCCTTGCTGCTCCAGAGCACAAGCTGTTCCAGGCCGTTAATGGCGGTGACCTAGACCAAGGTTAGTCAGTTAGCCTGCAGCTTGTACACAGTGTACAGTACATGCACATGTCAGTCCACTACTCACACCATACCGGTACTCAACAGCATGATTGTTCAGTTCTTTTTATGCTCTTCCATGCACCGTGAATGGCAGTGGCACAACATTCCTTGATATGCCGAGTATGGAATTATGGCACTAACACATCTACATGTACAGTTGTAGTGCCATTTCTGGAGGGAGAGTTATACTGTTATGTGTTTAGAGTATCAGGACGTGTGTTCTACCCCCCCCCCCCCCCCCCCCTCCCCCGTCTGCTTGTCCGAATATGGCTGATGGGTGATGTGGGCTGACTGGTGATTGGTGGGCTTGATGGTGTCCGTGATTCCATGTCTGCGCTGGTGTGTGTGAGTTGTGTGGATTAGACAGTTATCTGGCGCTTGTCTTGATCTGTTTCAATCAGAATCAGATCCGCTATCGTTGCTATAAAGAGAAAATCTGTGGGTGCACATCCAGTGCATTTGCAGATTTGTGTGCTTCTCTTGCGACGGTCGTATACATGGTGTGTGTGTGTGTGTGTGTGTGTGGAGGGGCATAGCAGGGCAGTGGGGAGTGGTACGACCAGGGGTTGGGTTGCTGCCCCCCCCCCCCCCCCGGGAAATTTGTTCGGGCTTTGCCTACAGGGCACGTTTTAGGGCTCTGTTATTGCTTTTTCGGATGAATTGGACGGACCATCTTGGACGAAAAGTGGTACCGTGTGTGATGCCCCTGGTGTGTGTGTGTGCACGTGTGTTGTTGCTCTCTTATCTGAGTACATGTACGTGTGTATGTGACTTGCCCATAGCTACCCGTGTGCTCGGGGTGAGGGTAGCACGGATGCGTTCTATGGGGTTCTAGGGCGGTTATATGCCCGCTTGTTTGAGAGACGTATCCCCTCTCCCCTGACTCACTTGTGGGGTCTGCATTCGACACTAAGATAATTATAATTTTATGGGTGGTGGCGCGCCGATCCGAATGTCTTTGCTTGATGTGTACCTCAACACGTCAGGTGATGCAGCTGCGGATCAGCCTAACTTTACTTTCACACTCCTGAGACCCTGACAATGCCGGTCTGCTTACTGTAAACATAGTGTAGAATTAGGTGACCAGCTTTCCCTTCACCTACAGTGCATGCTCTAGTGCCTTTTATGTGTGATTTAAATTTAGGTGCCTGATTTGCCTGATTTATCAACCAAAATGAACGAAATTGAAGTTTAAGGCCGAAAATAACATGGTTTACAGTATTGAAATGCCTTGTTTTATGATTTTGGTATGTGCTACTACACACTACACATTCTAGTCAAGAACATGCTGACAGATGATGACCTTGGTTTCGACGCGTCGCACCAAGACAAGTGTGGGCGCACTCCGCTGCATGTAGCCGCGGCTGCAGGAAATAACCAAATGGGTAAGTGTCTGTCCGTGTGCTTGCATGTTTGCATGTGTGTGCGTGCGTGAATTTGGTGATTTGCACCGCCTTTTTTTTCCCTGTGCCTGCAAGTTCCCTGCCATCTGATCGCACCCACAAACAGGGTTGCCTGAATGTAGTATGTGTCCGATAATGTGCAATGTTCCGGATAGCTGAAGTGTCTCTGTTTTCTCCCCCTCTCTCTCTCTCTCCCTCTCTCTCTCTCTCTCTCTCTCTCTCTCTCTCTCTCCCTCTCTCTATCCTGTATGTATTTGCAGTGCGCCTGTTGCTGGACCATGGGGCCAATCCAAGCCTCCAGGACAATGTGGGCAACACGCCACTGCATCTCGGTGAGCCTTAGCTTGCTAGGCACAATAGTCCTTATGCATGTTGTACAGATGTACGATGGGCTGTATATGCAGTACTCTGTTCTCGAGGTTCGTGGTTTCTCGAAATATAAAAAAAACAATTAGGGCCGTTGGTGTGTACATGTACATACCTGGTTGGGTGTTCATTGTGTGCTATACATGGTTGGGTGTTCATTGTGTGCTATACATGGTTGGGTGTTCATTGTGTGCTATACATGGTTGGGTGTTCATTGTGTGCTATACATGGTTGGGTGTTCATTGTGTGCTATACTTGGTTGGGTGTTCATTGTGTGCTATACTTGCACACTTGACCAATTTAGCCTCATTTATCAATGGCAAACAATCGCTTTTCCAGCTGCATCACTTTGGATAGAACGGATGACTAGCTGGATCTTTGTCGGAAGAAGGGTTTCGTATGAAATGCCTTCAGGGTCCATCTCTTAGTGGAAATAGCAGTAAACACAATAGGGCTCTGCACGTTCAACACCCAACGGGTCTACGGGACTCTACGAGATTCTACGGAATTCCGTGCATTTGTACAGCGTGCATAAGGCTTATTAGGATCGCTTCTATCTTCCCCCCCCCCCCCCCCCACGTTTACTACCTGCATCATGGTGGTGACGTTCCACGGAAGCAGAAAGGTGGTTCTTGACCGGCCCGGTACGCGGGTCCGTAATATTTTGTTATTCCCGTAGCTATGCAAAAGACGTTACTTCAGTAACGTCTGGCGCTAGCCAGGGTCCACACAGCTTTAATTCCGTGTTTGCTTGTTTGTGTCGTCGGCATGCCTGGCGCTATCCCGTACATGTCCCGTACCGTACCATCAAAGACAGCTGGCCACAATATTCAAATAGGGCTTTCAAATGCAAGATCATAACGTGAAGCAATTTGGAAGAATGAGTATATGTATGTGAGGTGTATCGGGGGAATCAAGAGTACATGAAAACCAGAGTGTGCAGCTCGGATGGGTTGCTGTCACGGCGAAATTCCGTGATTACATCATTTTAGTGATGTAGTGCGTACAAGCAGGATTCAAGCAGGTCTCTTTCTGCACAACTGCAGCTCAGTTGTACGCACTACGCCATTTCCCGCCTCAGATCTGCGCCAAAATGATGTAATCACGGAATTTCGCCGTGACAGACACCCATAGCAGAAAAGGCCCCAAGCTGCACACTCTGGTTTTCATGTACTCTTGGGGGAATGCATGCAGGGCGATAGTGCGGGTTCGAATCCCAGGTTATGTGTTGGAAAAAAATAGGAGAAATGAAAAATTTATAACATCCCTATGCTTTTTTTGCTTGGGTCATCAAGGTGGTAGACGGTGTCGTATTATCCTCGAATGCAAAGAGAAAGTTATTTCTTTCGCTCAGGGCCCTACGCTATGCTTTTTGGCCTAAATTGTTGCTCATCATGCATGTTATTCGAACAGATGGAAACTTTTTGCAAAACAATGATGTAGCCGATCAGTTCGTTGTGGTATGGTTGGGCATTGTAGCCGTCAAAGCATAGCGTAGGGCCCTGAGCTTCCAAGCTCTCTTGTTCTGGGACTGTGTTTTGCTTGTCGTGTCAATGCTTTGTGTTCTCGTGTACAACTTTTTCCCTCAACTTATGAATGCTTTGTGTGCTCTCTTTGTGTGTGTATGTGTGTGCGTGTATGTGTGTGTGTGTGCGTGCGTGTGTGTGTGCGTGCGTGCGTGTGTGTTGCTTGTATAGCTGCATGTACAAGCAAGGTAGCCACTGTCACAATCCTATTGGCTGCAGGTAAGTGAGACATCTTCTCTTGCTTGACCCTGGTTTAAAGTGTAATGCACGATATCATCACTTCCGCGATGCCATGAGCGTCGAGCGAAAATCTTAATCTTGTTCATGTTGCGCGAAGAGTCTTCAATGCACAGTGCACGGCACGTCGCAGGGAAATCCTGCGGGGGGCACACAGCCCAAAGCGGTAGTTGGTGTGTGTGTATGTGGGGTGGGAGACGTTCCACTCATGTGTTATACGTCTACATACATGCATCCCATCTCAGCAAGTCATGGTTTGATGATTGGAATAACATGAAATCCGTATTGTGCGAAGGCAGACTGCGAAATGGCACCCCTGCCCTCGACATGAAATCCGTATTGTGCGAAGGCAGACTGCGAAATGGCACCCCAGCCCTCGACACCCCAACCCGAGGAGTTGTTGTTTTTGTTTTGTTCGGGGGGGGGGGGGGTAGATGTGGCCTAGAGCATCTAGCGATGCTGTTCTCTGCACAGAGAGCAGACTTTACTGGCCAGCACTGTGTGTGTGTGCACCTGTAGTGGTGGCAGCTGAAATCCGACCACTGATTTTCGTGCTCGGGTGCAGCACCGATTCTGGCGGTCTCTATTTCGTAGTGTTACAATCCCATGCTGGGTCGTTGCCAAATGTGACCACACCGAGTTGGGGTCGGATTTCAGTTGTTACCACTGTGTACCTTCTGCCGGCATTTTCCGACGCTTTCCGTCGCTGTGCCTGTTGCTGTTGTTGCTATCCCCCCCCCCCCCCCACAGGGACGGATGTAAGCCTTGTTGACTGTCGCGGCAACACCCCCGTGCGCCTCGCTCAGGCACGGCTCAAGCACCTGCGTAGTCATGGAGACACGATGTCACTCACCGACCATTCTCGCGCCATTGAACAGGTTAGTGTCTTAAAAGTGTCTCTCAAGACGTCACATCGCGATAGCACTGGTGCACGATAAGCGAGTATGTAAAAAAAAAGTATTGGAAAGTTAAATGTATTCGCGGATGTATCGCGAGTTTGTAAGTGTAAATGTTAGTCTAGACTGGTGATCCACACCTTTGGCATCGTTCGCCTGGCATTCTTCTATTTTCCATCTCTGACCAGCCATTTGGACCCTGGTACCCTGCCGCGCTGGACAATAAGGCCACTCACAGAATACAGATCCTCCAGCCAGAGGCCAAGAAGGCCGAAATGATGGAGAAATCCCTGGGATACGGACGTCTTCCCGTATTTTCAAGTGGAATTGTTATTACTTTGTTTGGCAGTTTTCTTTCCGTTGCTACTCCCGTTGATGCTACTATTACTACAGTACTACTACTGCGTGTCAATGTATCCTCCTTCATTATCTATTAAGTACAGTTGAACATCGATTATCCGCACATCGACTATCCGACCATTCGATTATCCGTAACAGTTTTTTTGGGCGCACGTGCCGTAGAGTACGCACTGTGCATGTAGTGAGCCATTCAAAAAATACGAAAATTTTGAAAAGTAAAAAGGTCGTGCGGCTAGTAATAACCACTGAAAGTGTGCGAGTGACAGTTTTTTCTTATCCAGAACATTTGCCTTATCTGAACACCGCCTGACAGTTGTCTGCCCAGAGGTGGTCGGATAATCGATGTTCAACTGTAGGCCTATTTCATGTTCAATATTGGCATGTTCTGCAGATTTGTAGGTGTGTGACTACTACTACTGCTTGTTGTGTCTGACATCCCTGTGCCGTGCAGGTGGCGTACATGATGCGCGAGTATGCGCGCTGTGTAGGCGATGAGCATGGCGTGGAACACGTCTTCGACATCACCGCCAAGCTCTCAAAGTCCACCAATCACAATCAGGTCAGTTGATGTGCCGTCCGTTCCTGCTGCTTTGGTTGGATTTGGGCTTCGCAATACCCATCCACCCTTCCAGGAAACTCCCTTGATAAGTATCCATTTTAATACCTTTGGAGAATACTTCAAATATATTCTAAATAGAATAATGAATGAATGCTAGTGCTTCAATCTGCGGACAGAACTGTTTCGTCCTTTGTGGACTCATCAGCGCAGCACAGAGGAAATGAGGCCGAACCTGATAGCAATGAAAATAAATTTTCCAAAGCCAGATTTAAACCAGGCTCGAACGTACCGGTCAAGAGTACATAACACTCCAGATTGTGCAACTCCCACACAGCCTGCTGTCCTGATATGAGTTTCAAGTTGACATCATTTTTATGCAATGCTCTTCACACGAATGATTGCAACTTCTGTACTGGGTGTCAATGCTTCACAAATGTGTACTTGTCCTCGCACTAAATCAAATTGTACAGGATCAAATGGAGATTTGTCCACCAAAGGTCGTCAGCTGAAGTTCTGTCGCGACAGCACCAAGACTACATGACCCCCCGGGTGTGCAACTCCCACATACCCTGCTGTCCCGACAGAATTTCAAGTTGACGTCATTATTTATGATGCAATGCTCCTTGCACCGGTGATTTGCAACATGTGTACGGGTGTCAACGCATCACACGTTCTTCTTTGCAATAATTTCTACAGGATCAGATAGCCTTTGGTCCACCACAGGTTCCGGATTCATCTGATAATCCGTGTACATTGAGTGCGTTCAATTACGCACTTGAATCGATTCATGAATGGAATCTCGCCGTTCGATTTCATGTCCTGAGCCCTGGGCTCGATTCAGAATCCATTCACCCTATTCACATGGGGTGATGTGAAGAGCGCGAATCGATTCATGAATGGGGCATCATCGAACGCACTCAGTGCGCATTGCATCATAAAAATAACGTCAACTTGAAATCCTGTCACGACCACACCCATAGTAGAGCTGCACACTCTTGGGGGTTCTGTACTCTGAATGGTGCTCGTACCATTATCAATAGGTGACTGAAAGACAGCTCAGGCCAGTTTCCCATTTGTGGCAGACAGCTGGACTGTGATATCCATGTGTGGCAGGCGCGCTGTGGAGAGTCACCTTTATATGGGCACATTTGCAATGCTTTCAATTAATTTGAATGTTTCTTCCGAAAGTAAATGGATAATATGGGGGGGGGGGGTGCTTGTGTCACTCTTTGAAATCCATGTACTGTAAACCATGTAATTTTCGGTGTAACTTTAATTTCGGTGATTACAGTAGAGAAACCAGGCACCTAAATTTAAATTACACCTACAGGCACTAGAGTATGCACTGTATGCGAAGGGAACGCTGGTCACCTAATTCTACATTACACCTGAAACCCGTCCCTGGCGCCGAAATTTTAATGCACCTAAAATTACATGTTTTACAGTATAGGTTTCAGGGTTCTAGCCAAAGGAGGGCGCAGCTAGAAGTACATGTACTGACTTCATAACGTTAACGTCATGTGATCTCTGTGTGGTGTGTTCCTGCAGGTGTCTGAGGTTGCCGATCTTCTACAGACGTTCACTTCGATGAAGCTGAAAAGCTGATAGTCCTCGACGATCGTCACCCGAACTGTCTATGCAGTTTGACTTCCGGCGACATATGCGTGGTGGGGTATGCTCTCGTTGTAGCTAGCCCATGCAGCTGCCACTGCAAGAAGCTCAGCTGGTTGATGCGCACTGCCTCCAGAGAGAGCTGTGTGGTGACTTTGTTGTGTTGCGTACTGGACGAGAGGGCATCATAGCATGATTGTGCTGCTGCCAGTGCAAGAAGCTCTGATACTGAGTTTGTGGTTTAGAGAGCTGTACTGTGCTTAGTGCACCCTAGCAGGTTGATGTGCACTGCCAGTGTGTACTGGTAGCAGTGAGAGCTGTGTGGTGACTTTATTGTGTTACGTACTGGACTACAGGGCATGATAGCATGACTGTGCTGCTACCACTGCAAGAAGCTCTGATATGTGGTTTACAATAGAGAGCTGTATTGTGCTCTGCCCATAGCGCTCTCTAGCAGGTTGATGTGCACTGCCTCTGTGTACAATAGCTGAGAGAGCTGTGTGGTGACTTTGTTGTGTTACGTGTACTGGACCACAGGGCATCGTAACATGTCTGTGCTGCTGCCACTGCAAGAAGCTCTGATATGATTGTGGTTCATTCATCGGAAACTGGCCCGCTGGCTTTTGAAAGTCGGATTTGGGCCGAATTGAGGATCAAAAAGCCACTTTAAATCTCAAAAATCTGGGTTTTGGATCTGCTTCTCCATACATTTTGCCATGGCATACCTGTCCTAATTTTGTAAAACCTGGCTGAATTTCTATTTCCCTGTTCTTGGACTTTTCTGGCCTCAAATGTGGCAAGGAGTAATTGCACGGGTCACACAATGCAGGATGTACTGTTGTTTTCACGATATCTACAACTATGTCAGAGAGACACCAAAAAGTTAGGGTGCCAGTTTAGAGCTGTATAGTACTGTGCTCTTCCTGCCACAGATAGTGAGTCCTTGATCTGAGTAGGTTGAGGTGTACTGCCTCTATGTAGAGAGCCCAGTGGTGACTGTGTTGTGTTGCGTAAAGAGCTAGAGGGCATCATAGCATGATTGTGCAGTCACACTATCCATGCTGGTGACTGCACGTGGGTCATTTCAAGGCAAAATTTGTGTGTGTGTGTGTGTGGCTACATTATTATGTGTACATACGTGTGTATGTGTACATCTGTGTGTGTATTGGTATGGGTGCATCTGTGTGTATATTTGTATGGGTGCATCTGTGTGTATATTTGTATGGGTGCATCTGTGTGTAGTGTACATGAGTGTGTGTACGTGTGTGTGTTCGATATAGCTGCAACTCTATTGAAAACCTATCCAAATTCTTGCTAGTGCTACTGCTTTTCCATGCTGTTTCCTCAGTGTCTATGTTATATTTTTACCCTTCCCATGCATACGAACCTGCCTCTAACAGTGCACCTCCTTTGCTGTCAGAACTAGGACAGAACTCCTTTTTTTGACTTTGTGTGCTTTTCACTGGATATTTAGTAGATTCCTGAGCTTTCTCCCATGCTGGTTCGTGGGACAGCAGTGCCTTTGACTATGGCTTGGTTTGGTGTGCCCTTTCTCAGTGGCGTAGCTGTTCCCCCTTTTAGGGGGCGACAAACACAAATCATAATGGAGTACAGTTTCTGCTTTGGATGCACGTGCATAGGGGTGTAGCAAAAAACGTAAACACATTGTGATTGGCGTGTGGTAGTCGCAGGTGCCGTGCTGCATGTCGTGTCCTAAAAAGTTGTATTGTAAATATGCTTTAGAAACAACTATAGTAGCTTGCAACAGTAATGAAATTCTGCGCTAATTGTTCAGATCCTTCCAAATTCTGCAAGGCTAAGGGAAACGAGCGTAAAAACAGATGGAATTTCCGCAAGTTTGTTGTCCCTATAAATTCTGAACCAAAATTCATGATGCGAAATCCTGGTCCAAAAATAGAATCTACCATGAGTTGATTTTGAAAGTCAAAAGCAAGTAAGTTGGTTTGGCTGTGAAATACATAAAGTCTCCACAAAAAGCAGTTTCTTTTTCTGCAGTATTTCCAGAATTCACGGGGTCCCTCGGGGGACAGCAAAGTTATATTATTATTATTTTTTTATAATTTTTTTTTTATGATGTACTGTAAAAGCCATTATTCTAACGAGGCGCATATAATAACAATATCCCAAAATTGACTAGTTTACGTGTACCAAAGGTAACGATTCTCACTCATTCTCAACGCTCAATACGACAGTATGTGTCGATTTCTATTTTAGCGACAGATTTCTCCTCGTTAGGGACCATCGCAAAAGTTCGCAGAAGCCCCTGAAACGAAGAGCATACGTTTGGGGGGGGGGGGGGAGGGAGTCGGTGTCGAAAATCGCAAACCGGGCTTCAATTCAAAAAAGTATTGACGACATGTAGGAGCTGATATAGATTAGCATGCTCAAAGGATACAACTGCATAGCTCTAGCTGTTCTCGTTCTTAGATCACCCACTGCAAGGTGATATCATTGTTGCATTTATAAAGTGCTGTACATTGTTACACACTGATACAACAATGCTTGTGTAGTATATTATAATAATTATTATGTGTGAGCATCCAAGTGAAATAATGAAGCCCATATTGTGACTGTCGTTTCGTTTGAGGGGGGTCAGGCCCGAAACTAACGGTCTTCGTTTCGGGGGCTTCTGCGATGGTCCCTTAAGGAGGCTCCAACCCTTTGGGGGTGATTTTTTTCTTCATAAACCCCCTCCTTTTTGTGGATGAGTGTGCTCTGTATCATCCCATGTTACTCCACAAAAAAATTCAGGGGGTGTTTCCGCGAAGATAAGGCTGTTTGAGGTGTATTTCTAGGGGTGGGTGTATTTATCGATTCGGCCTAAATTTGCTTGTTTTGGGGTCATATTTCAGATTTACCAGTTGTCTGGCTTCTCTTTGTGATTGTAAGTCCTTCCACACATCACAGTGAAGCGTTTGAGCAAGAAAATCTGGCAATCAGCATTGACTATTCAGAAAAATAGCAATTTTAGTACAAAAATGAACTTCGCAGAAATGCCCGTCCGCAAAGTACAATTGGGTGCACAGCTTCATAATTTCTTCATGGACATGCCTTTTTTATTCAATTTTTGGGATCCTCATACTTCATAGAAACTAGAAATATATAATTTTAGGGGGTTACCGTGCATTTTAGACCTCCAAAAATAACCAAGAGCGTGCAATTACTTCGGTTTCGTGGCCTATGTAATATAGCCGATTGTACAGTAACTGTGTTTGCTGCGTGACAAGAAAATGCCCGTCCCAAAATTAACCAGTTTTTAGTAACTTTTTACTCTGGATGCACGCAAGGAATGTCGCAAAACAAAAACAAAAAATTAATTGCGAACCATTTATCATGCGCGGTCGTAGCCAGCTAGTCACAGTTATCGCAAAAAGCTGTACAGTAGAGTCACGCACCAAAGAACGTTGGGTCCAAGGGGTTAGCCTGGGACGTTCTTATTTTTCAGCAATTGGGCTGCGTTCTTAGAAACAATCCGTACTGGATCATAATTATGACATGTATCCCACAAGCTGTCAGAAAAAAATAACACAGCCGTTCTTAGCTTCAGCCAAGTAATAATTCGTTTTCAGGCTAGACGTTCTTCAGGGCGCGACTCTACTGTATTGTCAATCGGCCTTTTAATACATGTAGTCTGAAGAAATGAAATAGTTCTACAATGGGCGATTTCTTTCCAGCTCCTTGCACAATCATGGTTACGCACAGAGAAATTGAAAACCAAAGCATGCAACTTCTGAACTTTTCTACACGGGTGTCACGACAAGGATTACATGACAGCTGAGAGCAAGAGAGAGAGAGAGAGAGAGAGAGAGAGAGAGAGAGAGAGAGAGAGAGAGACCCGCGCATACACACTTTATCCCTGTAGTGACATAATCCCAGGAATATCACCATTACAGAGACGCATCAGAGCTGCACATTCTTGGTTTTCAATACTCTGCCATTAGAAGCCTTTGAGCAGCTGTACAACGTCTACAAAAGAAAGTCAGAGTGCACTAGTGAAGATGCAGCATGCAAGACAAACACACAGACACGCACACAAAAAGCACAGATTATTTTCTTTTCCAATTGTTTATTTCTCTCGTTGCTGTTGTGATGGTAGTGGCAAGCTGGTTGTTGGTGGCTTCAAGAACAGGAAAGAACGCGCTTAATGCCTGGAGGCCATACGCTTCTTCCATGCAGCCAGGGGACCGTGGTCGGGCTTGTACTGGCAATGGACACCGTCTGGTTCATAGATGCCAGCAGCAGTCTTGGCCTCGAAGTTCTCACGCGGGTACTTGGTGAATCCCCACTTCTTGGACATGTAGATCTAAGAACAGCCACCATAACAACAAAAAAACAGACACATTCCCCAGTCACATCACTGCCACAGGAAACCTATGGTATGTGGAACCAAAACAAAAACATCACACATCCACGCTGCCGCCCTGTTGCTCAGAAATTAAAACAAAAGTCACCACAGTCAATCGGAATAGTTTCTCATCATTGCAACAAGGCGGAAAACGGAGCAACCCCAAGGTGAGAGGAGGTTGCACAGCTGACAGACAGCCAGCTTTTAAACACAACACCTGCACGCCATGACCAGGAAACCTGGGTAAAACAGCTACGGGTGTTATCTACACAAGGTTGTTGGGTGGCATGAAAGGACATGCACAGACGGTTAGAGAATTGGATAAGGAGTTTTGGTAAATTGGCACAATTCCGATGATATGTCCATGATCTGCAGTGTATTCTACACATGTGTTATACACAAAGTACTGGTACTGTAATTTATAACTATCACATGACTAATACCAAGAGTCCATAACCCACAGAGTGGGCAACGCCCGATAGGGTCTTGTCACGACTCGTTTTCAACATAACGTCATTTTCATGTAGCGGCCTGCACGCGCAGCTACATGAAAATGACGCAATGTTGAAAACGAGTCGTGACAAGACCCTATTGCGCATTGCACACTCTGGGGGTTATGGACTCTTGCTATTACTAAACAAGGCTGGCCATACTGGTACCAAATTTGTTCAAATGTTAGGCATCCTGATACCAGCTAAACCCGTGATTTCGATACAATTAGACGCAGTGTGCACGACATCCACAACTGCTCGTATTAACAACCCTATAACAGGACACAACCGGTAAATATGTCATGGGTGTGGTTGTTGAAACACATGGTACCGTATTACGCAACTACACATCCGAGGGGAGAACTCGAACTTCTAGTAGTCACAATATGAAAATATCGTGTGACTCACCTTCTGGCGACCAGCGAACTTGAACTTGGAACGACGGAGAGCCTCAATGGCCTTGGCCATGTGGACATCACGGGTACGGATGGACAGGAGGGGCTGTCCAATCTTCACACGAGCAACGGTACCCTGGGGCTTTCCGAAAGCACCACGCATTCCGGTCTGAAGACTGTGAACGGGAGAAGCAGCACAATAGAAACCTTGCTTATTAGCATAGCACTTTGATCAGGCTACTAGAGCACTGACAATAACATTGACCTAGTTCTAGTACGTAATATCACAAAAATTGAAAGTAAAGATTTGTGCACAATTTTTCACTTGAGAAATAATTGCATAATTTCAACTGAATTCTATTTCTAAGATCGACAAAGAACATATTCGCATGGAGCTTGATTAGTAGAAAGTTCGATACATTTGGCACGAGTAAGCTGGTTGTGAATGTGTGGGCAACAATTAAGAAAGAATGTCCATTTACACTAGTTTACCGTCTGGCGTGTTAGTAGGTATGCATGCGTACACGACAATTGTCAAGTAAAAATGTATGATTTTACATTGAGAACTCACCGATCAGCACCGGCACACGACAACATCTTGTTGATACGCAGGACGTGGAAGGGATGGACCCGCACTCTCATGTGGAACTGATCCTTACCAGCATGCTTCACAAGGTACTTGTTGGCACAGATACGTGCGGCCTCAAGGGCTTCACTGCCAATCTGTTCAATTTCGTCCGACACCAAATGGATACAGAGGGGGAAGTCTGCACAGTCTGCCTTCTTGCGACCAAGATCGAATATGCGGATCTTGGCGTCTGGAAAGAATACACATTACACAAGTCTTAGTTAGAGTGCTAGATTCTCAATCTCAGTGATTTGGATGCAGTAAAACATACACCAGTGAACATAGAACATCACTTCATATTTTACGAAGGTTACATACCGGGCACACCACGACAGAAACGAGACTTCGGGTATGGCTTGTTCTTGCAATAGCGGTAACTAAAAGGCAGAACGCACGTTTACCAAGAGATCAAGATAGACGACAAAGAGACAGGAAAGTAACACACATGTCCCACAAAAAAAACATAAGCTATGTCTGACAATTTTTCAACAAATAAGAATGGGGAACGAGAAAACCAAGCCTTACCACCGCGCTGGACGACGTCCCATTGTGACGGTTCTGCTGGCTATTTAATTACGCAGCAAACAGCAACAACAAATACTACTTGATGATGTCCGCAACGTCAAGACAATTCGTAGAAAGATGATCAACTCACCAAGAAACACAAGTTCCCTGTGCAGCAGTTTGGAGAGAAAGGAAGATGGACACCTCGCGCATGCGTACATAGCATTCTCGTGACGAAATTTATGTAAAACCGTCAAAATGTATGTAAACCTCTGGTGTGCGACCTAAAACACACCAAAAACAGCTAACATCAGTCAAATTCCTCTGGTTTAGTCCGTCGGTTTCAAGATTTTCTGCTCAATTTTCTACCAACTCGACAACACAGGAGCGAGTTGACAGTTTTGTGAGATGCTTCGAGATGGATGATGGAGCTTTTTTGTTCAGTTGCTTTTCTGAGCGTGATTACCATGATTACATGTAGTGCCTAGTGGTGATGCTGACTTGTCTTCCATCTTTGGATCATTCTAGACATATTGCTGATCTGCAAAGTAACAGTTACGCAGTGCCCATTTTTGAGCTCTTAGCTTTTACTTTTTAAGATCTTGGTGACTTTGTGTCTTTGATGCTCCAGTGCATTCGATTTGTTCAAAGAACTTCCTTCCATTGGACGTACGTCATATACGTGTATGCTGTACATAGCTGATCAGTCAGTGAGAGGTGCTTCTGGATTCAACTGGTAGCAGCTGCATTGTGATATCTAGCTATGGACGAACAGTACTGCGTGGAGGCTGCATTCATGCAAGTGCTGGTCTGGAATGCATGGAGCACCACGATTTGAACCATCCCCTGTTTCACTTATTTACTACAATTGGTGTGTTGTTTTCTACCCATGGCCCAGTAACAACGTACACACAAACACACACGCACATGTACGAACGATCCGTATCTTGGGTGCTTACCAAGAGTACCTAACCCCCTCCCCCAGAGTGTGCAACGCCTGATCCAGCTCTGCATGGGGTCTTGGCCGAGCGTAGTCGGATCTTCTGATGTCATGCGTACACTCCGCACCAGCGCAAGGCCGGTCTCGAGGCACGGCACCGTTGTTTTTGAACCGAGAGTCCCCGCGACTCCCTGGGTTCCCCTCAGATGTGTACATGTACGGTATAATGACGCAAAGATCCAATTACGCTCGACCATGACCCTATGTAGAGCTGGATCAGGCGTTGCACACTCTTGGGGGGGGGGGGGGGGGGGGTTATATACTCTGCCAGGATTCCACCAGTGACATGCTTCCTGCTACAGTAGAGTTGTGCGCCGAAGAATGGAACCCAAGAACGTCCAGCCTGAAATGCTAAGAGCGCCACAGGCTTAAGTTATGAGCAGTGGATTTGGTTCTCCTTCAGCTTTTGGGATACATAATGATCCAGTACGGAGATTGAGTATGAATCGTTTCTAAGAACGTGCTATAAGAACACAGCCTGATTGCTGAAAATTTTAAACGCCCCAGGAAACAAATTATGCAATGTTCTTGGACGCGCGGCTCTACTTTACCAATAATTCAATCCTGAAACCCCGACCACATGTGAGGCGTATAAGCAGGGAATGTCCAACTATTACTTACAAAATGCCCACGTTGACGTTAAATTTTAATGTGATACATGTACCATGCCAGTACGTTTCTGACGGTCCTGGACTGTTATACCAGCCTTCAAAGCGACCGGGATGGCGAAGAGTGAATGCTTGCCAGACGTACAGTACAGTTGCGAGTCCAAGAACGTTGTTTTCCAGGCGTTAGCCTGGGCTCTTCTTGCTTTTCAGCAATCTGGCTGCGTTCTCATAGCACGTTCTTAGAAACAATTGGTACGGAATCCTCTGTATTCCGAAATCAACACCGCCGTTCTTAACTGGGGGCTGTGGCATTCAGTGACGGCTTAAAGGGGAAGTATACCCTAAAATCAAATTTTCACCAGTTTTAGTCTTCGGGGTGCTGAGTCGAATGGTCTTGGTCCGAGGAAGCTGAGACGCTCCCTTCCTACTTGAATCCCAATCGAACTCGCGCACTTCCACCGAAACTGGGTGACTGCGCCCTACTAGATGGGGATTTGTATGCAAAATGTCACTAAAAGCGCCATTTCGTTCTTATAAAAGCACGGATGACCGCGATTGGCCCATATGTTGTCTTTTGGACGCTGAGTCGACTGGTTTTGGTCCGAAAAGGCTGCGATGCAGCGTTCCTCCTTTATTCCCAATCGAACATGGTTGAACAAGGGGTCACGTGCTCCTGCGTACACCGGTCACCTGGTCACCGTGCCTGCAGGGTACAACTTACTAGCCTGTTTGACCTTTTTTGGGTGCAGTCCTGTCACTCGAGTTGAACTCGAGTGGAACCTTGGTGTGAAAGTTGTAGCCTGCTGGCGCGGTGACCAGGTGATTTGGGCACCCAGGAGCACGTGACCGCTTGTTCAACCACGTTCGATTGGGAATAAAGGAGGAACGCTGCATCGCAGCCTTTTCGGACCAAAACCAGTCGACTCAGCGTCCAAAAGACTACAATATATGGGCCAATCGCGGTCATCCGTGCTTTTATAAGAACGAAATGGCGCTTTTAGTGACATTTTTGCATACAAATCCCCATCTAGTAGGGCGCAGTCACCCAGTTTCGGTGGAAGTGCGCGAGTTCGATTGGGATTCAAGTAGGAAGGGAGCGTCGCAGCTTCCTCGGACCAAGACCATTCGACTCAGCACCCAGAAGACTACAATTGGTGAAAATTTGATTTTATGGTATACTTCCCCTTTAAAAGGCTCGAGTGTTTTTAAAGCTAGCACAATGATGTCGATCCAATTTTTTTAATATTAAAAAAAATATATATACTAGGGCTGTTTCGTTGTTACTCGGAGTACATAAAGTACCAGGGTGAGAGGAGAGACTCAGAGTTCTAGCCCCGGAGTACTAGTAGTACAATACTGTAAAGTAGAAATATTCGGCTGCAATTTGATTTCGTCCTTTTCGACCAAGGAGCTTTTGGACTAAACGAGAGAGCTTGGAAGCTCAGGGCCCTACGCTATGCTTTTTTGCCTTGATGACCTAGACAAAAAAATTGATAGGGATGTTATAAATTCTTTAAAAAAATTCTTTTTTTTCAAGACATAACCAGAGATTCGAACCCGCACTATCGCGCGCCCTGCATGCATTCCCCGATACACTTCGCATACATACTGATTCTTCCAAGTTGCTTCACGTTATGATCTTGCATTTGAAAGCCCTATTTGAATATGCATTGTGGCCAGCCGTCTTTGATGGTACGGTACGGGACAGGTACGATCGAGGGTAATACGACACCGTCTACCGCCTTGATGACGGCAAAAAAAGCATAGGGATGTTATCAATTTTTCAATTCTCCTATTTTTTTTTCAGGCATATCCTGGGATTCGAATCCGCACTATCGCCCTACATGCATTCCCCCATACACTTCGCATTCATACCCATTCTTCCAAGTTGCTTCACGTTATGATCTTGCGTTTGAAAGCCCTATTTGAATATTGCGGCCAGCTGTATATGTGGCCAGCTGTGTTTGATGGTACGGTACGGGACAGATACGGGATAGCGCCAGGCGTGACACAAACAAACAAACAAACACGCAAATACCAAACGAGAGAGCTTGGAAGCTCAGGGCCCTGCGCTATGCTTTGTTGCCTAGCTCATCGTGCATGTTGTTAGAACTGATGGAAATGCTTTTTCCCTTGATTAGCTACATCATTGTATTGCAAAAACGTTTCAATGAGATACTGAAGTACAAGTAACGCCTTCTGCATAGCTATGGGACCGGCGCTGACTCTGCCGATCACGGGCGTTCTTCTTCTTATTAGATATCCTTAGCAAAAGTACGATAACGCTAACTTTTACGGTACTCACTCCCAGCCGTGACAAAAGATGTTATCAGATAACGGAAAAACGTTACAGAGCTCAAAATAACGGGCCGACGTTCGTTATGGAAACTCTGCAAAAAATGCAAAAACTCGCATTGTTTTGTAACTGGCGGGAGATAAAAAGCACGTGCAGATTGAGATGAGAGTCGAGATTGCTTCCTCTTGTGACATTTAGCTTTTTTGGCGAGTTTTGCCTTTCAGTTGACAATGTCTGCGTCCTCTGCTTCGTGCCTTTCTCCCTCTATCCCATCTGGCAAACAAAGGACCAGTTCCATGGCACTCCTGAGGAAGGAGCTGGAGAACCCTTACAGTCTTCGGTGCTGCGTTTAGGAAAGATTTTCCAAGGACCTGGAAACAGCGAAAACTCATTTTCGCCGTGCTTTTGCTATTCCAGAGTAAAAGACCTCGCCAAGGTATTCTTTCGGAACGACAGCAAACTAATCCCTGGTTCAAAATTTTGAATTTCCCGCATCTGTTTCCACGAAAATTCATATCGCCATGGTTGTCACGACTACTTCGTCTCAACTATAACGTACTTTGTGCTAAAAGGGAAAAGTCAGCTTGAACGATCCGAAGTACGGAACGGTTTGCGTTTACGTTAGCGTTTTTTTAGCTAAGGATGTCTATTATTATTATACTGACGGCATTCTGATTGCATTTACTCGTCTCCCTACTTCGTATTTTTTTCAGAAAATCTCCCCATACAGCAGGGAGTCGTTTACATAATATGACTCCCTGCTGTATGGGGAGATTTTCTGATTGCATTCACTCGTCTCCCTACTTCGTATTTTTTTCAGAAAATCTCCCCATACAGCAGGGAGTCGTTTACATAATATGACTCCCTGCTATAGATCTCCATGACTGTATATACGTTATAATTACTCAATCTGATACTTTATAATTATTAATATTATGCTATCAGCCTACATGCGATCCCTGGCCCCTGGGCTGGTCGACAGGCGGACCAGCCAGCCTGCTAGTGGGTTCTCGGCCTCGCACATATATCCACACAAAATGTTACTGCACTGAATGCATTCCCCCGGTACACTTCGCATATATACTCATTCTCTTGATGGTACCGTACTCTTGATGGTACGGGACAGGTACGGGATAGCGCCAGGCATGTCGATGGCACAAACAAACAAACATATAGTAGCCAGCTGTCTTTGCTGGTACGGTACAGTACGGTACAGATACGGGATAGCGCCAGGCGTGACACAAACAAACAAACACCAAATTAAAGCTGTGTGGACCCTGGCTAGCGCCAGACGTTACTGAAGTAACGTCTTCTGCATAGCTACGGGAATTAAAGCTGTGTGGACCCTGGCTAGCGCCAGACGTTACTGAAGTAACGTCTTCTGCATAGCTAGTAAATTTCGGGCTAATGTCGATTTGTCCAGCTTTTCAATACACTCTTATGATCCATGGACGAAATTTTCGACCGGACGAACTCCTTTTCTTTGGAGTTGGACGAAATTATTGACCGACGAAATTTTCTGCTTTTACAGTACTGTACTATGCTTGACGTTGACACAAGATCTTCATTCAAGCTCAACAAAATGTGAGAACAGAAAGGAATCACAGGAACGCAACACATTCAGTGTATTATACGACTCCTTGGTTAGAGGCAAACAAGGGTAAAGCGGTGTGGCAGATCAACTGGTACTTTTCATTTGTGGGCTGCAAAAATAGAGCAGATCAGTAAAATGAACACTGCCACAGATTTCCATAACTACATCCAACATAGCATGCGATCGATACATGTTTGTGTTCAAGATCATACTTACGAATTACGATACGCTACACACATGCCAACACAAACATTGCATCATTGCGACGCGCATGGCTACCAGGCACAAAAGGAGTACCGGTACTCATGCGTATTCTTTGTCTCGCATGCTCTTATCGAAAGAACCAAGAGTCCATAATCCGGGATTATGGACTCCTGGAAGAACAAATACTCCACAACCACCCCCCCCCCCCCCCCCCCAAAGTCCAGCCTATGGATAAACTTCAAAGATATTATAAAAATAATAATAAACCCAGTCAACAGCTCATCATAATGCACTACAGTAAGTGCATTGGTGAGGACATGGAATGGAAATGCTGTTTTATGGCATCAGGGTATTCGTCCCCGGATCCAACTGCATTTTACCAATATCTGATACAAATGTTAGGGTGGGATATAGGGCTCAAACGGTTAGTCCGATTAACCGGTTGCAGACCGGTTACGAAGAATTAACGGTTAACCGATAAAGATAACGGTTACGCAGTAACTTTTCAGTCAATTTTTCAAGTATCAAGGCGTTGCAAAGTATGCACTTTCGCAGGCTGTCGCACGCGTACGCAATTTCTGGGCTGTCAACTCGGTCATAGCTGGTCTCTTGGTGTGAGAGTACATATGAATGAGCATGCAAGAGAATGTACAAGTGTGCGTTGTACTGAATAGGGTACATTTTTGAATGAGTATAGTCAAATATACGGTTAAAAAAGAGTCCGCAGGATTGCCGTGGCTTATAGGTTATAACCGTTAAACCGACCGTTAGCTTAGCAGTTAACCGTTAGGGGTAAAACCGTTATGGTGTTTTTTTGCACCATTGCGGATTATATGCAAGAACCAAGTCCAGGCGCTGTTTGAGTGTACACCTAAAAGCAGCAAAGCCTGGAGGCAACAGGCACAACTACTTTCGTCTAAACTTGCACCCACGAATCGAACAAGCTGGCACACACAAATCACACGTGAACCTGGGTCTGTAGTAGTATCATTCATTCGTATTTTACCATGGGAACGGTGACGACTAACCAAGACCGCGGATCGTAATCATTATGAGTTTACGATACATGCGGTACAAATTGTTTCTAAGAACGCAGCCAGATTCGTGAAAAGTAAGAACGCCTCGGGATGAAGCAGCCCTTGGATGAATCAGTTCTTGGGCCGTGACTCTACTGTGAAGACAAAAGGGTCGTGGCAAATAAAAAAAATTAAAAAGGGCAAAAGAATTCCCGGATCTTGGGTGTTTTTAAAAGCGATGGGTGTCGATTTAAGACTTCGTGCTGACAGATCGCGTAAATAGCTGATCGGTCAAGGTCTGTGCAAATAATTGACAAAATACATGTGTCATGCACTTTAACTCGTGTAAGATTCCATTTCATCAATTCTTGCATGTGTGCAATGCAGTTCTGCTATGCTGCCTTTGTTATGGACCGAAGCAGTCAATGTTTGTCGGCCCACCGTGTTGCATGCCAAAGTAGCTCTGCCATCGGTCCACTGCATCCTTGATGAACGTGTCGCGATTGGCCAGCCACTGATCGCGGGTCGCGCAGTCGTTCAGGTACAGGGTGCCGTTGAACACCGTCCACTGGGTTAGAGGGCAGATAGGCGGCCCGATCGGGGGATGCTGCTGGAGCTCCTTGAGTGTCGACGGGAACTTGGCCATGCCGAACGCGCAGAAGCCGCCAAAGGCCGGGTGATACTTCCAGGGATTGCTCTTGAACATGACCATGTTCTGCACGGAAGAGAAGTGGAAGGTGGCATTGTTGAAGACGAACGAGTGCTCGGAACTGCCTATCGTGCCGTTCGACTTGGCATCCAGGCTGAAGTAGGCCACCACGTCATACCCCTTAGCCGCCAGGTTGATGGTGTCTAGAATACACGCACACACGAACACAAATATATGCACGCATGAACACACACGCATTTGCACACACAAACACACATGGGGTTATACTTATATGCATAGCCAGAACAAAAGTGCAGAGGGGGGAGGGGGGATCATCGGACCCAAACTGTTGTGATTTCTATTTTTACGCCATTTTGGCCGCTACTTTAGTATGGAGGTCATGTGTACTCGCCATATCATACACAAAGTTTGCAAGGTCAGGACACTGCCGGAACAATCAAAATCAGGGAGCCCTACACATTATGATTGTGTAGGGCTCCTTGATCAAAACTGCTTCCTGTGGTTCTGAAGTGGCAGGTACAACATTACACTTCCAAGCTGCCGAGCTCGTTGGCAACAGACCCAGCACTGCAGTAAAACCTGGTTTAAGCGACCACCCCACGGTGCAAGGAAAAGCAGGTGGTCTTTATAACCATGTACCACAGTGTCTGTGTAGAGCTGTCCGTGCATGGAAAAACGGTCGTTAAGAGCAGGTGGTCGCTTACATCAGGTTTTACTGTATCTGGTAGAAGTGTATCCACCGACAGAACTAACTGGCACACACACACACACACACCTCAGACCTCAGACCTGCCCATCGCGGAAGCGATGATAGCGAACAGCTATGTTAGACATAGCAACTTGTGCTGGGATTACATCATTCAACAGCTTGCAAGGCTGATGAATTGACCGCCACTATTTTTAGCCTGGTATCCACCACACAGCTGATTGAAGTGACTTTTTCTGGCCAGTGAATCCCTATTTTTCATTTTTCCATTTTTTTCTTTTTTCTATTTTTTCTACACACACACACACCACACCACATACTCTGGCTGTTGGTAACCACCCAGGAGAATGAAAGAAAAGTCAGGAAGAGTCCGAGAAAGAGAAGAAAGACCCCCCCCCCCCCACACACACACATGGAGGACTGTCACCTACATTGACAATAGTTGGGTACTGGGTCATGTCCCATTGCATCATGGTTCCTGGCATAGGTACACTGCAGAGCAATGACCATCACGACGACAACAACGAGGTATAACCGGCTGTTAAAGATGGCGGCCATAGCTGTAGCTGTCTATGTCCACTCTTTTACTTGCCAAACTGCAAAAGACATTCGAAGAAAAGGAGCAAAGTACGTATCGCCCATAGCGTTGGTCTTTGCTTTTGAGCAATTCATCTCTATAAGCGGATACTAGTATGTACCGTAGCTATGGCTGATACTCCATGTCACAACTCAATGCGAGTGGGGTATCAAAAACTCAGTGCACCGTACACATAATTGGAGGTATTCTATGGGGGCCCGGATTGCAAAGAAAAATAGTTGTGAAAAATCTCACAATTGGACCCATTTATGGCTAAAGGTGGGATATCATCTTTTTATGAATGGACTCCCGATGTGCATTGAAGTGATCGTGCCCCCAATGCTTAGAACAGGCCAGTGTTTCCCCTGAAATTCGACTTCATGAATGTACTGTATCAGTGTATGTACTGCTGTGGTTGAGTACACATGCAGAACAGTGTGTGTGTGTGTGTGTGTGTGTGTGTGTGTGTGTGTGTGTGTGTGTGTGTACTTTCTATTTGAAGCTAGTGAAGCTTATATTGGATTCACCCTGATTTAGCCACCCACGCTAGTAGCAAGTATTACCTTCACTGGGGACAGGGGTAACTGCAGTTGGATCCCTGGACGGATACCCTGACGCCGTCAATCCTTTTTCTGCACCTTGTCCTCACCCACTTACTCAGTGAGGTGTGGTGAGCCCATAAGTGGGATCATTTGCAAGTCTACCCAGAGTTTTGGGGGTTTCAGGGGCTGTCGGCCATTGAGCGGTTCAATAGCCAATTGAGTCATCTTTCCAAGATTCCTTTTGAGTCTCTCTGCCCTTTCCCGGGGAGACCCACGTGACCAGTTTTGGCAGTGAGCAGCAAGTCCAAGTACAAGTGTGTGTGTGTGTGTGTGTGTGTGTGTGTGTACGTGTGTACGTGTGTACGTGTGGTGCTGGGCTGCGTGTCACCAGCGGCTCTAATTTATTCAAGATATCTCTGGTCAGTACGATGAGACCAAGCACCCCTCTTTGCAATCTCATCAAGCCCTACCTGTCTTTGTACGTGTACATACTGGTACCACTAGTACTGTACTAGTAGATCTAATAGTCTTGTACTGTTCTTTCAATCAAATGAACCCTAGTTTTCAACCATAAGTACAGCTAGCTGCAGTGGTGTCTTCAACTTCATTCAAATGAACCCTCGATAGGCCTATTGCCTTTGGGTCATTTTCATAATAATAGTAAGAATAATTTTTAGCAACCATGCAATATGTCCCATTCAATGCCTACGTGGAGCAGTAAACCATGCAACACCCTCCCGCATCCAGTATAATATCCCTTACCTCTATCTAGGCGAATATCTCAGTGGTCTGCGGCTTGCTGTGCCTAGCGATCAGCGAAGCGTTCTCCCCACGACTACATGTACTACAGCACTATGTTGCTGCACTGACTTGCTTGCTAGTGTCCTCACAAATCTCGGTACGTAACGTTATCAACACGTGTGCATATGCAGACTGCACTGAACACTGAAGCAAACCTATTAGTATTACTGTAGGAAATTTTTGACTTGTCCAGGCAGTCCAACCGATGCAAGAACTCGGATCGGAGCGCGAGAGCAAGGCAAGCTTGATCAGGACTGGGCCTCTTGACAAGTGTTGGATTTCTTCATGTGTTCATCGTTCTTATACTATTACTAGTATTAGGAAGATACGGTGATACCTTCAAGTAATGCTATGATGATGGATATGACGTACATGACTTGTGTAGTGGTCTTTCTGCTTGCGTACTGACTACTGTGCAAGTGTCAGTTCACAATCACAGTTTTGTGGTAATACATTTCTGCACTGCAGTCTGCTGGAGTCTACTGTCGCATGCTTTGATCGCCTTCGTCGCCTGACTTGTCAATATCTCTCCCCAGACATGCACCCGACGAGAGAAAAACTCAGTTGACTGCGAAGACTGTGAAGGTGCCAGCATAGCTTTGTCAGGTGATCAGACGATAGAGCGGACACACTCATCATGACTAAGACCATGAAGACGCAAATACCGTGCACAACAAAGCCGCTGAGACAAGACAAGGCTACGGAGTAGAGAGTGGCCTTGCTTGAAGTCGGCGCAGTCTGTCTGTGGCATGAGTCACGCTGACGGAGACATGCTTGACATGCATTTCGGCATTGAGCACTCTACAACTTTTTTAGTACAAGGACAAAGGACGAAACACATGCTGTCCGCAGGACGAGGGGGCTGATCTCGGAAAAAGGGGCAAAGAAGGGGGCCGGGGGGAAGACAGCCTGGAGCCTCTCCGTTTTGTACGTGATTGTACACGTGTTGTGGGAGGATCGAGTACGAGTGGGTCTTCATTATTTTGTGAGTTGTGCTGCATGTCTGACTCTCAGTGCATGCAGCAGACCAGGATCGCACTGGGTACCACTACCAAGGCGCGGCAATCCATAATATTGGAATATCATTTCGTCGATTCTATAACTGTTGTAGTTACATACATGACATTGTATACTCAATCTGCGGACAGCATGCTGTTTCGTTCTTTTTGAACTCATCAGCGCAGCACAGAGAAAATGAGGCCGAACCTGATAGCCATTGTGTACACTGTGCACTGTGGTCCAATGGAAATACAGTGATACCTGTGTAAGACGACCGCTCAAGGGACCTTCAAAACGTGGTCTCTGTTACCAGGTGGTCTCCTTATCCAGAGTCATTTGACTGGAGATAGCAACCCTTTGTCCCGGTTGCAGTGGTCTTCTAGGATAGGTGGTCGCTTTATCCGAGTGGTCGCCTTGACAGGTTTTACTGTGCAGTCACGACTGTCACCGGAGGGTGTACCCAGTGTGCTGACTGCTCAACACCGCGGAGGCAGAGCGTAATACCAAGAGTACATAAAATGTACTCTTGGTAATATAGAACAGAACAACAAGGACAATCAAGGCTTGTTTGCTGCCACTTGAAGTTTCATGCTCTCGCAATCATCAGGCAACACAGAACTGTCATGTACACCGACATGTACAGGAAAATCTGTCAAGGTGAACTTTGACCTTTGACGCCCATTGCGGGAGGCGGTGGTAGCGCTGCTAGAGCACGATCCATAGCGACGTGTGCTCGGATTAGTACGCCATCCAAGCAGCTTGCAAGGCTGATGACCGGATCACCACTATTTTAGTCTGGTCTGCAAGCGAAGTAGCGGAGTTGCGCCGAGGCAGTCCAGCCATTCTAGTTCAGCTTCCTGCCACACTACACTCCTACTACGGGGAACTAAGTTACTTGTGGCCAGGCACCTTCGCAGCTTCGGTGACTTCTTTCACTTGTTATTTTCGCCAACGCTAGGCATATGCGGATAATGCAGGCAGAAAAATTGGCAGAATTCGGTACTTTTTCTGGTAAGTTTCATGCATGTTTGGTATGTGGATAAAGAAATGGAGCAGTCTGCCAGAAATCGAGGAATTGCCCGCCATAAGGTTTGTATGGTTCTGCTCACCGCTTTTCGAGCAGAATCTGCCATCCGCACACCCCTAGCCAACGCCTGTTACTTGCGACCAGTCGCTATGTCCGAAAACAGTCAGTGCCAGTGGTCGTGGTCGTGGAGAGCAGGATCGGTAGCCGAGTCGTATAAATACGACTCCCTAGATCCCTGAGCTCATGAGGAGCTCTACAGCGCGAAGTCGAAGAAGAAGACCATACATCGCAACGTCACAATCAAAGGTGAAAATGATGTCACAGTGTCAGTGTATGATGAGATTCTTCAATGAATCTGGTATGTTCGACCGTATCATGGTATTTTTGCACAAGAATTGTGCAACTAAACTATCAGTTACTGTTACTTTCTCTATCAGAAGCTAGCTGGCGTTGTTCGAGAATCGGAAAGCAGTTATCCGAGCTGAACGAGAGACTCGTGGAGAAGTACTTGAGGGGGCAGGGTGGACAGTCACCTCGGCTTCAGAGCTAGTTTGCCAGGGCCGAATTTGACCTGCAGATTTCTCAAGTAACTTAGTTTCATTCTCGTAGATCTGCTAGGTACTTCTACTTCTACTTTAATAGTGGACACCTGTTTCTACTAGTTTCTAAGTTCCTTGGCTCTACTTACTGCACGCATTCTGAAGGAGATACTGTAGATGAGCGCTGGAGGTGCAGTGTGGACGTAGCTGTGCCGTGTGCTTGTGCTGGGCGGTGTGAGTTGTGGGCTCGGTGAAAGCTGCACGTGAATGAAATTATTTGAACCCACACCAGTGAAGTAATTCGCGTGCACCTACTCGTACTGGCCCCAGCGGGTTGTGAGCCGTGATGTCTGGCTTCCTGAGTGGCGGTGGCAGTATGGACTCTTCTAGCGCGGCGGGAGTGTCAGTGGATGGTTACACGAACCACCACCAACAGCAGCAGAACATGGCTGTGGACGAGCTGGGCTCGCGGGCACCGTGGAGGCACAGCGTGGCCGGCGAGCATGCCTCCCTGCCCGCGCTCAGCACCGACCTGAAGAGTGCGCCGGCTCTGAAGCGCTTCGGCATCGCCAAGGAGCGCATCAGCTCGCTGTTCGCGGACGCTCGCAGTCTGCTGGAGGACAGTGTTCAGCGGCTAGCGGACGTAGGGGATTGCGGCGAGGACGTGTCGCAGTTGCTGGCCGGCACACGCTCGCTGCTGGAGCAGAACCGCAGCAAGCTGAACAACGTTTCCGAGAAGGTCAAGAGCAACCAGATGAAGGTGGCGTTCTTCGGCCGCACCAGCAACGGCAAGAGTTCGGTGATCAACGCCATGCTGCGCGACCGCATCCTGCCGTCCGGCATCGGCCACACCACAAGCTGTTTCTGCTGCGTGGAGGGCACCGGCGAAGGCACGCCGTACCTGCAGCAGAATAACTCACCGCATCGCCAGAGCGTACAGGTTAGTGGTGGCACTGGGGCTGTTGCGGCGCAATGCTCTGTTCTGATGTATGCAGTACAGGCCCGGCGCATACTAATCTATGAGCTGAGGATCACTTTTCAGCAGGCCCGGCGGAACCGGTATGGTTGGTCAGGCCATGGCCGGTCCAACGTTTTGACCACTGACGTGTGTTTACTGCTGAGGAGGTCATGTGTATACCCTCTGGCATATCATACACAAACTGTATGAAAGGCTAGGGCATGGCCGGACTGTGCAAAAACTGCTTCCGCCGGTCCTGCAATACTGCCGGTCGCCAAAGAACTGGGTGGGGGTGGGGATCAGCCTCGCAGTCCAGGCCATTCTTATTTTCGTATACTACAGACCATGCACAGTTGAATCACCGTGCACACATTGGTATGCTGTGCCAGGGTAAAATTCTAGCTTGGTCTGTTCTTCAGCGCTACCCTACAGTACTGTTTTTAAAATCGTATCTCTCTTCTCTCTTCTTCCGCGCAGTCCGGGACCGGGCACTACCCGTCCCTAACTTGGAAATAAACCCAACTCTGAATAACCTGCGTTTTGGTGGGGAAAGTGCCACGGATCTGGCATGTGACCTCACTATTTCCACAAGCATTGGCAAAAGAGTAGTAATATTTCCACTCAAACTCGCCCAAAGGGTGCCCGGTAGACCGAGATGCCCGTAACTTGCGGGTCCGGAAAAGAGAGATATGGGTGTACCAAGGCATCGGTGCTGTCACATTGAAACAGTACCTTCCTGGTATGTGTGTGTGTGCATGAATGTGTGTGTGTGTGTGTGTGTGTGTGTGTGTGTGTGTGTGTGTATGAATGTGTGTGTGTAGTACAGTATTATTATGCTAGCCTGTGTTCAGGCATATGTGTACATGTAGTATGTACACGTGCGTGGCTTTTCGCGCTGTGTAGGCAATGTCTAACTTTTTGTTGTATGCGTGTGTGTGCGTGTGTGTGTGTGTGTGTGTACTTGTGTGTGTGCACTTGTGTGTGTGTGTGTGCGCACTTGTGTGTGTGTGTGTGTCTGTGTCTGTGTGCGCGCGTGCGTGCGTGCATGTGTGTAGACTGTCCAGCAACTGGCCCACTCGCTGCACAATGAGAAGCTGGAGAGTCGCTCGCTGGTCAAAGTCTACTGGCCACGTGAGAAGTGTGCAATGTTACGCGATGACGTCGTCCTACTGGACAGTCCTGGTATTGACATCAGTCCAGATCTGGACACATGGATTGATACGCACTGCACCGACGCCGATGTGTTTGTGCTCGTGGCCAACGCCGAGTCCACGCTCATGCAGACGGTATGTTGCCAGTAGGTGTGCTGTATAAGGGCAGACCCATTGTGGTGTTAGCTTGCTGTCGTATAAACGTAATACGATCCCGTCATAAAAAGACAGACTTCTAGCTTTTAGCCATAGATGGGTCAAACTTTGGTTTTTTTTAGAATTCTTTTCGGCATTCTCCTATGGAATGAGGAAAGTGTCTGCTCCGAACGTCGGAGCTCGCGCTTCCTGCCGACTGACTTGACACTTGACTGACTCACGACTGCGTCTGGAGCACACGAGAAGCCCGTCGAACCTTTCACTTGGCAAACCTACAAGAAAGCACCACAATACACTCAATCCCCCGATGGGATGCTCTTCCTATTATGTTTCTGAATTCTATTTCTCCAAAAAGCAAACCCTATAAACAAGAGTAGGATTTCAGCCAGGGTTTCATTGGTGATGACTCTACTGGACAGTGTGTAGATGCTGAGTATATGGCTACACATTGTATGAATGGCTGTATGTCACATTATGTAAGCCAGATTCTGTATTTGGAGAATTTCAGCTAACACTTTCAGCCCATTGCGCATTGCCAAATAAGGAAGGTATGGGTAATGCATGTGAGTACGCTGGGATCAGCAATGCACTGTTCAACACCCCAGACAACCATGCCCAGGTGGCTGTGTGGGGTGTTCGCGGTACAAATTACGTCATTGTGCAATGAGCTTATCTGGATGTGCTCTGGCTTTCTGGTTGTTCCTGTTGTTCCACTGTCCTGCCTTCGTTCACAGGAGAAGAACTTCTTCCACAAACTGTCGCAGATCTCGTCCAAGCCGAACATCTTCATCCTGAACAATCGCTGGGATGCGTCGGCCACGGAGCCGGAGATGATGGAGGAGGTGCGTGGTGGTTATGTGCAGTGTGCTCTTAGGAAAGCCTGTTACGCTGCGGCCACACTATGGCTCAAGTCTCTCTCTCTCTCTCTCTCTCTCTCTCTCTCTCTCTCTCTCTCTCTCTCTCTCTCTCTCTCTCTCTCTCTCTCTCTCTCTCTCTCTCTCTCTCTCTCTCTCTCCCTCCCTCCCTCCCTCCCTCCCTCCCTCCCTCCCTCCCTCCCTCCCTCTCTCTCTCTCTCTCTCTCTCTCTCTCTCTCTCTCTCTCTCTCTCTCTCTCTCCCTTTCACTCAAAATCGCTTGGTCCTAAAAGTGATTAGGGACATACTTGGCCAGATTGTCGATTTGGCTTTATACTCTTGGGTGCGTGCACTACATGCAGCGCGTGTAGCTGGTCAACGCAGTCAAGCAACACTACTTACGATTCCCACTGCCTTGGGTGTGTGGCCGGGTATCTTTCGGGTCCTCTATGGATGATGCTGGTGCCTTGTCACCTGCCTTGTGTCAGTGTCCTATGTACTGGTTAGCTTCATAGTCTGAGTGAGTTTTAAGCTGGTGTGAGCAGAATTTGAAAGAGAATCACGTCACGTGTGAATGAGGTGCACGTGCCTGGGCATTGCTCTGATCAGCTGTTCTTCTTCTTCTTCTTCTGTGTTGTATTGTGTTCTGTGTGTGTGCTGGGTGTTGTCTGTAGGTCCGGAAGCAGCATCTACAGCGCAACCTGGAGTTCCTGTGTGATGAGCTGCAGGTGTCTAACAGAGACGAGGGCATGGACCGGGTCTTCTTCATCTCAGCCAAGGAGGTATAGCCGCAATCTTTTCTTTCGTGCGGGCCGTGATTTCCCGCCCTAATAGTAATTTGTACAGTGCTGCTCAATGAAATTCGGTCGCGTGAGTCAAGTTTGCGCCTTGCACCATTTCGCAGCGTTCGTAGGTCGGGGACTGCGAAAGGCCCGGTACATACTTCGAGTGATGCGGCTGGATTTCATTGAACAGCACTGTACTGTACAGTTGATGATCTAGGTGTTGTCAACTTGTCATGCAGTTACAAGTTCGCTCAAAAGGGATGTGCACTATTGGAGAACAAGGGGGGGGGGGGAGTGATGACGTGAATGAGAGGTAAATTATATCAAATTTCCGGTCTGTTTTCAACTGCAGGTCTTACATCTGCGCATGGTGGAGCAAGGGAAGACGTCATCAGGTAAGCTGCCTCACAGCAAGTCACGTGTGTCTACACTTGAATGCGTGTCATTGGAATGGCTGCATTCAGTGCAGTGGATTTCCAGACTCTGTGTGTGTGTGCGTGTGTGCATGCGTGTGTGCGTGTGTGTGTGGGTGTGGGTGTGTGTGTGTGTGTGTGTGTGTGGTGTGTGCTATATGGCCAGTCTTTGTTCACTTATTTCCGTGTACAGTGCCGCTCGGTGAAATCCAATCGTGTGAGTCAAATCTGCCCCCCCCCCCCCCCCCCCCCCCCCCTTTGCCCAGTTGACATGCCAGTGTTGGCAGGTCTAGGGCTGCACAGCGCCCTGCACCAGTTGACATGCCAGTGTTTTGCAGGCCTAGGGCTGCACAGTGCATTGACTTGCTTGATTGGATTTCATCGAGCAGCACAGTATGTTGTGCAGCGATGTAACTGAAGCTTCACGAAATCGTTTCTGGTTCAGTGATGCTTTCATATAGACTGCATGGCTGTTTTGATAATGGATCTAGATAGATGGGAACTGAGATGTGTTTACTTCGGCGGTGACAGTAGAAGAAGTGTAGTGAAGTGTCAGCCAATTTCTCAGGACGCGCGAGCTCTGACTCTCGGAGCAGCCAACTACTTCTAGATCAAGTCGATGTATATGTATATGATGAGAAAGCGTTTCAAGCTGGGACCAGTTTTGCTGAGTAATTGTTGTTCAGTGTTTGATAACTGGCCTGTTCTTCTCTGTGCCATGCCCCGTGGCTTGCAAGCCGATAAAACCGTTTTGTTGTGATTTTGTTGAAGTAGAACATGTGGTACCAGAGTGTGTACTTCACATTCTGCAGTCAAACACAATGCCGCGTTCTGAAGCATAGTAGTACGTAATGCAAATATGATGTGCATATGTGGGATAGCACAACGTGATCTGACTCTGCCTGCTTTGTTCTTGTTGTTTCGCTCTTTCAGTTATTCCGCTGGCGGATGGCTACCGTCTGCGCTTGCAAGAGTTTGAGCGCTTTGAGAAATCGTTTGGGGTGAGTGCATATTAGTGGCGTTCTTTCCGTTGAGAATGCCCTGTGTGTTGCGTGACTGTGTCTGACAATCTCCCAGTTGAGTCAATGTTCTGCCCTGTGCTGTGTGTTCATCGGCGAGTCGTTTCCCTTTGCTTCCATGTAGACGCTGAACGGTTATTTATTGCTGGTGTCCTGCTGTTGCTGCTGCTGCTGCTGCTTCTTTTGCTGCTGCTGCTTCTTTTGCTGCTGCTGCTGCTTCTTTTGCTGCTGCTGCTTCTTCTGCTGCTGCTGCTGCTGTTGGTGCTGCTGCTGCTGTTGTTGTTATTGTTGTCGCTATCGTTGTTATTGACTTGGTTCTTGTTTGCTTCTTGCCCCCTCACACAGGAATGTATCTCCAGTCATGCTATCCGTACTAAGTTTGGTGAGCCGGCTAGGGCAGGCTTGAACATGGCCTCACACCTTCAGGACTCGCTTGCCAACTTCAAACAGCAAATCATCCAACTACGGTAAGACTCGAGAACACGATGAAAGGTTCCCTGGAGGATGAGCAAGACATAATTACTCTCTTTTTCTTTTCAGAAAGCAAAGCTTTCGTGTTCCCGTGTTGGGACGTCTTATAAGGTTTAGACTGTGGTTACATGCTCTACCGTGCCTTGACGTGAGTGTCTGCATCTCGTGTGTGTGTGTGTGTGTTTTTTTTCTACAAAATCCACATATCTCCAGACACTGGGGTGAATGATGGAGTGTGGTGTGTGTATGTGTGTGTGCGCGCGCGCGCGCACGTGTGTGTGTGTGTGTGTGTGTTTGTGTATGTGTGTATGTGCGTGCGTGTATGTATGTATGTGTGCTATGTATGTGGTGTATACGTGCATTCATGCATATCTGCCATTGTCTGGTGTTGTTTCCCTGACAACAGCGAGGGCTGCGAGACGAGTCTGCGCGAGTGTCGCGACAGCCTGCAGACACTGCGGCGCGAGGCGGAGGCGTGCCGGCAGGAGTGGAATCACCGCATCCAGCACATGCGCTCGCACGCCCAGGACCAGGTTGCCACGGCAGTGTCCAATGAGCTCCGCCGCCTCTGGAGCATGGTCGAGCAGTTTGACTCTCCGGTGGCGTTTCAAGAACAAGACACGCTGGCCTATAAGATGGTAAAGACCTGGTTGCTTTGCCACCGTGATTGCATGATGTGGTGTAGGGTTTTAGCTAGTGCATGTATGTCTTTTGGGGACGGAGCGTGTCGTGTGTAGGTGGTAAGTCGGGTGCTTGTGTGTGCGTGTGTGTGCGTGGTGCATGTGTGTGTGTGAAGAGAGTGTAGTTGGTATCTATCTCCAGACCCGTTTCATCTGTACCCTGTGCCCGAGAGAGTCTTCATGACGTTGTGAACTTGTGATCATGTGCCGCCGGGCAGGACTTCATTCTCACCTTCTCCCTCTGCGCGTATGTGTGTGTGCGTGTCTGTGTCTGTGTACATGTGTGTGTGTGCGTGTGCGTGGCTGGCATTTGGGTTGTTCTTCGCAGGAGTTGTGCGAGCACATTTCGGCAAATCTTGGCCAGCAGCTCCTGACGAACTGTTCGCAGCAATTGTCACGTGATTGCGTTGCAGCGCAGCAGGAAATGTTCGGTAAGCTTCCTACCTAGGATGGCAAGACGCAAATTGTTTATTGATTTTTTCATTCATCCTGGTGGTGACGGTCAAATTTTTCTCAGACTTTTCCTGTTTACATCTTTCCCTCAAACCAATGAATGATTCATCGTACAGTAGGATTGGCTGACCTGGATGAACAGCGTACTGCTGGAGATTGTCTCACTTTGTGGATGCAGCCAGAACCAGACTGGCCACGCTTTGCTTTCTCAGCACCTCATGCAGGCTTTCCATGCTGTCAGGGGCGTCACACATGCTACCATCATTTCAGGATAATCTGCCCAATTCATCCGAAAAGCAATGAAAGAGCGCTAAATCGTGTTGGCTGAAAAATCCCCCCCACGGGCTCCGGTAGCACCAATCCATACTGCCCTGTGTTGGCTGAACCCCCCCCACGGGCCCGCGGTAGTACCAATCCACACTGCCCTGTGTCGGCTGGCAATTCCCCCCTCCACCCCCGGGCCCCTGTAGTATCACTCCACATTGCCCTGTGACGGCCCTGGCTGTTTTTGGCCATACTGCTTGTTCATGTACGTGCACATTGTCTCCTTCTTTGTTTGTGTGATGTGTTGTGTTGTGTAGACCGTTTGCAGCGTGTTATTCCGCCGGCTGTGGCTGTCCTGTCCTCGACAATGTTTATTAGGTATGCACGGTGTGTGTGTGTGTGTGGGTGTATGGGGGGGGGGGGGGGGGGTCTGTGTGTGTGTATGTGTTAGTTAAAGTTCACGCATGGATGCACGCATACACATGCATGTATGCGCGCACACACTCGCACGCACATGCATACACTCATGCATGCATACATGCACGCACACACACACACACCTGGTCCTGGCCCTGGTAAACACTGCCATTACGGTCGATCACGTGTCCCCTTGCGGGGCCGACAATATGGAACGACGAGCGACGGCAGTCCGCTGAGAGAGAGAGGTCAGGGACTCAGGGACCATGTTCGAGAGAGCCATCTCTGGCAGCTATGGACCTGGCGTATCATCGGAAACGATTCCTTTCACGGCTGCCGCTTGAACTGGTCCATCACTCTCCACAACAGAGCGAACATTCCATAAGCCAATGCTCAGAGTCGTTCCAAGTCGTTGTCTTCATGCTGTAGTTTGCTCCACTCGCGGGCTTGCAAGGCCTCGCGAAAGACTCCGAGGTGGGGGCGACGAGGAGAGTGTCGGCATCGTAACTATCCGACCACATCTCCTGTCGATGAAGACCCCACCTCAGGCACTGTTGGCCTGGACGGCTGGGGACATTCCAGGCCGTCCACAACGGCGAGAACAAGCACGGACGGAGGCCAGAAACAAGAGCCCAAAAAGTACAACCGTCCTCGACCAGAGCAGAAAACACACACACACACACACACACACACACACACACATACACACACACACACACACACACACACACACACACACAGGCTAAAACAGTGGATTGTTTATAAATCTTGTAATTCTTCCTGACCTGGAATCAATCTGTCCCTGTTTCACAGGCCAAGTTTTCGCATCACTCACGACTTGGATATTGTGAATCTTTGCTCGGACTTTGAAGCCGATCTGCGATTCCAGTTTCGCTTTGGATGGACAGCTCTAATTCAGTGGCTTGCTGGTGGTGGAAGTGTACAGAGGTTTACCATCTCAGCCGTACCAGCATTGGTGAGTGGGCTTTCTCTCTCTCTCTCTCTCTCTCTCTCTCTCTCTCTCTCTCTCTCTCTCTCTCTCTCTCTCTCTCTCTCTCTCTCTCTCTCTCTCTCTCTCTCTCTCTCTCTCTCTCTCTCTCTCTCTCTCTCTCTCTCTCTCTCTCTCTCTCTCTCTCTCTCTCTCTCTCTCTCTCTCTCTCTCTCTCTCTCTCTCTCTTTCCACTGTGAGCTCTTTGTGGTTTTTGCTGACTTTCACCTTTCTCTGTGTGTATGTACATTGCATGATAGATGCGAACAGCCAGCATCAGCGGTCGTAGCAGTAGCAGCAGGACGTCACATGACGTGGAAGCCGGCAGCATGTCCTCGTTTGGCCTCCCGCCAGGCAGCGCAGCAGCGGGGTCAGCAGCTGTGCCCGACGGCAACACGGCCGCTCAGAATGCAGCCATGGTGCAGAGCTTGCAGAGTGGCATGATGATGGCGTCCAGTGTTGCGGCACAAGCACCCTGGCTTATGGTCGGTGTCGGCGTTCTCGTGAGTACAACATCGCAATCATAATCATTGCCCAGCGCGCATACAAAAACAAGAGCATTAAAAAAAAAATACTACAGTGGTCCCTTTCTAATCCGGCATCATCTGTGCTGTTGAAATTCTTTCTGGATTTAGGGAGGGTGCTGGATTAGGAAGGGTGCTGGATTAGGGAGGGTGCTGGATTAGAAAATCTGATTTACTGCTGCAGTGGGCATGAAAAGGACATTTTGGTTGCTGAAAATTATGCTGGTTTACAGAGGGTGCTGGTTTATAGAGGGTGCTGGTTTATAAAGTGCTGGATTAACCCTTTCACTGCCAGCTGACCACTCAAGGTGACAAGGCGCTCCCTGCCAGGCTGTCAGCTGAGCTGTACACCCGTACCCCTCCCTGCCAGGCACTTTTTACCTCCAGCTCGAAAAATCGAAAGGCCTACTTTTCCTGGATTTTTTGGTACTTTCTGTACGGAATATCGCTTTCCAAAGTATACATCGTAGGTAGACAACTCACAAAGGAAGCCATTGCCGTCGAAAAAAATCGCAAAATCCGAAGTACAAACGTGCTGCGCGATCGCCAGCCGCTGTGCAAAAAATGCGTGTCATGTCATGCGAAAGTGCGCCGTGCGCCGCATGCGCTACATACACTATGTACACGATCGGCCCGGACACTCGCGAAGTAAAGTTAGTTAGTTGTTGTTTTGGAGAGAGAAGCAGATCCTTTTTTCGTTCGCAGGGATTAAAAGATATGCCAGTGGACAGGAGAGCTACAACACTGGAAGCAGAAGAGATGGCTTGCGGAATCTTCTCTATCTTCGTGGCAACAGGACTTCAGTTGCGAGAGACTTTCGTCCTGTCGTTGCGGACGAAATTCTTGTTGCTGCCACCAGAAAACTCGGAGAACGAAACGATCGTAAGTCGTTTGGTGAAGCGGATCGTGTCGGTGAACGGCTGCGGAATGTTCTGCCGCCATGGTGGTCGTTTGTTCTCCCAATTAGCAGCAGTCCAAATACTTTTCAACTTTGGAGAGTGAAGCGCTTCCCTGTTCCGTTGACAAGCGCGGCGTTCGCGGGTGTAATTCACTTTCGCATCAGCTTGCAGTAGATCGTCAGGTATTGAGCCAGAGGTAGGTGTCGTTGTAGAAAGAATATAATTATGTTGTAGCTGACATACCTGTAGTGTCTCTTGACCGTGCTGGTCGCCATTGTAACGTGGTAGTTCTTAGAAAATTTTAGTTCTGGACCCAGTGACCGCCGCCAGCACTGTTTCCGTCAAGTTTGCAGTGAATGCGTGCGCGAGGAATCTATCGTCTGGTTGTCTCTACCCGTGACTCCAACCGCCTATCGCAACGGATAGCCGCCTGGAGTCTTGGGTAGTAGCTAGGCATCAAGTCTGAACCAAATTCCATGCTCCGTGCAATGAAAGTTGACGGGAAAGAGGAAAATACTCGCACCGACTCAGCGAGGTGGAAGTGCGTGAGAACCGGTTTCTTCCTCGCCGATCGGCTAAAAATCGGATGCGCATTTTCAACGACGCTGGTTCGATTTTTTTCAAATGGCAACCCATACTTCTGGAAGCGTATTTCGATGGGTATGGACATCTTCCAGGGCCCAGTGGCCGTCTACCACGGCTAAACATCTCCAATATTCGAAAATAGAGGCACAAACTGGGTGAGGTCTGCCTGTCGACGGAAGTCGACAACAGCACTGGGGACTGCATGTTTACTCGTCGACGCAAGTCGACAATGGCACTCGGAGTGCATGAATGCGCTGTCGACTGCAGTCGACAGCGGCAGTGAAAGGGTTAAAGAGGGATAACTGTAGTAGCACTAGGACTACTGTATATCAACCAATTTTCGCTGGTGATTTAATTTCGCTGGTTTCGCCGCTTGGTACCAACCGGCCAAAGTAAATCGTAGGCCAAAGTTTGTCTTTGAGGGAGGTAGGCTCCTCCTACACAAAGCACTCATTTGCATTCACGAAGTCATTTGTAGTTGACTATTGTGCAAAATCTGAGTGTCAGTTGATTGAATTGAATATTAAAACATGTTTATCGGATAATTGACATTGGCCTTCAGCCAAATACTCTTCCTTATTCAAAACAACAGTGCCTAAGTTTTTTGTCTGCATTACAAACAATGATAATATCATTATTTGTAATGCAGACAAAAACTTAGGCACTGTTGTTTGTGATCGGTATGATATTATCATAACGATCACTATTATAAAGGGGTCGTCCATTGTTATCAATCTTTTGCACAAAACGAAAAAGTTTCGTTTATGGGTAGGTGGGTCGAGGAGAGTTTCGTTATGAAAAAATTGATAGCTGAAACATCAATCCATTCTAACTGCCAAATCGATATATTTTTTCGTTCTGGGAGGTGGGTGGGTGGGGGAGGTCATAGCTAAACTTTTTTGTTTCGTGAAAATTATCGATAACGCCGGATGGCCCCTAAGGTAGCTGGGGTCGATGTAGCTGGTGTGCTGTCACGGATTCGTGCAAGGGATGACTCTCTTGTAAAATCGTTGTAACACTGTTTGTGATAGTATGCCTCTCTTGCAATGAGGCTACTGACTGCTGAAATGGCAATCGAAATGCCCTCGTCCTTCCGTATGGCAGCAGCTTTTCTCAGCCTTTCCTCAGCTTCGAATGTCAAAATCTGCGAAGTACTCTGCTTTTTGTTGGTACCTGGTATTCTTTTCTGGATGGATCCACAAAATATGCAATTCTTCCTTCCTGGCTCGATATGAGGAACTTCAACGGACTGGCGAGTACTGCGCTTGTTTAGGGACTCTGAAGAAGCAGGCGAGGACGCCATGAGCTGGACGACAAAGGCCTAACACAACGCGCAATCATTGCTTGACATAAGGAAAGGAAGAACAGGAAATGGCTGTACGTGCAATCAGAAATTTGACAATGTGTTCGCCGTCACCTGATCACTCAGTTCAAAATTTCCAAATTCTGCGTGGCGTGCATCACGTGATCCGTTTTGAGCAGTTTCCGTGCTTGCTCAGAATCCCCGTACACGACAGCTGTGCATATTTGACAGCTGTCGAACCCCCCTCAATTCCACGCGAAAGGACAAATCCCCTGACACCAAACCTACATCATTGTGCTCATAAAGGAACACTCTATCACGTAGAGTCAACAAACCTTGGTACCCCATCAGCGGGAACGAAATTTTTTTGGAGCATTTTTTCCGCTTTGGCCTGCGGACTATGTTTACATTTGTCACAATGCGTACATTGGCGGCCCACTTGTACGATCACAGTTCGGCCCCTCTTGCATAAATTGTGTTATTTTGTCAATTTTGTCTCTCACTTTGATGATTATTCTCTGAAATATGAAACTGGTCAGTAAACAACTGCAAATGACTTTGTGAATGAAGATGAGTGCTTTGTGTAGGAGGAGCCTACCTCCCTCAGGCAAATGATGCATAATTTAGTCATGGCTGCATGTGAGAGCAACAAATACCGATCAATTTCTTTTGTGAAAACCCCAATTGGCCAAAGTTTAATGACGGCCAAATGTTTCATTTCGAGATTGGCCAAAGTTTCTCACCGGCCAAAATATGTTGATTTACAGTACTACTAGTACTAGCAAGAGTACATAAACCAGAGTGTGCAACTCGGGATGGTTCCTGTGGGAGCGTAATTCGTGCAGTACGTCATTTCTGACGACATGGTAAACCACAGGTACGGTGAAAAGTTGCATAACCAGTCGCGGTGGTGCAGGTCACTGAGTTTGTCCTGATTTCGGTTTTTTGATACGGATAGCTGGCGACTTTACTTGGCTTATTTCCGGGCTATGAAACATGAAAATTTGAGCTGTACGCAAGTCGCGGCTTGGCTGACCTCATCAGGGTGACGTGCACGAACTGCGCTGTTTCAGATCTGATATGCACAGTTGCACACTCTGGTTTATGTACTCTTGGTACTAATACTAGTAGTAGTACTACTACTACTGAACTTCGCCTTTATTTGAAAACAAACCGGGTGTCGGAATGAAGAAACCGAAAGGCGCAAGCAAAGAAGGCAATGGTGACAAATCCAGTCAAGTAAAATAGGAAAAATAAAAATAAAATAAATGGGAAAATTCCATCAGAAAATAAAATAAAATAATCAAGCCAACTAGGGAATACCAAAACAAAGAGTACTAGTAGTAGTTTCCATTTAATACAGTGGTCCCTCTATAATCCGGCACCATTTGTGCCACGGAAATTCTGCTGGATTAGGGAGGGTGCTGGATTAACAAATCGGATTTTCTGCTAGAACATGCATAAAGAGGACATTTTGGCTACTTAAAATTGTGCTGGTTTATCGAGGGTGCTGGATTAGAGAGGGACGACTGTACTAGTAGTCCAAGGAAAGGGACTTGCTTGCCACACAGGAGCTCTCGCATTTTTCCACCGACTTGACTTGACACTTGTGCAAGCTCCGGTGCGAGGAGCAAACACCTTTTCCTATGAAATCATCGCCGAAGTCGCTACCACTATCTGATAAGAATAGCCCTGCAGTACTCAAGTTTAGTCCACGCCTGTCCGTTGAGTTCTCACGTGCATTTGAAGCAATGTGTCATTTGTCATTTGCCGCCATACACCATCATAGTGTGCAGTGTCCTACCGTTTTCTAAGCATGTTTCAGATTTTATTGTTGTACGCATGGCCTATGTAAACATGCAGGATACTATAAGGGGCCATCCGTAAACACCGATATTTATTTAGAAACGAAAACTAGTCATTTCTCTTCAAACCCCCCCCCTCTCCCCCCTCCCTGAGAAACGAACACATACAAACGGTACGTGGTATCGATATTCTCTCTTTTTTTTCTTGACGTGCCCGTACGTACAAACTGTGCATCAATATTTTTCGACAAACGAACAGGCGCTCAACCCCCTCCCCCCCCCCCTAAACGACTAGTTTTTGTTTCTAAATAAATAACAGTTACTATATTTACGGATGGCCCCTAAGTCAACAAATAATCGGCGTATATTTATTTTTCGGCTATTTTCGGCCGGGTCATGTTTGGCCGAAATTTTGTGTTGCAAGGTTCGGTATAACAGCAAGAGTCCATAAACAAGAGTATGCAACTGTGATCTCTTTTCTATGGGCCAGATGCGCGGCGCGCTGCCTTCATTACATCATTCAGCTGCAGTCCGCGAACTGCGGAAAATCAAACACCGCACTTTCCCTATGGTTTGAAATGAACTTTCGTATGGAACTGGAGTTCCCTCGCCAAAATTTAGAGATCGCGTAGGTACTGGAACGACTCGAGCAAAAACGGATTGGCTCGAACGAGAAATTGCGGGTTTGAGTGCATGCTTTCAGAGCATGATGAAGGCAAGTTACATAATGAAGGCAGCGCGCCGCGCACTGACCCCTAACCACAGTTGCATATTCTTGTTTATGCACTCTTGGTGACAGTGTATACAGGCAGCAGCAATACAGGCCGAAAATTTGATGCGGCCGAAATGGGCTTGAGCCCTTGGTGGTCGAAATTTGATGCGGCCGAAAATTTGTAGACTTAAAGTATTGGTTTCTTTAGTCTATGGTTCAATATACTGGTAGGGACTGGAGATGTTTGATAGGTCCTGTTTCAACAAGCTGTCATTGGGATTGTGGTGTTCATGTCCTCTCATGATGATCTGTGCTCTGTGTGTGTATGTGTGTGTGTGTGTGTGTGTGTGTGTGTGTGTGTGTGTGTGTGTGTGTGTGTGTGTGTGCTGTGTGTGTGTGTGTGTGTGTGTGTGCGTACGCACGTGTGTGTGTGTGTGTGTGCGCGCGTGTGTGTGCGCATGTGCGTATATGTGTTTGTGTTTATGTCTATGTATTCCCCCATACAGATGTTCAAGGTTGTTGGATGGCGTGTGGTTGTCAGTGGTGTGGGTATCTACGGCAGTCTGTACGGCTATGAGCGGATCTGCTGGACAACACGTGCTAAAGAACGGGCCTTCAAAGAACAGGTCAGAACACTATGCAAGGACAGACAGACAGACAGACAGACAGACAGACAGACAAACGGACAGACAAACGGACAGACAAACAGACATACAGACAACAGTTGATAGCGTTGGACCACACAACAATAGGAAAGACTGGTATGGCTGGACCAACCAAAAACAGCTTCCGCCGGTATTGCTGAATGCTGTTTAGGAACATAGAGGATAAGCAAGGCTGGACTCCGTAGAAATACTGATACGTTTTCGACCAGTCCGTGTCTTCTAGCCATCTTTCGAAGACTGTCACACAAGAGAGGCGAAAATCGAGAATGTTTGATGAGATTCTCTTAGATAACGTAATTTAGGCATGAGTGTGTATGCCTGGGTGCGAGAGGAACAGTCTGATAGCTGGGCGGACAGCAACGGTTTCCAACCATCAACTATAGGTCACCCGTGTGGGGTAGTGCCTTCGCTGTTTGCGTTGTGCAGAGCTCACAGACGTGTCTGTTTGAGCACTCCGGCAAGGTACGTTTGGGCCTGGTTTTAATCTGGCTTTGGAAATTTATTTTTCATTGCTACCAGGTTTGGCCTCATTTTCTCTGTGCTGCGCTGACGAGTCCACAAAGGACGAAACGGTTCTGTCCGCAGATTGAGGTGACATTTCATGTACATATAGGTGTATGGACAGTCTAACAGTGCGGTATAACGCACCCCGAACACAACAGACTGTTCTCTTTTCTTTAGAATGTAAAGAGTACTTTACTTAGACACTGCATATCCTTTTATAATCATTTGGCTGTGATACTGTACCGGATATTGAGTACTGTTCCGGATATAAAGACAGAACATGTACAGATGTTTGACAGGGCACATGTACGTTACACTGAAGTTTCACGGTAACTGTTGGGCCTTTTTGTGCCTGCTGCTTGTACATACATGTGCACGTGTGCGCGCGTGTGTGTGTGTGTGTGTGTGTGTGTGTTTGTCTGTCTGTCTGCCTGCCTGTCTGTCTGTCTGTCTGTCTGTCCTCTGTGCAGATGGTATATTTTGTAACCGAGAAACTCAAGGTTGCAGTGTCGTTCATCAGTAGCAGCTGCAGTAGTCAAGTACAGCAGTAAGTACTAGCACTGCCACTAAGCCTTGATAGTACACTCCATTCATCCACAGTAGTCGCACTCTTCTTACAGTTGCCTAGGAGACAAGAATGCGATACCGTAAAACATGTTATTTTCGGTGTAACTTTAATTTCGGTGATTTCGGTAGAGAAAACAGGCACCTAAATTTAAATTACACCTAAAAGGCACTAGAGTATGCACTGTACATGTATGCGAACGGAACGCTGTTCACCTAATTCTACATTCCACCTGAAACCTGGCAGGTTCCTGGCACCGAAATTGTAATGCACCTAAACTGACATGTTTTGCAGTAATACGAACCGGAATCCAATAGTATGTTTGCAGTGGTAGTTGCTTTCCCGGCGGACACCTTGACTAGGCTGATCATGAATGAGGTCAGTCCACTGTCAGCAGTGCCAGTAGAGTTCGCTGGCGTGGCGGTGTTGGTGGTGGTTTCCTCCTTTGTATATCTTATCAGAGTGTGTGCAGTACTAGGGTGAGTTCCACTGGTTGTTGTAACCCGAAGTCTCATGCCTAGCAATCGTCAGACAACCTGTGTGTGTGTGTGTGTGTGTGTGTGTGTGTGTGTGCGTGCGCACGTATGTGCTCGCGCATGCGTGCATATGTGTGTGTGGATGAATGCGTGTCTGTTTTGTCGGTATTGTGCGCTAGGCAACTGTCATCTTCACGTGACCAGTTATCAGGTGAACTGAACACAGCACAGAACAGTCTGCAGAGGCAGCGCGTGGCACTCGAACATAAGATTGCTCATCTTGTTCGTCTGGAGGCAGAGATGCAACAGCTGCTGTAAGTCAGGGGAACACTGGTGTCACCGTCTCCGCTATGCTGTGTGTGTGTGTGTGTGTGTGTGTGTGTGTGTGTGTGTGTGTGTGTGTGTGTGTGTGTGCCACCCTGCCAGAAGGCTGCCCTCTTGCCAAAGCATTTTGGTTTTGCACTAGTTTCGGCTCCACAATCCAGCGTGTCGTTACTATTATAGCTTTCATGGCTGAGGTTGTTGGTATGTCTGTTGGCCCTGGGTTCCCAGTACCCAGTTGCCGAGGCTGGTTGTAAAATAACTCCAATTTCACTTCAAGGTACCAGTGCATCTAGTCTCTGCTTCTATCAAAGCAGCGTGCTGTCTATACTGGTTACCCCAGCAAGTATAGGGTGCATAGGTAACTGTCTTGTCCGTCCTATTCCGATGTACTCCGTGTGGTGTAGACCAGATGTGCATTGAGGGGTCGATTCACATGACTTCGCCAGTTGTGTGGATTAGACAGTTATCTGGCGCTTGTCTTGATCTGTTTCAATCAGAACCAGACCCGCTATCGTTGCTATAAAGAGAAAATCTGTGGGTGCACATCCAGTGCATTTGCAGATTTGCATGCTTCTCTTGCAACGGGCGTATACATGGTACATGGTGTGTGTGCATTAGTGTTGAAACGATCTCACCGGATACTCGTTAGCTCGCTCGCCAGAAACTCGGCTCGTTTGTGCGGCCAGCTCGTTTGCACTAACGAGCACCGTACACCGTACTCCGTACACATGGCAGTACATGTCGACCGGGCCCGCGAGGCCGGGAGTCGTAATAATATTTTACGACTCCCTGGTCGATCGAGAGTCCATGGGGGATCCAGTCCCACGCAAAGTGAAAATCACTCGCAGTTACAGTAACTGTATGCCTGCATGGCACTTGAGTTGTTTCAGTTGTCGTTGCAGCTTTGGTGGACTCTACTGATGTCTTGTTCCGCACCTGCTGACCTGTCGCAGGATATGCTTCGGTCACCTCTCCATTCGAGTGAAAGTTACGCTAAGTCGTTTGGAAGTTTTCTCCCGCGATGCAGCGAAGACCAGGGCTACTTGCAATCTTTGCAAAACGGTCTATTCTTACAAAGGCTACTCGACGACGGCGCTGAAAAGAAATCTTGACACCAAACAGCAGTCCGTAGTGAAGCAGCAGCAACCCCAAATGCCGGCGGTGATAATTTGAGCCAGCTGAAAAAATCGAACTTAGAAAATTGTTTATTCAAAAAATCATATTTGCCACATCAATGAAACTCGTTAGCTCGCTCGATAGCTTGCTCGTTAGTGGAACTGATCGCTCGTTTGTTATAGATACGCTCGTTTCAACACTAGTGTGCATGTTTGCATGCTTGTATTCTGCTCTTTTTGTGCTTGTAGTGGACTGACCAGTTTTCACACTTGTGCACGTGTGTATGTGTGTGTGTGTGTGTGTGTTTGTGTGTGTGTGTGTGTGTGCGTGCGTTTGCCTTTGCAGGAACCTCGCTTCGTTCTCACGTGGTGGTTTTGAGAGGTTCATGAACGAGCTGAGTGGCTTGGTGGATGACTGAGACCAGAGGGTGAATGTTTTAAAACAGCTTACGTAGCATCACCACCGTGCTGGCAAAGCGTTCAGCTCATCTCAATGCTCTTCTGGAGTACTGGAGTACTGGACTCAGTGTGCTCTATGTGCTATGGCTGTTGTTCAGTGCTTGTGGAGGCTCTAAACACGCTTGTGTTGTCCCTACACAGTAAACACACATGCACACACACACACACACGCGTGCACACACACACACGCGCACACACACACACACACACACACACACACACACACACACACGCGTGCACACACACGCACTCGTGCACACACACACACGCATGTGCACGCACATAATCCGTGCTGAGAGACGATTGCTGGCGTTGTTGGTGCACGTCCGGTTTTCGCGTCGTGGCATGCTGGCGCCCATGCCAGCAGTCACTGGTGGATTTGTGTGTCGAGGCGCGCGCGCATGCACGAGTGCGCCAGCGAGTGTGTTGCAGAGCTTGCCAAGCGCCAGTGTACGAGATGTTACTCGTATCAACGAGTAACATTCCGTTGGCCGTGTTTCATCCCTGTGAAAATGATCTGGCCGCTGCCTGAGGATAATGTGCTTTGCTTGGCGTACTGTGGCCGCTGTGCCTGGCTGCTGCTGATTGGCTGTAGCCATGGGAACTACACCGCTTGACCGGAGCAAGCCTGCGTGTGCTGGCGTGTTCTGTTGCCATGTGGCATGGACTGGATGCGTGTGTGTGTGTGCATGTGTGTGCGTACGTATGCACGTGTATTGGTGCATACACATGTCCGCCTAGTCATCATGCCGGCATCAACTCCGCAGCTCGTTGCTGCAAGTTGCTTTTTTTGCATTGCATAATTTTTGATTCTAGTTTGTGCGGGGCGGGGGTGCACACGTGTCGGTACATGAGGACACTACAGTACTCGGCGGCCGTAGAAAGACTTTTGCTATTTTTGTGTTTCTTCCTTCTTTCTTGTGAATGTGCGTTAGGCGCCGGAAGCACAGGTTTTATTTGAGTTTAGCTTTCTTTTCTTTATTAGAATTTACAATATTAGAATTTGGATGTAATGAGTAGCTCCTTGAGTAATCATATTACACCATCTGGTCAACCTTGGTTCATCTTGGATCGGCCGATGTGCTTATGATGCAGCTAATGTGTAATCACGTGACTATTACAGCATCCCACCAGCATCATGCCGGTATCACATCATTGGCATCAGTTTGTGTGTTTGTATACGCGTAGACCTACGTGAGTGTGCGTTTGTGTGCCTTACCAAAAGTCTTTCTCAAAACATATTGCAGTTCTAGAGATAGTAAATGAAGTCGGTTGCTCCTACGTAGAACCCACGCTTCCTGCCGAACTTGACACTTGACCGACTCGCGACTGCCATCGGGAGCAAGTGAAAGGCCTGTGGCACCTTCCACTCCGCAAGCAGGCAAGAGAGCACCACTCCCTCGGGCTCAATGCACAGTGTTTTGTGCTATTCACCCCTCAACAGTTGAGCTGGAGGAAGCTGAGTGAGGAAGATTGTGCCTGATGCAATGCTGCCAAATAGTTTTCGCCCAAAATCTGACACCTTTTGCCGCTAAACCTGGTCACATGGTGCGAATTTTTCCTATTAGCACATTTTTTCAGAGAATTCAAATTATCGCCCAGAATAAGAAGAGATTTCGCTTCGTTGCCATGGTAACCAACACGGCGCCCAGCAGTTCTCATGAATTTTGTAATGCACTGTGCATGAGTGCTTTTACTACCACATGTACAGTGGTTTGTGTGTGTGTGTGTGTTCAGTTGCGATCAAAAGTGAAAATACATGTACAGGGCTTCTGCATGGGAAAGTACTAACCTCTGACATTTTGGCTGCTTTTCGGACATACTTTTTTTTCCGGACACACTGGTATCCTTTTTCGGACCGGTTTTCGGAAGAGCCTTCAAAAATCGGACGATTTGGCAGCACTGCTGATGACTCGTGATGAGCACCACCAAGAGTACATGAAAACCGGTTTTCATGACTCTTGTAACACCACTTGACCCAGGCCAAACCATCACCATGGCAGGGATACAAGCTACAGAGGCGCTCCGTTTCCAGCGCGATAAACACGTCTTGTATTGCGTCTGCTTCGCACCACTCCATTCCGCGACTCTGACTGACGCTGCTGCCTGGGGCCTCGCCGAGCTGTTTTTCGCGCTGGAAACGAGAAGATCAGGTCAGAGGTGAGAAGGATCCGTACAATGTTCGATCTCTCAAAATTAATGGTAGACCTACACTTCTCATAGCAGCCACGCTTCTCCAGTTCGTAGCGCGGGTAGCAGGAAGGTACTTTTTCCTTCTTCTTTTTTTACGAGAAACCACGAACCTCGAGAACAGAATAATACTGCATGATAGAGGTGGCTGCAGTCGCAGTTGTGGTGGTGAAACTGGAGGATACTGAGCTCGGGCGATCTGAGGCAATCTGAAACCGCTAGCATATAGGGCTAAACACCCGTACATGAAAAAAAGTGCCGTCGAATTGCCCACCCCACTCGCTGCTATGAACAACTGTAGCCTGGGCGTCCGTGATTGCAGAGCGGAAGGATTCCCGCGTTGCTGGCTGCAGCTGGGGCCCAATGTTGACGTTGTGGGCGACACGCTTCTTCAGACTAGCCATAGCATCCCGGACCCCATTGTGTCCTGAGGGAGGGAAACCCCCATGCAAGCCAAGGAGCATCACAAAAATTAATCATGGACGATCAGTGGTGAACTGAGGATGCACCAGCAGCACACGGGCAGCTCGATGGAAGATACATGTATGCTGGTTGTCAGGCATAGCGGAGCGCAAGGCCACCTCGGAGTTCACCCTTGGCCCTGGAATGGGTGAAGCTATGGCCTTCAGAGATCGACATACAGTAAAACCTGTCAATGCGACCAGTCGGATAAGGCGACCACCTGTCCTAAAAGACCATTGAAACCAGGACCAAGGGATGCTTTTCCAGTCCAATGACCCTGGACGAGGAGACCACCTGGTAACAGAGACCACGTTTTGAAGGTCCCTTGAGCGGTCGTCTTAGACAGGTTTCACTGTATCAACCAAGCCAGCAGCACACCATTCTCTGCAGTGCAAGACTGACACGTGCACTGGATGACTGGATGTCAGTGTCAGTCTGGATTGAAATGCTTGGCCGCTTGGTTAATTCGTGGATCTGCGGATGCCACTCGTCACCTGTGACCTCTCTCTCTTGGTAGAGCGTATCACATCCAGCACATTGCCAATCCGGATGCCCCGTTCACGGCAGGATCTTGCGGACGAGCACAGGGGTAATCTCAGCCGATGCCTGGAATTGGTCGCTCAAGGTGGTGGGGTCCGTCGATCAATCCAAGGCCTCCTTCACAACTTCATGGGAAGGCAAGGATATCCTTCGTTCAACTTTGCCACACAGAGCAGGGATCGATGAGAACATTGGAAACGGTGTCTTCCAGCGGGGCAAGCCAGTGGTAATTGATCAGCATCCTCCATGGTTCGGTAAAAGAAGGACCGGCGAAGCTTTTTTTTAAAGGCTTTGCGTGAATGCATTGCTGCATACGCAGCCTGAGGCTGGGATCCGGCAATCTTATGCCAAAGCCGAGATCAAGAAGAAAGAGTCAGAAAAACTTCTACTCAACTTACCACTCGCTTCTCTCCAGTTATCTCCACCAGGAAACGCTGCTCTGTGACTCAGTGTAAGTTCATCCTGCTCTGTTACCCCGGTGTCTTCGTGTCCCTAGCGTCTCTCTCTTCCCTGTTGATTTCGAGCAGTGGCGGCCGAACAGGTGGTGCACGGTCGCAGTGAGAGTTATGACGAGGCGAACAATTCGTTACTACGTTAGAAATGTTTTGGTTGTTGAGTGGTTGAGGCAGCGGAGACGATGGGAAGCAAGTCTTGGACAGTCCGACTCATCATCCCCACCTAGCGTGAAGGTATCGAACGACTGCCAATCAGCTGTTGCACTCTCTCTCTGTCTCTGTCCCAGTTTCCGGCGTGGCTTCCAGGTTATCGGCGCACATTGCTGGGTCCCGCCACAATGCCGCCGCGTCCGTGAATGTCTCCTCCATCACTGCCACGTTCGTCCCCAGGCACAGGGCTGCATCTGGCTGGCCCGCAGCCGGACGTGTCTACCGTTTGCAGCCAGCTGCCTAGATCTACAAGACCGTAGATCTACATAGTAACTTCGTGTGTGTACTAGCGAGTAATGAGAAAGTGCAGTCCAGAAGACTCGAAGTACCATGAAACCAGGTAGAGTTGAGAGAGCCCTTGCAAAGAAAGCCCTTTCTCAAGTTCTGTTTCGACAAAGTTACTTCAAGCTCTGTTTCGACAAAGTTACTCAGTCAAGCTTTCACGACTCCCGGCCTACTCGACTCTCGACGAAACCAAAATCAAAACTGTTTACTTCACATATGTACGTAAGCAACTCATTTATTAAATTCGGAACGACGCTTCACGCAGCTTCATTATAGGAACTTGTATTGTGGCAACACTGGCCAACACTCAGATGCACTGCTTCTTCACACAGCTGAACAATTCTTCTTTCTTCTCAACGTTTCGGTCACTCTGACCATCTGAAGACCTGACCTGACCTGAAGATGGTCAGAGTGACCGAAACGTTGAGAAGAAAGAAGAATTGTTCAGCTGTGTGAAGAAGCAGTGCATCTGAGTGTTGGCCAGTGTTGCCACAATACAAGGAACTCATTTATTATTAAGTAGTGGTTGCGACTTCGGCGATGATTTGTAAGAAATGGTTTGCTCCCCACACCGGAGCTCGCGCTATTCCGCCGACTTTACTTGACACTTGACTGACTCACGACTGCCATCCAGAGCATACGAGAAGTCCATCGAACCTTCGACTCGGCAAACCTGCAAGAAAGCACCACTCCCTGCTCAATACACAGTGTTTCGAAGAATTCACCCCTCATCAGTTGAGCTTGAGTAGGCTGAGGAAGATTGTGCCTGAAGAGCACCACTTATATAGTGCTCTCCAGGCACAAACATCACCAGGGAGTGGTGCTTTCTTGCAGGTTTGCCGAGTCGAAGGTTCGATGGACTTCTCGTGTGCTCTGGATGGCAGTCGTGAGTCAGTCAAGTGTCAAGTAAAGTCGTGAGTCAGTCAAGTGTCAAGTAAAGTCGGCGGAATAGCGAATAGCGCGAGCTCCGGTGTGGGGAGCAAACCATTTCATTTATTATTAATATTATTATTTATTCAGAACTAAATATTGCGACAGAGCTTTCGGCCATATTTTCAATTCATTGCATTCTCAACTCATCACAACCACGCGCTCTTCAGCCGAACCATACAAACACCAGCAAGGACACTTCCGTTGAGAGATAATGTTGCTCCACGCCTCTAGACAGCTGTTTCGCTCCCTGTCGGAGCTCATCAGTAGAGGATGATAATGATGATAATGGAGGAATGATCATTCTTATACACCAGAAATGGCGCAAGTGCGCGCTTTCCACATATCAATGGCATATGCAAGCTGCTAAAATGGTAAAGTGTGAGAACAGCGATAAATAATCATAGTACGCGCTCATTGGTGGAGAAACACACCACACAAGCGACGAAAATCTTACTCGGAATACTGATGCCAATGGAAAGTACATGTATGTTGTTTATTATTATGATGTTGCAATGTCCATGTATGCAGGCGAGGCGAGACTCACCGCCGAGATCCCCCAACGCGACAGGCTCGGTTGCCGTTCAGGATTCACACCGACCTGTCCGCCCGTCAACAGGATCGACAGCGAGAGGCCCCACTGATGCCGATGTCGATGCACACCAGGAAACTTGTAGTCGTGAGTGTGATACTAACAGGTCTAGTAGCAACCACTGACAAACGAGAGGCCAGCTGGGGCATTCACTCCAGTCAGGGATGCTTGGTCGACGCTTCGTATCAGCAGCTCAGCTCAGTTTGATCAAAGATGTTGCAGATGTGTCTTGCTTTCCTCCTTCCTTCTTCACCGACTCGTCTTGTCATCTCTCCTTCTTTCTTCACCGACTCTTCGTGTCCACTCTGCTCTGCCACTAACGGCGCATTAAAACTTCAGAACTAAATATTGCGACAGAGCTTTCGGCCATATTTTCAATTCAATGAGCGCGTACTATGATTATTTATCGCTGTTCTCACACTTTACCATTTTAGCAGCTTGCATATGCCATTGATATAATTATGTGGAAAGCGCGCACTTGCGCCATTTCTGGTGTATAAGAATGATCATTCCTCCATTATCATCATTATCATCCTCTACTGATGAGCTCCGACAGGGAGCGAAACAGCTGTCTAGAGGCGTGGAGCAACATTATCTCTCAACGGAAGTGTCCTTGCTGGTGTTTGTATGGTTCGGCTGAAGAGCGCGTGGTTGTGATGAGTTGAGAATGCAAATTATTATTTATTCTTCTTTTATACAAAAGAGAAAGACCAAGGAACTACAAGTTACGCTATACTGTCCACTAACACCACCATCTGAGTCTATTCTTCTTTTACTAGGGAATTCCCAACAGGCGTCAGCGCCTTTTTACAGGGAACCCTAGGTATAATTTGATGGATGAGCGAAATTCAGCTGGTGAACTAGACATGCGGCAAGCCGGTGGAAGTGTATTCCACCTGGCAGCGCCTAAATAAGAAATTGCACGAAAGCCATATCGGGTGTTAGCGGGGGGCAGAACAAGAGCAGCAGAGACTTGGCCACGGGTGGTGGCTGCAGTGCGAGCACCATGGGCGCGCAAGGTAAAGCGGTCTCGCAGAAGAGGACTAGCAAGTCCATTCGGGCAGCGGTAAACAAATACATAGGTTTGGAAGTTGAGACATTTCTCAAGGGTGCACACGTTTAGTATGACCGTATAGAAGAGTGGTGGGAGTCATTCTATCCAACGAAAATATTCTCTTTAATGCTACGCGGCTGGCAGTAAGAAGCTTGTTATATAGGGTTTGTGATAAGCAATGAATATATGCAGTGCTGCCAAACTCAAATGTGGACTGAATGATCGATAAATAGAAAAGTCGTTTGCCAAAAATGCTGATATTCTGATTTGCATGGACAAATGCTCCGACCTTCCTATTGACATTTGCACATACTGCATCCACTTGGGTTGAGAAAGACAGATGTTCGTCAACCAGTATTCCTAAGTACTGAGCCGCGGTAAGCAGATGGGACTATGGAAGTGCCCCGGCAGTTGACTGCGGTGCCAGGTGGCAGCTCCGTGCCCGGTCGCCGGAGCAGGACAAACTGAGTCTTGGACGGGCTCATGGCGTGGGTGGCACGAGGACTCGAGGAGTCGGGGCGATGAATGATTATGTGCGGCCGTGATTTTTCTCCTTGAGTTTCACATGGAAAACTTGAGTGATTTGAGGCCAAACACAAAATACAAAAATGCAGTACCAGATGCACTCAGCCATTAAACTAGTGCACTGTATCCAGGCCCATTTGTCTTCTTCCAGACCGCAACGCGGCCCTAGGGCTGAGTTGGATGATGTCGAGTTCGCCAAGATGGTGTATGGCGATCGAATGGGAACAGCAACACACTACATTGTACCTGGAGGACAATGGGCGAGGCGAGGTGGTGTTCTTCCCCTCCACCATGAAATCAATGGTAGACCCGTTCTTGACATTTTGGGGGACAAACATCCGGATCCGGCTGCTGCGGATCCAAGCATCTTGCTCACCGATGGTCCTGCTCCACGGGACAATGTGCTCTTTGAAGCCATCACCCCTTCCCGGGTACGTGCAACCATCATGACGATGAAAGGAGCCGCGGGGCCTTCCGGACTGGATGCCGCGGTGTGGCGGCGGATGGCTTCGATGTTCTCCACAGCCTCTAATGGCTTTATGCTTTATGTGCTTCACTGGACCGAATGGCGAAATGTTTGTATACAGAGCCCATAAAGCCATCTCACCTCCGTCCTTTTCTGTCCGGCCGGCTAATACCACTAGACAAGTAGCCGGGGGTGCGCCCAATTGCCATTGGCGAGGTGTTCCGCAGGGTGGTAGGCAAGGTGATAATGGCTACTATCGAGCAGGATGTGGTGGCCGTTACCGCTCCGCAGCAGCTGTGTGTCGGCGTTCCGTCCGCGTGTGAGGTTGCCGTCCAGGCTCTCGGCAGGATATTTGGACAGGATCTGGATATTGGCATTTTGTTAGTGTATGAGTCAAACTCCTTTAATGCCTTGAACCGAGCAGCTGCTTTGAACAATACAGTAAAACCTGTAACTAAAGACCACCGTGACTAGCGACCAGCCTGGTACTACAGTAAAACCTGTAACTAAAGACCATCGTGACTAGCGACCAGCCTGGTACTACAGTAAAACCTGTAACTAAAGACCATCGTGACTAGCGACCAGCCTGGTACTACAGTAAAACCTGTAACTAAAGACCATCGTGACTAGCGACCAACCTGGTACTACATGTATACCAAAGATCTGCCCTGCACTGGCTGCAGCTGGTCGTGTTTTTATAAACACGTACCAGGCGGACATTCCCCTCTTCTTCGATGGCGGTGGCGTTGTATATTCCCGCGAGGGCACGTGCTAAGGGGATCCTCTCGCAATGGCCTTCTATGCTTTAGCTACCGTCCCTTTGGCATCGAAGCTTTCTGATCGTTCTCCTGGCACTGCTCAGATTTGGTACGCGGATGATGATGCTGCGGCAAACATGATTGAGCCATTACGCTCTTGTTGTTGTTGTTGTTGTTGTTGTTGTTGTTGTTGTTGTAGAAGTTTATTTAACGTCGCACCACAAACAGGCGATTTCGCCTCCTTTGATACATGTGGACGACAGAAGGAATGAGAGAGAGAGGGGGGGGGGCAGAAGTACTTGTTGGGATGCCATTGCAGAGGAGGGACCCCTCTATGGTTATTTCCCCAATGCTGCTAAGACAACTCTACTAGTTCGCCCGCACCTGTTAGCCACGGCTCAGGAACTATTCTCCGGGACTGGTGTCCGGGTCCAGAGTGATGGCGTTCGCTATCTCGGTGGAGCTATCTGCAGCCAAGAGTTTAAGGATGAATTTGTGCGTGGCCGTGTTGATGATCTCTGCCGTCTGGTCCGGCGCCTAGCTGAAGTAGCTGTTACGCAACCGCAGGCGGCCTATCATTTCTTCACTGTGTCCCTGCAGTCCCGCTGGACGTACCTACAGCGTGTGATCCCTGCTGATCCGGCTGTGTATTTGCCGCTGGACGTCGTAATTGCCGAGGATTTGCTGCCTGCACTGACTGGTCACAGCTTAGTTCCCGATGGCGATTTGCGCCATCTGTTATCCATGCCTGTGAGGAATGGAGGCCTTGCGGTGCGTATTGCGAATGTACGTGCTGGGGTAGAGCATCTCCTGTGCCGCAGCGCTACTGATCCGATGGTGGAATGTGTAGTGGTGGGTTTGGGCGTACGCTCTGTCGCGCACGTCATCTCAGCTTGTCGGATTTTAGCAGCGCAGGTCCGTGTCCAACGTCGAACACAGCAGACAGAGGCACTGGAACAGCTCAAGCCTTCCCTATCTGATCAGCAGCGGCTCCTGGTGGACGTGGCTGGCGAAGGGGGTGTGTCGAAATGGCTTGGGACTCCCCCTCCGTTTTCATCGCTGGTACTGTCTTTAACAAGTCCGATTTCACAGACGCCCTATGTCTGCGGTATGGCTTGCCCCTGGACGGCGTTCCCCTGTCATGTGTCTGTGGGAGAGACATGACCAGTCGTCATGCACTGACTGGCGCCACAGTCCCACTGGGGGTTACCCCACGCAGCGGCACAATGAGCTGAGGGACCTGCTTGCTGATGCCCTCCCTGACTGGTGTCGCTTGTGACGTGGAGGTGGAACGTTCTCTGATGCTGCTCTAGGGCGAGGCAGTTTCTGGTAACTCGGCTGATGGTGCTCGTGTTGATAATCGCGGGCTCGTGGCTTCTGGACCAGGCAGCAAAATGCCTTTTGATGTACGGGTAACTCACCCGAGGCCATCTTTGCTGTTGGGTCCAGAAGTAGCACGTCAGCTCAGCCAACACGAGCGTCAGAAGAAGCGGCAATATTCTGACCGGATCAATCAGGTGGACCGGGGTTCCTTCACTCCGTTAGTTTTCGCTACCAACGGGCAGTGTGCCCCAGAGAGTACCATTTTTCTGAAAACCCTCTCGACTCAGCTGCACGACAAAAACCGTGATGTTCCCTATGCCGACATAATCCGTCATTTGCGATACAGGATCAGTCTATCTCTCGTGCGGTGGCAGATAACTTGCTTCCGGGGTTCGCGGGCGTCTTACCGACGCGGTGGATCGGGTGCCAGCCGGCGTCACCAATTTGTCACGGAGTGTGGTGCTTTAGCTCGCCGCCACATTAATGAATTATGTAGTGTCATTGACTCTATGCTTTCTTGCTGTGTCTTTTTGAGTCCTTTTGGAGCTTTTTGAGTAGTTTCTGGTATGATAGTTTAGATTTTGGTGTGCTTGTGTGCGATTTGTGGTAGGCTTTGTTTTCCGTTCTCCGATTTTTTTTGTTGCTGTTGGTCGGATTGTGACTTTGTGTAGCTGCTTTTGTTTTTTCTGGATTGCTGTTGCGTTTTCTATTGTTTTCCTTTTTTAACTTCTATTTATTTTCATCCATGCTGCCATGCACACTTCACATCTTTTCAAAGCATTCGTCTAGGGATTGAGTTGAATCTTTTACACAACCTTGTTACATTTGCCTTGAGTGTCTTTGGATTGGACTGTTTTTCAAATTTTCTTTTTGATTTCATCGTCGAGTTTCATCCCTTGTATCTTTGGGTTTCTTCCTTCTTTCCAGGTCGTATTGTTGGAATAAACCCGGCCGTTTTAGTGCAATGTGACCATGGTGACATCCGAAGCCGAAGTACAGTATAGTACTAGTAGTAGAGTCACGCGCCCAAGAACGTTGTTTCCAAATGCTGAGCCAGGGACGTTGTTATCATCAGGGAGTCGTAAAATACCGGTATTTTACGACTCCCTGGTTATCATCAGTTTTTCAGCATGCATGGCTGCAATCTGGCTGCGTTCTTGTTATAGCTCGTTCTTGGGAACAATCCGTACTGGTCCTACTGGATCATTATGTATCCCACAAGCTGCCAGAAAACCAACACCGCCGTTCGCTTTAGCCAAGTTTTCAGGCTGGACGTTCTTGGGCTCCACGACTCCACGTTCTTCAGCGCGCGACTCTACTGCACATGTACCGGTAGCTCCGAAGTCGGCGAAGACAATTATGTAGTCATGACCGTGCTCACCCTTTACATTGCCTGTTGGGAAATCCCTAACAAAATAAGAAAAAAATAAATAATAATAATAATACTAGATCTAACCTATAAAGTATAATACTCAATCTGCGGACAGCATGCTGTTTCGTTCTTTGTGAAGTCATCAGCGCAGCACAGAGGAAATGAGGCCGAACCTGATAATAATAATAATAATAATAATAGTTACAGTTCGCACGTTACTCATGGAAGGATCCATGGGCTTAACGCATCTGTCAACGAAATCCAGGCAGAAGAGCCGACAAAAGGCATCTCATTATTGTTAGAAAGTATCGCAGTAAGAACAACTACTACCTGATAGCAATGGAAATAAAAATTTCCAATCAGGCCCGAACGTACCTTGCCAGAGTGCTCAAACTGACAGGTCAGTGAATAAAGTACAGTCAACATCGCTAATAACGACTGCGGATATAACGACAATTCGCGAATAACGACAGCATTTCCATGCCCAGAGCAAAGTACCTTCCAACTGTAATACATTATAATGAGACTTCGGGTATAACGACACTTCACGAATAAGGACACTTTTTTGATGCCCCGCCAAGTGTCGTTATAAGCGAAGTTGACTGTATGCAATATGGCCTATTACTCAATATGGCCTACTCTGTATTAGATAATCCAATACATGCACTAGCACTAGTACTAGTACAGTACTAGGAATGGGTTTGCTCCCACACCCCGAAACAATGTGTATTGAGCAGGGAGTGGTGCTTTCTTGCAGGTTTGCCCAGTCGAAGGTTCGATGGACTTCTCGTGTGCTCTGGTGGGATGGCAGTCGTGAGTCAGTCAAGTGTCAAGTCAAGTCGGCGGAATAGCGCGAGCTCCAGTGTGGGAGCAAACCCATTCCTAAAAAATCATCGCCCAAGTCGCAACCACTATTTAGTACAGAACTACCCGGTAGTATTAGATAAACCTTGTTATAGTTCACACAGTCATGATGTTGGTTTGACAGCATGAAACATTAATACGTGAGTCACGTGACTGAGTGAACTAATTACTTCAATTTTCCCAAACCCGCAAACAGGTCGTAGGCGTCTGCCAATGCCAATGCCAATGCCAATGCCAATGCCCTCGCCAATGCCAATGCCCTCGCCAAACAATGCCCTCGCCAATGCCCTCGCCAATGCCCTCGCCAATGCCAATGCCAATGCCAATGAACTCGCCGTTCCATCCGCGGTTAACCGGCTGGCTGCTCTTCTTTTTTTGTGGTTCGCCCATACACTCGCCAACCGCGGTTGGCTGCTTCTTTGAGCACGCTAGTTCATCTTTTATACATGTAGTTCACAGGGCTACCACGCATTGTTTCTACCTCAGTCGCATATCACGTAGTTTCCTTACTCCCGGGCCTAACATTGCTCAATTAAATAGTTGCTTTGTCGACTGAACTGTGCTCATTCCTACTAACTAGTTCTTTGTGAAGGGATAAGAAAAAGTATCTTCCGCTGGACCACATCTGTACGTCGTTCACCAGAGGCCATGGTATAACGCCAGTTGACGCCGGAGGTAAGACGTAACTCCAGCAGCTTGTTAATTTTTTGAAGTGTGTACGAACATGCATGTAGCTAACAAAATGTGTGATGAAATTGAGGTACATGTAGTTTATTAAATTTGAAGATTGAGGATTGTGAGGAAACAATAATTGTGGAAGAAGTCAAAATTCAAGTAGTTTGTTCAACAGTACTAGATAACGTCACAACAACAGTTACATCACTCGTTCTCCTTTCTTTCACTATGATCTCTTATTGGCCACTGGCTATCGTGAGAATAAAGGTTTGAAACATTAGTTTAATAGCTCTCGGGGACAACCAACGTGTAGTCGGGGTGTTCCGACGTGGTGAAGGCCTACCCATGGCCGCGTCGGGACATCACCAACCTCGTCTACAGAGAGCACCTTCTCACGATAGTATCGTGACAGTGACTGTTGTCAGCTGACGAGCTGAGAGAGGGACGCCATGGGCAGAAGTAGTTGGAAGAAAAAAGGAGTTAAGACTATCGATATAATTATTCATTACACTGACGGTATCCCAACTCCTTAATTACCAGATTTTGTATGCCTCGATCTATTTCCTTAGCCTATCCTCGATTAACTGCTCTCTCTACATAAAGTTGTCATTTCATTCTTCTTGCAGGAGATCCCCTCGACAGGCCCAAAGCCTTTGGGAAATCCTTAATATAATAAAATACCAAAAAATCAGGACGACATCCAGGAGCAATCAAAGAATACACGTGCGTACACGACTGACGTTATATAAACGTTAGGAGAAGTCTAAAAAGCTCCCTAGCATAATGAGGGTCAGAACCGGGTTCAACACCCATAACATTATGGTTCAGATGTTCCCAACGAACCGGGGCTCTACCAACCGTGGATGGTTGCAGTGACTGAGTCACTGTTTCCGAACACGGTGTCCTCCACCTTGTTTCATTCTGTCAAACTAACAACATGTAGATCTACCCGCTGTATTCATAAGCTTACAAGTCCTCTTCTTTCCTCAATGTTCACCCTCCAGTCGGCTGCTACTTGCACCCAGAGGCGCACTAGTGGGCAATCATTCTCTTCTCTTCACTTTCTTTGCCTGCCGCTACCACTAGATATGGCATGTTCTCTATTTCTTTCCTTGGCGCTGACATGTGGAATTCTCTGCCTGTCTCGTGTCGTCAGGTTGAGCATCTATCCGTTTTTGTTTCGCTCTGTAAAATACTAAAGAGCACTTAGGGTTCCCTGTAAAGACGGCAACGTCTGTAGGGCCTTCCCTATCAAAATAATAAATACTACTAGTACTACCAAGAGTAGATCTACTCTTGGTACTACTACAGCTACTACCAGTGCAGGGAGTCGTAAAATACTTTACGACTCCCTGACTACTACTACTTCGAGTACCCTCTACTGTACTCACTATTTTTCTCTTTCTTTTTCTTCTTTTTAGAAATTGGGTGTCTCTCGCATACTTTCATTTGCTGTTGCTTTATGCCTTCTCTTTGATGGTTTCTCTTTCTGTTGCTCATTTGGATTGAAATAAAAACGATTCGCGCCTACCCTCTACTGTAGCTGGCTGGCCTGGCTTGATCGATCATGCTGATCCCACCTCCTCCGCACTCGCACTCTCTGGGCTAGTGGCACCACTACTACTAGTACTAGTGCTGAGCTGAGCCGAGCACAAGCATCACTACACTTACTACACTACCACTACAGCTGCGCTGGCTCGCGACTCGTGAGTCGTGACTCCATGACAGTCATGATTGTAATGTCAGTGCTATGACAGTCAGTATGAGTCTATCTATGGCCGGCTATGCCTTGGGCTGCATGACTTTACACACTACAGACAGTCTTTGCGGTGGAAGAGATTATCCCTTCTGCTACAGTTCTATGCTGAAAAATCCTTCACTGCTTCAGTAGTACTAGTAGCAAGAGTATTATGTACTCTTGGTAGTAGCAGTACAATACGTGTACAATCATTGTACTAATGTGCATTATTGTACTTGATCAAGTAGTTGTAGTTTCAGCTTGCCACATGTTGCAAGTTTTTGCCAAGCGACATCGATATCAAGGCGTCGAGTCCTCTTTTTCAAGCTTGTAGCTACACATTGTACCGCATGGTACTGTGTACGCACATCCTTGCGTAGAGTATGACTACGCTCGTATGAGTGAAGTCTTGATGAATGCATGATCGTCGATCGATACAGCCTGACGAACGCAGAGCGCACCCCTACTGCCAGTACTGTGCGCTAGGCCCTGTGCTTGCTTCCTTCCCTGTTCCGATAGCGGACGGAAAGGCGAGATTTTATACCCTAGCCGCGATGCTGGCATTCGCTACCACACGCAATCGCTAGGGGTCAGAGCCGAATCAGCCGATGCAGCACACGGACTGGTTTCCAGGCGAGGCCACTTGTGCCAGTTTTGGCATCTTTTGCATCTTTTTGGCATTTGCTTTTACATTTTACCACTTTCCTCTGATCCTATTTCGGCTGGACGTCGACGTTGGCAAGAACGTTTGGGTGGCGCTCAAACTTTTCTTGTGGCGTGTTGCTGTTGCTGGTGTTGCAAAGTTTGTGACATGGTCTTGGTTTCCTTGGGGAGTGAGCACATTGTTTAGTAGCAAAAAGAGTTCTGGCATTGGTGAGCCTGCAAGCCAGTACGGCCGTGGTGCTCTGACACACCTCCCAAGTATGGATGATTCCGACCTCAAATACTTGAAAGCGGAGACATCTTCGCAGAATGGCCTGTCGGCAACGTCTCACTCCGAATGGGCCGCAAAGCGGCTTGTTTGGGTGCCGCATGCCGAGCATGGCTTCATCACTGGAAGTATTGTCCAGGAAAAGGCTGGCTCGGATGAAGTGATTGTGGAGCTGGCGGACAAATCCAAAGCCGCAGTCAATCAGGATGACATTCAGAAAATGAACCCGCCCAAGTATGACAAGGTGGAGGATATGGCGGAGCTGACGTGCCTGAACGAAGGATCAGTTTTGCACAACTTGAAATCAAGATACTTCTCGGACCTGATCTATGTAAGTTGATGGTTATTTTGTGTGTAGTACATGTATTGTCTTCACGTATTTTATTGCTCTCAAAATTAATATTTTCTGGTAAATTTGTGGGCGCCCGTGTGTTGTACTGGACAAGTAAATTTTAGTTTGATTCATCAATATACCACGGGGTCCAAATAGCAAGTCATCACACCTTGAATTAGACAATATCCATTCTGGAAGTCGGGTGCGGCTTGATATTTCAAATAAAGGGTCGTGGAAATCTTGAACATTTCCATACTCATCCTACACAGTCTATTTAGATGAAATGCTCCTGCTGCCTTTTGGGAGCACATTGTGACAAGTATGGCTGAGTCAAACCTAAAAAACCTCACTTTAAAGTAGGGGTGAAACAATTATACCGAATATTCGAATACTCGTTTGGATTTTTCAAATATATTCGTACTCGGAATAAATCAGAGTACTCGCTCATACGTGGTACATGCATTTACCACAGATGTCTTCAGTTTCAGAGCAGCAGTCATCAGATATTGATGTGCAGACTGTGTGGTGAACATTTGTACACGAGTAGAGAGAGCCCAAATGAACCACCAACCAATACACCCGAGAAAAGGTCTGTCAGTCGGTTCAATCAGGGTTGGACCATGTAAATTTTAAAGCACTTGGTGTGCGGTTTTTAGGATATCAAGAATACTCGAATATTCGATCGGAGGAAATCAGAGTACTCGAACTCGGGATCTCAGTGCCAACTATTACTTTCACCCCTACTTTAAAGTCAAAACATCTGGATCCTGGATCTACACTACCTCTACCATACATTTTGCATAGTTCGGAATCGCATCATGAAAACGACGTCGACTTGAAATTCCACCGAGCCAATGCCGCATGCAGGAGTTGAACACTCTATGCACCCCGGTACCATGTGCACTCTTGTGGGAATTATTTTATGGAGCACACCGGGGGCTTGCACATGGTGTGGTGACAAATATGGCACACTGCCCTAGCATGGCGCTCCAAATTTGGCACTGTCCCAGTATGGATACGGGTGTGCTGTCTGAGGGTTGCTCAGTCAGCCAGTCCGTAAAGCAGTGAATGCAGTCTTCTTTTGTTGCCTTCATTTAGTATAATGCCCGTGCCCGTAATGTATATATAGATGATATGCCAAATAACGTGTAACTAGACTTGAGGACATTGCACACAAGTTGCATACACATTATACTACAATGTGTACACGGTAGGCCCTGAGCTCTGCAGGAATACTAGTCACAGGTAGCCGTATGACATTGAACTATGTGTGCAACTACTCTGCAATGCCCTCCCAAGTCTAGTTGCACGTTATTTGGCATATCATCTATTGCATACGGGTTGATTCCTGTATGCTGCCCAAACACCTGCCTTTTATCCGCCATGGTGAGATGCTCTCTGCATTGGGGGACCTCGAGCGTCACCCTGACTTGGGTACTTATTGAGTAAAGGCGTACATTGCAATGGGATGCATGTGTGAAAAGCCTGCTGTGCTTATAGTGCAGTCCAGTATCTCATCCAGGACTGGCGGAAGCAGTTATCGATTGATCCTGTTATACCCTAGCCTTTCATACAGTTTGTGTATGATATGGAGGTTACTTTTATACAGTTGCGCTCGCTGAAATCCAACCCAAAGTGCAAAGCTGGCGCCCTGTACCCTGGACCAGTTCCGATTACATCACTGTATTGTTGCATGTGTACGTTCAGCTGCGTAATGCCTGCGTTCGTGCCACTTCCAGGGCGGCAAGGGCTGTGCAAGCTGAGGGCGCCAAATATGCACTCTGCGTTGGATTTCACCGAGCGCAACTGTACACATGACCTCCTCAGCAGTAAACACTCGTTGGTGGCCAAAATGTTGGTCGGACGGTGGCCAGACAAACCAGACCGGTTCCGCCGGGCCTGTCCTCACTACAGCGGGCCTGCTCGATTTGGTTTTTTTTGGATTTGCGCCCGATTGTATGGGGTTTGCGCTTCTGGGATCACGGCCGTCCCTGGGGTTTGAGAGCGTTGTTCACTACCCACTTTCCCCTCACCATACCCTATCATATATTTTAATTTTGTTTTATTTTGCTAGGGAATTCCCAACAGGCATCGAAGCCTTTTTAATACAGGGAACCCTAGGTATAGTTTGGATGAGCTAAATTCAGCTGGTGAACTACTCATATCTTGAATGGTGATGTTTAATGTGTTCTCGTTTTTTAAATATTTCCTCTTCTTTGTCTGTACAGACGTATTCCGGATTATTCTGTGTTGTCGTCAATCCGTACAAGAAGCTACCGATCTACACGGAGAAGGTTGTGGGTCTGTACAAGGGGAAGAAGCGGCAGGAAATGCCCCCGCACGTGTTCGCCATTGCCGACGCCTCCTACAGGTCCATGCTGCAAGGTGCGCTGCTGAACACACGTGTGTGTGTGTGTGTGTGTGTGTGACCGGGGAGTCGGAAGGTATTCGACATCGGTGCGGCCATGAAGAGGCGGGGGTAGCGCCCCCCCCCCGGAAAAATCGGAAAATTCGACCAAACTAGCCCATATTTTATTGCTTCAAAAAGCGCAATATGAAACTATTGTTTAAGGATTGCAATAAACAGAACCAGCTGAAGCATCATTTCATGATGGTTTTATTGAGATGACCTGTTTATTGCAATCCTTTAAAAACTATTGTCACCTCACCGCCTTTTCGTGAAATTATCGGTGCGGCTTTGGCTGCACCTGGTGCACCGATTCCTGCGCCTCTCATCTATTCTATACCGAATGTAAATCGTACCTTTGTTCTCGCTTGCCTCTGTCTCCAGATCGCACCAATCAGTCTATTTTGTGCACGTAAGTTCACCTCTGGTTATTTTGTTCGTTTGCTGCACAGGGTGGGTCTAAATGGCGTTCATTCACCTCTGGGGTGTCCATTGTGTGTGCGGTTTCAGTCTAGGTTCTGATACCGGGTTACTTATGCGAATAGTCTATACTATGTATCTAGATACTAGTATTTGCATGTTGTGTGTGTGTGTGTGTAGGGGGGGGGGGGGGGGGTGGGGGGAGAGAGAGAGAGAAAGAAAGAGAGAGAGAGAGAGAGAGAGAGACTGAGAGAGAGACTGAGAGAGAGAGAGACTGAGAGAGAGAGAGAGGGGGAGAGGGAGAGGGAGGGACAGAGAGGGACAGAGAGACAGAGAGAATGCGAGGTGCATTCATAGGCGAGTGCTAACATTTCTATGGGTTTGTGTGTGTGTTGCTTTCTCTTCGCTCTCTTCACTCAGCGGCGAGTCCGGAGCTGGTAAGACGGAGAACACCAAGAAGGTCATCCAGTACTTGGCCTACGTGGCCGGTAGTCAGCCAACTGACTCCCAACGTCAGCAGCAGCAGCAGCAGCAGTCTATCCACATCAGCGCCAGCACGCACAACCGTAACACCCGTCGCCGCTCAGAGACGTTCAAGAACAAGGTCGGCCTGGGTAACCTGTGCCAGGGAGAGATGGAACAGCAACTGCTGCAGGCAAACCCTATACTGGAAGCATTCGGTAACGCCAAGACCGACAAGAACGACAACTCATCTCGATTTGTAAGTCCATTCTCATATACTGTAAACGCCGTACATATATAATGAAGTAAGACTCGGATGGATAGCCAAGGACTACATTTAAAAGAAAGGACCAACATGTTACATGTTATCCGTAGTTTGTGTGTAACAGTAACAGTCGTAAGCAAGCTATTGTGTAGTCTTTAAAAAAATATAACAAAGTGCTAAATCTAACGAGTGAACGAGGAGAAATCTGTCGTCAAAATGGAGAGCGTTGTACATAAAGGAGAGCGTTGTACATAACTCTATACATACTGTTGTTAGCGAGTGTTGAGAATGAGTGAGAATTGTTGTCTTTGGTACACGTACACTGGTCAAGCGTAGACAATCGTTATATCTGCGGCTCGTTAGAATAATAGAGAGGTTCCGCATAACGTAATTACGTTAGTAAAAAACGTAGTCAATCTACGGAAAGTCTTACGTAAACTGCATGCGCATCTGTGTTCCGCCATACGGAGTTTTCAAATCACGTAGCTGCCCTTGGCAACTCCGAACGCGGCAGTGTACGACCAGATCGACCTGGGGAGAGAGTCATAAATTTGTACCTCAATCCACTTACGGACCAGCTACGTTATCAGAGCCCTATCTACGTACTCTACGTAGATAGCTTTCCGTAAGTGGAGTGCAAACTCGCGAATTCACGGGTTTTCCCCGCCCACTAATGTAAAGTTGCTCAACTTTACGTAGTGCGGAACCTCTCTAATGGCTTTCACAGTAACCCTGCCATGTTTGCTATGTGCGCAGCCGGGTGCAAACGTGTCGTGGGTCATTGGATGGTTGGGGGGGGGGGAGGTGGATCGGCGAGCGCAGAGATTGTTGTGTAGGCGTGAGCAATTCCACTACTGGCACACATCTGATGATTCCGTCGTGATGTAACTCCGGTGTGTGTGTGTGTGTGTGTGTGTGTGTGTGTGTGTGTGTGTGTGTGTGTGTGTGTGTGGTGTGTGTGTGGTGTGTGTGTGTGTGTATGTGTATGTGTATGTGTACCGGTATGTGTGTGTGTTCAGGGCAAGTTCATTCGTATCAACTTTGACGCGCACGGATACATAGCTGGTGCCAACATTGAAACGTGTAAGTTATCATTCTTGTTTTTTTCTCATTGAGAAGACGAGAGGTATCACAGCTCCATTGAAGAGGGGTATGCTTGATTGGTCAGATCTTTGCGCCACATCGATCAAACCCACTCGTATGTGCAGGTTCACATCAACCAATCCGGAACCGACCGACTCACAGTGGGTAGCAGGATGGGCTGGATCTTGTGTAGTATTCTTCTCTATGCAATCTTTGTTCAAGTAGTGCAAAACATACTGGTAGCCCTAGTGTAAACTGACTAGAGCAGATTGGGTACTGCTGCTTCTTGATACCTTATCTGGGATATATGGCTTTGTGCTGTATTGCACCGTGTAGTGGTCTTGTCTCTGTCCGCATGTTTACAGCCTCATCTCTTCAGCATAGTACGTGTACGGTATAAATCACTTTCTGAACATTTTCTCCTGCTCTGTCATCTTGTGGCGGACTGTGCACGCACGTGTGTGTGTGTGTGTGTGTGTGTGTGTGTGTGTGTGTGTGTATATGTGTGTGTGTGTGTGTGTGTGTGTGTCTGTGTGTCTGTGTGTGCAGATCTCCTGGAGAAATCTCGTACCGTTAGGCAGGCGCCAGGCGAGAGGACGTTTCATTTCTGCTATCAGATGATGGCCGGTGCGGACGAGGCCCTGAAGCGTGAGTTTGCACATTGGAACTTTGCGCTTTGATATGGCAACGGAATTACTCGAACATTATATGCGGGATTGTGTGATTGTATGTGTATGTACATGTACATGTATTTGTGTGTGCAAGTATGTGTACATGTGGTCGATTCACATGGCTTCGCCAGTTGTGTGCATTAGACAGTTATCTGGCGCAAGTCTTTATCTGTCTCATTCAGATCTTGTTCGCTATCTTTGCTGTAAGAGAAAATCTTGGGGTGCACATCCTGTGCATTTGCAGATTTGCGTGCTTCCCTTGCGACGGGCGTATGCATGGTACACGGTACATGGTGTGTGTGTGTGTGCGTGCGTGTACGTGTGTGTGTGTACGTGCGTGTGTGTGTGCTTCTCATTCTTCTTTGACATGACACGTTCATACGTTGCTGTTGTTGCTGTGCAGGTGAGCTGCTGCTTGCCGACATCACCGAGTACAGGTTCATGACTAATGGCAATGTCACACTGCCGGGTGTGAACGACGCCGAGGAGTACAACATCACCATGGAGGCGTTTGACACGCTGGGCCTGGGCAGCGACGACGTCATGTCCATCCATCGCATCATCTCCGCCTGCCTGCACTTTGGCAACTTCTCCTTTGTGGAGGATCGCACTGAGCAGGCTCAGCTGCCCGACCAGTCTGGTAAGCTGCAGCAGTTCTGCACTTTTGAACTCCAGCGGAATGACTGGAGCCCTGTGCCCCAAGCGTGTAGAGGCGGGAGGAGGGTAGCAGGCCCGGAGCCAGCTTCTGGGGGGTGGTGGGGCCCCAAGTCGGCCACAGGACCGATTATTTCCCCAGGCCCAATTTCGAATTCCTAGAAGGATACATCTCTAGCTCTATTCTTCATATCTGTTTGTTTCAGCTACACATTTCTCTAGCAACAGATATGCAGCTAGCGCAGTAGAGCTCACTTGACGCGGAAAACAGTTTAACAGGGGGAGACTCTAGAGAGGAGCGTATGAGGATAACCTACTACATACTTCCTGATAATCAATTGCACACTGAGCAGCTCATGAACGCTGGAGCTGGTAAAGGCTGGTACGGCCATGGCCGCACCGGACGTACCAGTGACGCTGACCCTGGCTAGGTCTTTATCGTGTCCCCGGCCAGCACTGGACCATTCTGGTGCAGGAAGTCAGCCACCTACAGTGCATTTCAAAACTATAGACGCGTAGGGTTTTTGAAATATTTCAAATTTGGCTGGACCTTTTTGAGAATAGTTTTCGGAATATTGCTCAGGATCGCTCCACAATTACTCTCATATAGTTTCTAAAGGATTGGATAACAGACGCCCAATTTGGAAAAATTTATGCACAAAGTGATCACAGATTTTATGTGGTATAGATGCTGGCATAACGGTTTTTGCCTAGGTACGCGTCTATAGTTTTGAAATGGACTGTACTTTCCCCTGCATGCATGTATGCATGGGTCCTAGTGACCCTACTGTGTTTGGATCTGTTTTGAACTCGTTTCTTGTATATTTCAGTGTTGGCATTGCAAAAATGGACACCCATACACCGTATGAGTAAATTCAGCTGTTTACTAACGTAATTACGTTATGTGGAACCTCTCTGTTACCAAGAATACCCCTTTATTTTAGGGCAGAACATATACCAACCGCGAAGCCGGCTCGATACGTACTACTCTCGCATCAGAGGATTTGTGGGCTTAGAACCCATTGAGCGGAAATCATATTTTCAACGTGCTTGTCTGCATGTGTGTACGTTTTCTCGCTTGTGCTTTTCGTCCTGCAGTTGCCGAGAAGATCTGTCATCTGCTCAACATTTCCGTCACTGAGTTCGTGCGCAGTCTGCTGACACCGCGCCTTAAAGTCGGCAGGGAAACCGTCACCAAGGCACAGACCACAGCCCAGGTAAGGACTGTGGCCTGCCCCGGTGCTGGCTTCATACCTCCATGACATTGTCAGGGAGCTAGCGACGTGCTTGTTTGAAAATACAGTCAACTTTGCGAATAACGACATTCGGCGGGGCATCAGAAAAGTGTCCTTATACCCGAAGTCCCATTTAAATGTATGTGAACCCATATTTTGTATAGTATGACATGCATATCAAAATGAAGCTCTTTTCATGCTCTATGCGAATGTGTACTTTATTTTAATATTACAATTGAAAGGAACTATAAAGTCAATATGGAAGGGAAATAGATTGAAAAATTAGCCGTTGGAGCCATCAACAGGGACATGTACATGACATGCATGTATGATGATTCGTGTACAATCATGTACAACTACATGTAGTTGTGCTGAACACTCCAACTATTTAGAAGCAAATAAAATATAAAATTAATAATAATGCACCCTCCCCTTGGCTGCATCTTCTCGCACGTGTGCCTTTATCCATCGGGATCGGTTCTGGCACTTCTGAATGACAGGTACTTGAAATAGCTGTCAAAAGCCCAGAAGGTCGTTATTCAAGCAGTTGAATATGACCTCGGGGCACTAAAAGCATGTCGCTATTCGCGAATTGCCGTTATTCAGATAGTCGTTGTATCCGAAGTTAAATGTATACAGTTAGATGGGACTTTGCTCTGGGCATGGAAATTCTGTCGTTATTCGCGAAGTTGACTGTAACATGGTCCGCCTGCAGAGGGGTGTTTATCACAGCTCTGAATTTTCATGTTCAGTTGGTTGTGAATGAAGAGGCAATGTAGTTATTTTTCAATTTTGGATATGTCATCCTCAATTCAGTCTTCCTTTTGTCGTACATTTAATGAATATGTTTTTTTCTTCCCTTCACTCCCTTTCGCTCTACTGCTCTCTCTGCTTCTCTCTCTGCTTCTCTCTTGCTCTCTCCCTCTTGCTCTCTCTCTCTCTCTCTCTCTCTCTCTCTCTCTCTCTCTCTCTCTCTCTCTCTCTCTCTCTCTCTCTCTCTCTCTCTCTCTCTCTCTCTCTCTCTCTCTCTCTCTCTCTCTCTCTCTCTCTCTCTCTCTCTCTCTCTCTCTCTCTCTCGCCATCAGGTCAGTTTCTCTGTCGAAGCCCTAGCCAAGGCGCTATACGAGCGTCTGTTCAAGTGGCTGGTCACCCGTATCAACAAGACATTGGACAGGACGTCTCGCAAGGGTAGCTCCTTCATTGGTATTCTCGACATTGCTGGGTTCGAGATCTTCAAGGTCAGTGCTGCAACAGATGCCACTGGCAAGCTAAACCTTCTGCTTTCTCACAATGCCAGACCTATGCTGCATAATATTATAAACTCTTTCTTACACAAACAGAAGGACGAACAGTTTGCGAAAATCAGATGAAAATCGAAAAACTCAGTCTTTACACATAGCAGACTCAACAGAGGACGTTCAGGTCGGTTGTAACTCCAAGTTTCATGCTGCGAGGCAATCATCAGACACCTCATGCTATGTTCTAAGCTCTGTCGATGCCATTGAGTGCTCTCAGCAGGTTTGGGAATCAACGGATTTGTAAAACTCTTTCCTATGGACAGCTGAACAAGGGTGTAGTCTGTACAGAGTGTATACAAACCTGTTGGACACAACGGGCATTGCATTGCACTGCATGCTGGGGGGTTTCATGTACCAATGCTCGTAACAAGGTTGCTACCCTCGCTTTAGTCGCCGGCTTGTTTTCACACTTCACTAACAAGCGTGAGCTGCAGTGTGGCGATCAAACCACCTTCTTATAGTTATCGACGAAGTCGCTGTGTGTGTGTGTGTGTGTGTGTGTGTGTGTGTGTGTGTGTGTGTAAATGTGCGTGCGCATACGTGTCAATATTGATTTTTCCTGCACAGGTGAACTCCTTTGAGCAAATGTGTATCAACTTCACGAACGAGAAGCTGCAGCAGCTTTTCAACCATACCATGTTCATTCTGGAACAGGTTAGTACAGAGAGACAGACAGACAGAGACAGAGGCAGTGACAAAGGGAGAAAGAAAGAGAGAGACCATGCTTATCTCTGTGTATGCCTCAGGAATCACACTGATCCACGCAGAGGTTTTGTCCAGATCAAGGTGTACTGTCCTCCGTACACTCATTCCACTTATGGCACAATTTGATTGCACTGAAACGCGTCCACACCAGCAAACCTGCACGCACACTGCACATCCTGTACTATTTGCACGTTGCAAGTCTTCTCTTATGTGTACATGCTGCCTAGCATTGTGGCTTCACACATTCTTGCTGTTTTGTAAATAATTATTAACCCTTTCCATGCTAGTGACTTCTATAGACGTCATGCGCGCTGTATGTCAAACGACTAATGACGTCTATAGACGTCATGGGAGTTGCGCAGTACATCGCAGTGCATAGATCAGTGTACAAACTTTCGTAACTCCGTCAAAAATTATTCTATCGCGACAATCGATACACCGTTGGAAAGGAGCTAGCTCAGCTTTCCAGCGATACAAAGTTCTTCGCGATAGGAGAAAGATTGACGGAGCGGCGACGGTGTGAACACGAAATTCACGGCACTGAGCGATCGTGAATTTTTTTGTTCATGCATTCGCAGTTTTCTGTTGCGTGCCAGGGGATTTCCCTTTGGCACGGCGCATGCGTAATGGACACCAGCGGAAGCACGTGGATCTTAGCTTTGTAGCGCAGTTTGAATCGTGAAAATCGGCTGACCTGGAGCAAGAAGCTGAAAAAGAATGTGAGATCGAGTTCCTGTGCCTTTCCAAGGCATCGTGAGGTAGCTTCAAGAGGACGTAGAAGCTGCACCACTGTGCATATTGAGTTGAGAGCTACCAGGATGGATTTGCTTGGTCCTGATCTTTCCAACAAGCCCAGGATGATGAAAATCCATCAAGGTAAACTGAATTGAGAGAAAAATTCGTTCGGACCTGTGCGCGAAAACGACACCAGGAGAGTCAGTGCGCTGGAAAGGCAGTTTGCTGGAGTAAAAGGGGCCAGCACGGAAAGGGTTAATACCGAGTGGTTACGCCATTGTGAGTGTGTGTACAGTTGTTGGTTGGCGCTCATCCACTTTTGTTCTAGGGACGCTACCAATGAGTTATCTCTAATGCTTTACACCTTTTCCTCTTTCTCTGTTTTTGCTTGTGTGTTCTCAGGAAGAGTACCGTTTGGAAGGTATTGAGTGGAACTTCATTGACTTTGGATTGGATCTGCAGCCTTGCATTGATCTCATTGAGAAGGTATGAGACTCTGGGGAATTTATAAGGTGGAGATTTATATCCAGTGGCTGTCGTGTGTATATGTGTGAGTGTGTGTAGGGGTGGGGGTGGGGGTGTCACATTTGATAACTTTTAAAACAGAGCACGCCTGGCATGTACGTTGTGAAGTAGTAAATAGCACAGTATCAGGCATAATTCCCTTTGATATCTTGGACTTGAACTGTCGGTCTTGAAGGAGCGGTTCCTGTTTCCTGGTTTGGAGTACTGTTAGATTTTTTCTATCCAGGGGATTTGAGCTTTTTTTGTGCAGTAGAACCTGTTGTAGCTGTGACAATATGACAATGTGTGTAGTGTGACGATACAATGTGTGTGTAGACAAACATTACGGTTATGTATTTGTTGTGGTGACATCTGTCATCAGTGTGTCATGCCTCTTACCTCATTGTAGCTTCATCCGTAGTCCGCTTCCATTGTCCTTGTTCTATATTCTATTCTATTTCTTCTAGTGCTAGTCGTTTACTTCTCATCTTTCCTTGAAGTAGTATATTTGAATTGTAATTGTTTTCCTGCAACGATCGTTCGTTGTGTTATTTATTTGTGTCTTGACTTCATTATTTATTTCGCCAGCGCCTGCAAGGCTGCATGCGCATGCTAGATTCTGTGTTCACGCGTGACTAATGATGTCATCGCTATGCCTTTGCTTGCTGCGCGTAGTCGCGTAGCTGGTCTTGTTGTTTTCTTTGCTTCGTTCGAGTTGCTGTTGCTCGACTTCGTTTTCTGATCTATTTTCTGCATTCAATGGTGGCCGTGATGGCTGTCGCTGCAATAGCAGCTTCAGCCACGACGGGCCTCTATCGGTTGCTCTGCCGCCATGTTGGACGCCATGTTTTAGACGTGTCTTTTCCTGGCCAAAGTGCTGGTGATTTTGTGTTCTTGTTGTTCTTTTCTTGTTCTCTCTCCTTTTCCTACTTGCATTTTTCGTGATTCATACATTTCCACCAAGAGGCTGCCGTTTGCGCTGGTGTGTTGTGTTGGGCGAAGAGGGGTGATAGAGAGACTAGATAGCTCCAGTTCTCCCACAACTTTGTGGTGCCGAAACCCGGGACAGAGCCGGGAAAGAGCCGGGAAAGTGTTTTCGGAGTACGAGTGTCGTAGTGATTTTATTTTGTGAGACGAGAGTTCTTACTGTGAGTTCCTACTGTGAGTTCCTACTGTGTGTTCGTGGAATACTCGAGTGAATCATGTCTACCAAGTATCTTGTCCAGCCGTTTTCTGGCAAGGATGGTAAAGACCTAGAGGAATTCTGGGCAAAGTTTTTAGTTTTGGCCACTGCCAAGGAATGGTCCGACGAAGATGCACGCATGCAACATCTACCTTTATATTTGCAGGGCGATGCATTTCGAGTGTTTGCTCGTATGGCAGAGAGTGACAAAAGCAAACAAGCAGAGGTCAAGAAAGTTTTAGTGAGTGCGTTCAGTGTGACGCCGTCCAGAGCGTATGATTTGTTCAAGCGCCGTTGTTTGCGTGTGGATGAAAGTGTCGACGCGTATGTGGCCGATTTTCAGCGTTATGCAGCGCTGTCGGGGCACAAACCGGGTGGTACCGCCAGCAAGGATCCGATCGTGATCGAGCAACTGGTCGCTGGCCTACAGCCCGAATTTGGCCGCCAGCTGAGAATGTCACTGGCTGGCCAAGAGCTGACGATACCTGCGTGTCTAGAGCGTGTGCGTGCGCTCAGAGCCAGTGAGACCGATGCTCGGTACACGAGCAGGTTCAGCCAGAGCGTTTCTGCTAGTGCCAGTACCAGTAGTTACAGTGGAGGTGTACACCGACCAGCTCGCAGTACTGTTGTCTGCTATAACTGTAATCAGCCTGGGCATGTCCAGCGTAACTGCCCAGAGTTCAAGAAGAAGCAGAAGCCCCGTTTCAGTGGACCAGTAGTGTGCCACTTTTGTGATCAGCCTGGTCATGCAAAGCCAGCGTGCCCTGAGAGAAGGAAGTGGCGAGAAGCCAAGGCAGCAGAACGTGTGGCGGCTGCTGGTACGTCGCATAGTAGCAGTGACAAGTGCCTGTGTGCGGTGTCCACTGAAGCTGCCCCCTTGCCGAGGATCTATGTGGACGTGGAGTCGGCCAAGCCGGATGACTGGTGCCGTGGAGAGGCCATGCTGGACACCGGGTCGGCTCGCACGCTAGTGTCGTCTGGCTTTATACGTGCGGCTAAGATGTGCAGCCAAGTGTCGGCGGTAAAGCAGGAGAAGCTCCTCGCCCTGGATGGCGAAGCCCTGCCGATTTCGGGGTCAATTTCACTAACGATTCGTCGCCTGGATGGACCCGTAAATTTGCCGCCTACCCGTGTTGTTGCGTTTGTAGTTCCTGAGCTGTCGGTTATTAATGCTGACCTGTTGCTGGGATCTGACCTTGTCCGTGCCATCGGTGGCGTCAGGTTGCAGTACTCTGAGTCAGGTGATCTGCGGTCCGTGTTGTTTGGTTCGTCAACCGCCAGTGACCCTGAGCCTGTGTCGTCTGTCGTGAGTGATGCTGTGCAGTCGCCGGATCAGCACCCGTCTCGGCATGTTAGCGTGGTGCAAGACGGTGAGGACGTGACGCTATCTGTCGAGGATGGTCAGATAAAGTGGCTAGCAGCTGAGCAGTGTTGGCAGGCAGCATGGAGGTGGAAGGACGACAAGCCACCTACCGGACGCATCGGCAGCGGCATTGGGGAGTACCCCCGGAAACTTAGCGATGATCAGGAGAAGCTGTTCCAGCAAGAAGTGGACTCCTGGATCGGTAACGGATGGCTCATCGAGCATGATGAAGAGGTACATGGAGCTCCTGCTGCAATTCTGCCATGGCTTGCGGTCAGCCAGGAGCACAAGCCTACTACACCTGTTAGGCCTTGCCTCGATTACCGTGCGCTGAACCGTGCCCTCGTGTCTCAGCCCGGTATGGATGCCTCCGTGTGTGGCGAGAAGTTGCGTGAGTGGCGTACGCACGATGCCAACGAGTATGAGATGTTGGATATTCGAAAGGCCTATCTGCAAGTCCGTATGTCACCTGAGTTGCTACGGTATCAGTGCGTGAAATGGAGGGGAAAGCTGTACGTGATGACCCGCATGGCTTTCGGGTTGAGCGTTGCACCAAAGTTCATGGACGTGATAGTCAAGTGGTGCACGCGAGATCATGATGGTGTTGACAATTACGTTGACGATCTGTACGTCCCGAAACCGCAGACAAAGGCTGTTGCGGATACCCTCGAGCGCTATGGCCTGCGCACGAAGCCAGCTGAGCCCGCCAATTCCGCCCGAGTACTTGGACTTCAGCTGTTTACGGGCCAAGATGGTCAAACCCGTTGGAAGCGTCGAGACGGAGTGAGTCTCGAGTGTGGCAAGCTGACCAAGCGTGGTGTATTCTCGTGGTGCGGCCGACTGGTATCGCACTATCCCGTGTGCTCGTGGCTGCGACCTGCCTGCAGCTTTCTGAAGCGCCTAGCATGTCGTGATGGTGGTGGTTGGGATGATGACGTCCCCAATGATGTGGTAACCTGTTGTGCCGAACTAGCAAGTCGCGTCCAAGATGAGGATCCGGCCACAGGCGTGTGGAATGCGTCAGTGAACGAGCAGCAGCTCACCGTGTGGTGCGATGCGTCTGATGTCGCATATGGCATTGTTGCCGAAGTTGGTGGTGAAGTCATGGAGGACAAGTCTTGGCTTCGCGATGCCGACGAGAAGAAGCATATCAACATCGCAGAATTGGAAGCAGTAATACGTGGGTTGTCGACGGCAGTCGAATGGAACGCCAGCAACATCCGTCTTGTCACTGATTCCAAGACCGTGTACGGCTGGGTGAAGTCGTGCCTGAACAATGAGCGGCGTGTCAAGGTGTCCGGGCTGAACGAAGTGTTGGTTCGCCGACGACTAAACATCATCGACGACATTGTCGCGACCGCGAAGCTGTCCGTCACCATTGAGTGGGTACCGTCCCAGCAGAACAAGGCTGACAAGCTGACGCGTGTCCCAGATTTGTTCATCCGCTGCTGGAAGAAATCAGCCAAGCCAGATGTAGTTGCTGCCGTCTCTGCACCCCCGAAGATTGTGAGTGCTATTGTGTTACAGGACATTCTTGATGCGCAGAAGTCTGATCCTGTTGTTGTTAGTGTGATTGAGTCTGTGCGTCACAGTCGTGAGATTTCCGACCCGGTATTTAAGAAATTGAAGTCTCAGTTGTCTGTATCTGATGATGGTTACTTGTATCGTAGTGTGAAGGTACCGCCGAATGATGTGCGTGTTGTACCAGTTGTGTCTCAGTCATTGCAGCAGCGAGTGGTGTGTCGTGCCCATGCTGTGAGCGGTCATTCCAGTTGGGAGACCACATGGAAGCTGTTGCGTGCGAGTTGTTATTTTGCAAATATGGCTGTTGTTTGTCAGTCGTTGATTCAGTCGTGTGATGTGTGTGCTGCTGCTAATTCGAAGCGTGGGCCTGTTGCTGAGCCAACACGTCCGGTTATTTCATCTGGTCCGTGGAATGTAGTACAGCGAACAGCGCCGTACGAGTCCGGATGGACAGTTGATAGTGTTGTGTCTCCATCAACTGTTGTAAGTGTTCGAGACACTAACGGTCGACATTCGATGAAGACTGTCAATATTGATCTAATTAAGCCGTCAAGTGTGAGTGTGCCTGAGTATGATGATGCATGTGCTTCAAGTACTAGTGATTCTGATTCTGATGTGCCAGCCCAACCACTTCAAGTTGGTGGTCATCGTCTTCGCAACCGTGCTGGTCTCGTTCCTCCTGTTCGTTACCGTAGTTAACTGTTGACGTGATGTCACCAGGGGGAGGTGTGACAATATGACAATGTGTGTAGTGTGACGATACAATGTGTGTGTAGACAAACATTACGATTATGTATTTGTTGTGGTGACATCTGTCATCAGTGTGTCATGCCTCTTACCTCATTGTAGCTTCATCCGTAGTCCGCTTCCATTGTCCTTGTTCTATATTCTATTCTATTTCTTCTAGTGCTAGTCGTTTACTTCTCATCTTTCCTTGAAGTAGTATATTTGAATTGTAATTGTTTTCCTGCAACGATCGTTCGTTGTGTTATTTATTTGTGTCTTGACTTCATTATTTATTTCGCCAGCGCCTGCAAGGCTGCATGCGCATGCTAGATTCTGTGTTCACGCGTGACTAATGATGTCATCGCTATGCCTTTGCTTGCTGCGCGTAGTCGCGTAGCTGGTCTTGTTGTTTTCTTTGCTTCGTTCGAGTTGCTGTTGCTCGACTTCGTTTTCTGATCTATTTTCTGCATTCAATGGTGGCCGTGATGGCTGTCGCTGCAATAGCAGCTTCAGCCACGACGGGCCTCTATCGGTTGCTCTGCCGCCATGTTGGACGCCATGTTTTAGACGTGTCTTTTCCTGGCCAAAGTGCTGGTGATTTTGTGTTCTTGTTGTTCTTTTCTTGTTCTCTCTCCTTTTCCTACTTGCATTTTTCGTGATTCATACATTTCCACCAAGAGGCTGCCGTTTGCGCTGGTGTGTTGTGTTGGGCGAAGAGGGGTGATAGAGAGACTAGATAGCTCCAGTTCTCCCACATAGCTTATATCGTGGAATAGTCCGCACTTACACTTTCTCTCTCTCTCTCTCTCTCTCTCTCTCTCTCTCTCTCTCTCTCTCTCTCTCTCTCTCTCTCTCTCTCTCTCTCTCTCTCTCTCTCTCTCTCTCTCTCTCTCTCTTGCAGCCAATGGGAGTGCTATCTCTGCTGGACGAGGAATGCTGGTTCCCCAAAGCCACTGACAGGACGTTTGTCGAGAAGCTTCTACAGAAGCAGAAGAAGCACGACAAGATGTCCAAGCCAGATTTCCGCAGCAAGGCCGACTTCACCGTGAATCACTACGCTGGCAAAGTGCAATACGTGGCTGAGAGCTGGCTGACCAAGAACATGGATCCACTCAATGACAATATTGTGTCCCTACTGCAGAACTGTGCTGATCCATTCTGTGCCAACCTATGGAAGGACACCTGTAAGTTGCTGATGGTCGAGCTTGGGATGCTTTCACTGTTGATGATACTGCTGGTGGTGATAATGCTGCTGCTGCTGCTGCTGATTATACTGCTGTTGCTGTTGGTGATGTTGCTAATTCTGATGCTGCTGCTGGTGATGGTGATGTTAGTGCTGGTGGTGGTGGTGATGATGGTGGTGGTGGTGATGGTGGTGGTGGTGGTGATGATGGTGATGGTGATGGTGATGTTAGCGCTAGTGCTGGTGGTGGTGTTACTGTGCCCACTGCTGATGGTGTTGTGTGCCAGTGTTGGCAGTGGTGATGGTATTGTATGGGTCTGTCTTGTTGCATGTCTTATATTGCCACTTTTGCTGGTGATTTGGGCTTAAGAGCAAGCAGATGTGGTTTCACTGGTATTGTTTTGCCTCGCATCACTGCTGTTATACCTGTGGTGGCCGTGATGGTGGTGGCCGTGATGGTGGTGGTGATGATGATGGTAGTCATGCTATTGCAGTTGGTGCTGGACTCCGTGTTCGTTTAGCTACTGCTTTTGCCAGCGTAAAGCACTGTCATTCTAGCATTGGCCGACTAATTGTTGGTTTTGCTTTGAGAATGACAGTCGTCATGTCATGGCTATAGAATTCTTCAGTTCTTTCGGGTGAGCAGCTTGACAACCTACCCATGAGAGACTTGCTCAATTAGAACTGTGACATCTATACCAGTTATTGTGACTATGCTAGTTGTTGTTCTGGCCGTTATCAAACCAAGTAGCAACATTATTTGAATGTGTGTTCATGCGTGGGTGGATGTGCGTGTGTGTGTGTGCGTGCCCTTTTGGTGGTGATTGTGTGTGTGTGCATGTGTGCTCGTGCGCGCGTGTATGTTCGTGTGTTCGCGTGTGTGTGTGTGTGTGTGTTCATGGTCTGTGTACGTTTGTATGCATATACGTTACAGCAAACATCACCAGTATTGCTAACATGGGCGATGCGGCGTGTACACGGCCTCGCAAGGGCATGTTCCGCACTGTCGGACAGCTCTACAAGGTACGCTGGAAGAACTTAGAACTCTCAGTTTTACTCCGCTCTGGCTCTCTGTGGTATTATAGCTGATTCTCACTCAAATCTTGTTCTTGCTTCAGGAGTCTGCAGTTTTCAGAGCAGCAAACACTCAATACTGATGTACAGGCCGTGTTGTGACCATTGGCATTATAAGTAAAGGGAACCCAAAAAGTCTCACCTCTTTCAGGGGCGTCACACACGGTACGACCACTACGACCATGGTCGTACCACTTTTCGTCCAGGATGGTCCACCCAATTCATCCGAAAAAGCAATAAAAAAATTCAAGGATCTTCGGACTTGTACAAAACATCGCAACTGTTACTTTCATTGCAAGGAGCATACAGACTTGATGCCTAGCACTAGCAGCTACGCCCAAGACTCCAGGCGGCTATCCATTACGATAGGCGGTTGGAGTCACGGTTAGAGATAACCAGACGATGGATTCCTCACGGACGCATTCACTGCAAACTTGACGGAAACAGAGCTGAGCTGGCGGCGATCACTGGGTCCAGAACTAAAATTTTCCAAGATCTACCATGTTACAATGGCGATCAGCACGTCAAGAGACACTACATGTATGTCACTTGTCAGCTACAACATAATAATTATATTCTTTCCACAACGACACCTACCTAGTACCTCTGGCTCCTGACGATCTACTGCAAGCGGATTCGAAAATGCATTACACCCGCGAACGCAGCGCTTGTCAACAGAAAAGGGAAGCGCTTCATTCTCCGAAGCTGAAAAGTGTTTGGACTGCTGCTCCACGGCGGCAGAATATTCTGCAGCTGTTCACCGACACGACCCGCTTCACCTATATTATAACGATTTACGATCGTTTCGTTCCCCGAGTTTTCTGGTAGCAGCAACAAGAATTTCGTCCGCGACGACAGGACGAAAGTCTCTCGCAAACTAAAGTCCTGTTGCCACGAAGACAGAGAAGATTCCGCAAGCGCTTTCTTCTGCTTCCATTGTTGTAGCTCTCCGGTCCACTGGCAGATCTTTCAATCCCACCGAACAAAAACAAAGGATCTTCTTCTCTCTCTAAAAACAACTAAAATAATTGACTGCCCAGGCCGGACGTGTACATAGTGTACGCGACGCGGCAGACTTTTGCAGGACACGACATACGTTTTTGCATAGCCGCTGGCGCTAGACCGCGCAGCACGCTTGTACTTCGAATTTTGCGGTTTTTTCGAGGGCAATGGCCCTGAATCATTGAATGGGTTCCATTTGCCTTGCTTGGCTACCTACGATGTACAGAAAATACCAAAAATTAGGGGTGAAACAATTATACCGAGTACTCGAGTACTCGCTCGGTTTTTTCAAAAATAATCGTACTCGGAAAAAATCAGAGTACTCGTTCATACGTGGTACATGCATTTTCTACAGAAATCTGCAGTTTCAGGGCAGCAGTCGGCAGATGGTGATGTGCAGACTGTGTGGTGAACATTTGTTCTCGAGTGGAGAGAGCCCAATTGACCCACCAACCAATATACCTGAGAAAAATGACTGCTACTCAGTTCAATCAGGGTTGCACCATGTTATTTTAAAGCCCTTGGTGTGCAATTTTTAGGAGATGAAAAATACTCGAATACTCGAATATTCGATCGGAGAAAATCAGAGTACTCGAACTCGGGATCTCAGTGCCAACTTTCACCCCTACCAAAAATCCATGAGAAGTATGTTTTTGGAGCTGGAGTGGGGTTGTCGAATAAGTGCTAGGGGAACCCTCCTTTGCGGCTGTAGAGCGCTAAAAGGTGGCCTGTTAGCCGAAAAATCCTTATTTTTTTCTTCGGGGGACACCCCCGGACCCCCGGTCGTACCACTCCCAGCCACCCTGTGACGCCCCTGTCTTTAATTTTCTCTAGAAAAGGGCCACCAGTCCATTCACACAGGGTTTGTATCATACATTTTTTTAGCGATTTTCAGACGGGTTAAACAAAATGTACAAAATGAAGAGAGACTGAGGGCGCGTTTGGTTGGTACGAACTAGAGCAGGATTCACCAGAACAGTGCGTTAGGTTGGGACTGCACCTGTTCTGGGTCGGCCAGAACATGTTCTGCTTGCTCCGGCCTCAAGACCGGAGCAGACCGAGCAGTTTCACTTTTTCACAGTGAAACCTGGCGGGAACATCGATTTTGGTCCCAAATGATCACGTGCATGCGCTTTTAGGTTGGACTCGTCGTACCGTACACAGTGACCATGGTGACCCATACACATTTTGAAGAATGCACCAAGTTTGGCGCATTTTCCACTAAAATGTGCTCTCTTTCTGGAGTATCGTTTGGTTAGCATGAGGCTGCTCCATGTGCACCAGCTGTTCGATCCTGTTCTAGATCGTACTAACCAAACGCACCCTGAGAGAATACCAAACAGGGGAAATAAATTTCTCAAAATGCGAAGACTCCACTGTAGCCATCCACTATATCCATACATCTTCTGAAGATGGGCCTTGCCCGAAAATTCGAATAATTTTATATATATTTCCTTTCAAAATTTAATATGTCTTTTTCTTTTAGTGATTGGTGCAGCCCAGAGACCGTTTGGGGAGTGAAGAAGTCTCAGATGTATGGATAAAAAATAATAAATAAATGTAAAAAAAAGATGAAAGGAAAAGGACATATGGAAACGAGTTAAGAGTAACTCTCCACCACTTTAACTAGATACCATATACAGTCAGAAAGTGCAACAGCTAGGCACAAAACTGACAGAGTACTGAGACATTCGACGTCCTGACACCTAGCTTCAACACATCTCCGTAGCGCTAACCGACAGCCTTCCAACTTGGAAGGTTCAAGGTTATGGAAAGACCAAAGAGGGGAAGGCAAGCGCAACGAAAACGAGCACAAGCTACAGTCCCAACGGAACAAAGAATGTCGATTGTCACTGGACGATGACGAGACCAGTACTCTGTCAGTTTTGTGCCTAGCTGTTGCACTTTCTGACTGTATATAGTATCTAGTTAAAGTGGTGGAGAGTTACTCTTAACTCGTTTCCATATGTCCTTTTCCTTTCTACTTTTATTATTGGCTCAATACCCAAGTTAAAAAAAAGAAGATGTATGGATATAGGGGAAATAAATGGAGAATAAATAGAAAGGAAAAGTAGGGAGGCGTGTAGTGGCTTTTAGTGCTTCCCTTTTCACAAATGTTGCCATCCAAAGCGAAAACAGACCTAAGGGGTCAAATTTTGGAAAATGGTTGTTTGATTGGATTTTGTTTATATGGACATAGTGAACCTCTGTACAAAATTTCAGACTACAACCAAGAGTGCATAAACAAGAGTATGCAACTGTGATCTCTTTTCTATGGGCCAGATGCGCGGCGCGCTGCCTTCATCACGTCATTCGGCTGCAGTCCGCGCACTGCGGAAAATCAAACACCGCGTTTTCCCCCTGGTTTGAAATGAACTTTCGTACGGAACTGGAGTTCACGCGCCATAACTCAGAGATCGCGTAGGTACTGGAACGAATCGAGCAAAAACGGATGGGCTCGTACGAGAAATTGTGAGTTTGAGTGCATGCTTTCAGAGCGTGATGAAGGCAAGTTACGTAATGAAGGCAGCGTGCCGCGCACTGGGCCATAACCACAGTTGCATACTCTTGTTTATGCACTCTTGATACAACACATAAATCATGCTTAAAATCACTTTATTATGTCTTGGGGTCCATATTCTACTATCGCAAACAGTATTTTCATCTTTCACTGTCGTTTGTTCCACATACACGATGTCTTCTAAGCCCAGGTTGCTTCTTTGCCTTGGCAAAGGTCGGGCAGTACTTCTTTGTTGAGGTAGGAGCAGCGCTGTTGTGACGATCCACTGGGCGCAAGGATGGCAGGGCGACCAGCTGGAACGCCAGCATTGGCTTTCAATAAGTTTTCTTAAATTCAGGACCATCGCAGATCCCGCGCACTCACACTGTTCCCACATTGCACATACATCTGTTTGCGGCTTTATTAACTCCACATCGGAGCACTGATTGACCCAAATCCTTCTGAAAACTTCATAGGACACTGCATCATCTTCCTCGCGCTCTACATAACACTTGTACATAAGGAGCTTGGACAGTGATGCTGGCAGGTATGTTGGTGCTACTCCTGCTCTGCCCCCCGTGGTGCAGCTGGCTGTGGCATCCCATGGACGGATGCATACTTCCTAAGGAAGGTCACAACATGCTCAGCAACATCCGCAGGAGTCACAGGCGATTTGCCAGCAAAGCCATGCAAGGGTGGTTCTGCTTTCGCATCTTCCACAATGCCCTGTAGCGACTTCAGCATGTAAAGACTGAGACCTAACATATCGCGCACCACAGACTGACAAACCTGAGATCCCAGCAGTGAATACGAATAGTGGTGTCGCGCGGAACCAGGTTCAGAGCGAAGCGCAGTTGTCAGTACGCCCACGATGAAAACGTTTTTGCTTTCTTTTTCAGCTGCTTCGAGCTGAACATAAGCTCTTCCAGCAGCTTAGGCGCCAGCGATTCGTAGTGGTTCTTGCCCTTACAGCTGCAGCCGGATGATTTCAGGTCTCGAATATCTGCAGCGATTAGGGCACGCTCTTGATCTGCTGATCCCTGCCCTGTCGCACCGGCACCGTCATCGCTGTCTGAAGCAGCGGAAAGTTCGCTGTGTACAGACTCACTGGAATCGCCGCTGAGGGCTTCTCCGTAGTCGACGCGTTTTTTCTGTAACTCGATGCTGCTATCACTGTCAGATGAGCCATCTGAGTGCTCCTCCGCGGAAACTGCCTGCTGTACTTGACCCTCAGCGGAGCTTGACTCGCCCGACTCGGAAATTTGATACATGTAGTACCTCACGTCAAGTGGTTCAAGTGCATTTCGCTCTTCCACAGCCAGCCCAATGGGCTTCAAACTGCGACGACGACTCTTTCTGCATGTGCACTACACTCAATCCAACTAACTTGTGAGCTTTTCTCAAGATCGTCTTCTTCAAAAGCTAGTCGCCCACTCGCTTTCTTGTCGACGACGAGGATGTAGTCGAAACAAAAATAATCTGATCACTTCCAAGCCGCGCACGCTTTTCCAAAAAGTTACGTCACCTTTGAAACGTCATAACTTGATATTGATATCAAGGTCCTCAGGTCGTTTTCTGCTTTGGACGGCCCATATGTACTTGGGGTGGATGACATGACTATTGTAGTTTTCTTCATCCTATCGCCTGTGTCTGGAGTGGCGTGACGTTGGGCGACACAGCTACAGGGTACACACCGCTGCTCTGGTTCTTGTGTCTGTGTGTTGTTGGTTCAATGACATTTGCAATCTTGCTTGCGCTTGTCCTCTGTCGTGTAGGAACAACTCCAGCGTCTAATGGAGACACTTCGAAACACCAATCCTAACTTTGTGCGCTGTATCATTCCCAATCACGAGAAGAAGGTAAGGATAGAATGAGCACCTGTCTGTAGGCGCCTCATTCTGAATGCCACTTATTGCTATGTGGTGCGCTGCATGCGGCACCTGCGATGAGCTGCGACCGTGACACATGATTCACATCATCGTTTGGATGATCAGTGTTTTGACAAACTGCATCCGTGTCTGTCTGTCCGTGTGTGAGTGTGCACAAGTATTCTTGACTGCACCTGTACCTGTCCGTGTGTGCACGCGTATACTTCACTGTGCCCGTTTCTTGACTGCGCCCATGTCTGCCTGTGTGTGCACGTGCACCCGTGTATTCCTGTCCACGCAGTCCGGCAAGATCGTGCCGCCGTTGATCCTGGAGCAGCTGCGTTGCAACGGAGTGCTGGAGGGCATACGTATCTGCCGCCAGGGCTTCCCTAGTCGTGTCCCGTTCCAGGAGTTCCGTCAGCGCTACGAGCTGCTCACGCCCAGCCTGATACCGAAGGGCTTCATGGACGGACGCCGGTCGGCTGTGATGATGGTGAGTCAAGGATTTCTTGTACATATAGAAACTCGTATTACTGTCCGCTCACGTCAATTGTTGTGGTAAGCGAACAGACATATCAAATACAGGTCTTCCCTCGTTATTACCGTATGTCCGCACCTTTAAAGCCATGGCGGTATATTCAATTATAATGCCATGGGCTTCATAAATGAAATGATATTTGAAGTATGTTTTTTGTAAAAATGAAGGAATAAGTACTATGCTAACAAACTTACAGTCCAGCAGGAAGGGTGAACAAGTGGGTTTAGATTGAAATTTCTGTGTGGTCTTTGTCTTTTATGCCATGGTGTAGTGAGTGGGTCATTTTGCATCCAAAAAATCTAGGAAAGCAGCGGTGTTTCGAATATAAGGCCATGGCTTTAAAGGTGCTGACATACGGTATGGCATTGGATGCACGACAAACCTCATCAGTAGACAATGATTCAAAAAATGCCGACCCGAGTCAAGCTTAGTTTTAAGTGTGGCCCTACCATAATACCTCCATAATGCACGACAGAAATGCGCACTTTGAGTAGTGCCAGTAGATGTATCTAGTCGGTGCGGGTGATCCGTATTCTGGAGATTCTGATGCAGTGGACTAGTAGTGTTCTTTTATTTTCCATTGGAAGCCTCACCAGTGGTGAATGTTGTGTATGCACTACCGTATTTATGCATGTACTCTTATGGACTGCCCTGTCCATGTATGATGCTCCCCTGTTCTATGTATGTAACTCGCATGTCTTATTATGCATTCTTGTTGTACCCTGCACGCACTACGCTCCGTATGCGTGTCTTGCACATATCCGTGTCCTACCTAACTAGGATTCTATGCGTATGCATCTGGACACTCTCGCGATTCCCGTCTCTGTACTGCCTTCTTTGTACCAACGCTTATCCTTGTAGTTTTATTAGTTTCCTTTGTCTTTTGTCCTTGTTCATGCAAGGTAACAGAACAACATAACAGTGAACACAACCCTTTGTTAAAAGAGGACCGATAGCAAAGTTGAGGGGGTGGGTCGAGAAAAAAGAAGAAGAAAAAAGATAGGTTTACTTAGCATTGTGCTGTTGCGTTCTGTTCTGTTGTGCAGCTGGAAGCACTGGAGCTGCACGAGGATCAGTATCGTGTGGGTAACAGCAAGGTGTTCTTCCGCGCCGGTGTGCTAGCCAAGCTGGAGGAGGACAGGGAAAACAAGCTTAGTACCATCCTCACTGCCATGCAGGCACGCATCAGAGGAACTCTCAGCCGCATGTAAGTGGGGGGCCCCGCTAACGCCCCGCTACTATTGTAGTGTTGTTGGTTTGACAGCATGAACATATCTAAAAATAATGTTATCTAAGGCCACACGTTTTTATTTCTATGTTTCTCGTCACCCGCGCGCATACGATTCAGGAGTCTGGAAGAAAAAAACTGTGCTGCACTGACTGTGCATGTGGGGACCAGCACACTCATGCACATGGACGTAATGTGGCCTGGCCTGCGCGACAAGCGTGATGCAAGGACGGCATTTTTGTGCGCAATCTAGCTGCACATGCACAGATTGTGACAGAAGCTCCTACCACATACTAGTTGCTAACTATGGATGCTATTTTGCATTGGTGTATTGGTGGATTTTAGTGTGAACAAAGGTCTAATAAACTTTTTTATTTTTCGGTCATTTTTTATTTTTTTCCACCTCTCGCATACGTTTTTAGATTTTCATGTGACGAGAAACATTGAAATAAAAACGTGTGCTGGCCTAATATCATATTGTAGTGTTGTACAGTCAGACCTCGCTTAACCGCACACATCCGTTTTTCACAAAATATCGTGATAGGCGAGGGAACCGGATAATCGAACACACATACTGAATGTATGCGTGACATATGCTGCAAATCGGTAACCAGCGATTTACTTCCGGATGGCGAGGGATCCGGATAACAGAGGACCGGATAAGCGAGGTCTGATTGTATTGTATTTTTATTAGGGGTGAAACAATTATACCGAGTACTCGAGTACTCGCTCGGATTTTTCAAAAATAATCGTACTCGGAATAAATCAGAGTACTCGTTCATACATGGTACATGCATTTACTACAGAAATCTGCAGTTTCAGGGCAGCAGTCAGCAGATGGTGATGTGCAGGCTGTGTGGTGAACATTTGTTCACGAGTAGAGAGAGCCCAAATGACCCACAAACCAATATACCCGAGAAAAATGACTGCTACTCTGTTCAATCAGGGTTGTATCATGTTATTTTAAAGCCCTTGGTGTGCAATTTTTAGGAGATGAAAAATACTCGAATACTCGAATATTCGATCGGAGAAAATCAGAGTACTCGAACTCGGGATCTCAGTGCCAACTTTCACCCCTAATTTTTATTTTTATTTTACTTTGGCATTCCCAACAGACCCTAAGGTCTTCTTACAGGGTGCCCATAGAGCCAGTATGCCAGTGGCAAGTGAAAACTGCCGACCTCTGTTTTCGCGCACACATGCACGTAGACAGTGTTTTCACATCTGTCACATGACCACACATGTACAGTGAAATCTGTCACATGACCACACATGTACAGTGAAATCTGTCACATGACCACACATGTACAGTGAAATCTGTCACATGACCACACATGTACTGTACATTGTACAGTGAAATCTGTCACATGACCACACATATACAGTGAAATCTGTCACATGACCACACATGTACAGTGAAATCTGTTACATGACCACACATATACAGTGAAATCTGCCATGGTGACCGCTCGGATAAGGCGACCACCTGGCTGCTGTGTGCGTTTGTGTGTGTGTGCGTGCCTGCGTGTGTGTATGTGAACCAGAGATTCTGTGTTCATGTATTTGGATGCCGAGCCTTCTTTGTAAGGAGTGAACTGTTTCTGCGACAGCATACCTCTGATACAGTGTTAGCATTGCGCCAAAGAGTCCATAAGACCAAGAATGTGCAACTGGGGTCTGGCTGCTGTAGGCCCCCCGCGCGGCGGAATTCCAACATTACGTCATGCCGCTGAGGCACAGCTGTACAAAACTCCGCAATCCGCGATGCTTGGAACCAGGGAGTAGTACAAGCGCAACGAACATGTACGTCATTTTTGACGTAATGTTGGAATTCCGCCGAGCGGATCCCCATGTACAGAGTTGCACACTCTTGGGGTTTTGGACTCTTGATTGCGGCGATAGCTGTGATAATCATAGTGTGACTTTTGTGTCTGTGCTGCTCTTGTGTGTATTGTGATTCTTTCTCCAGTAACTATCAGAAGTTAGTACAGCAGAGTAAGGCTATTCACGTTGTGCAGAGGAACTGCAGAGCCTACCTCATTCTGCGTCGCTGGCCATGGTGGAGACTGTTCACTAAGGTGAGATATTCTCGTGTGTACATGTGTGTGTGTGTGTGCGTGCGCGTGTGTGTGCGTGTGTGTGCGTGTGTGTGTGTGTTGTGTGCATACTTGTGAGCTTCGGGAGTTCCAGCTGCACAACTGCAACCAATTTCTCCAAGACAAGTCAAGGAGATCTCGCTAAGGCATCACTGCGAAATAGTACCTCAGCCAACCTCTCCATGTCTGTCGGCCACTCACACGGGGGATGGCATATGACCGGAAATGGCAATGTTCAGTATAGGATGTGTGTGTACCTGTGTGTACGTGTGTGTGTGTACCTGTGTGTGTGTGTGTGTGTGTGTGTGTGTGTGTGTGTGTGTGTGTGATGTGTTTGCCCTTCTAGAGGGCAGTTTACAGTTTTTGAGCTCTGACAGTCTTTCCCCTCAAAAGTCGTCGTAGGTCCCTTCCAGGCCAGAGGCGGCCCCGTAAGGGTCGCCTCTGAGCCAACAGAGCGCATTCGACGTCGGGATCACCACGACTTGAGGACGGGACGGTGTTTGTTGCCGTCACCATTGGTCGTGCCCGTCGTCGCCACTCGCGGCGGTTTGACAAGCCCCCGAGTGGATTTCCACCGCGCAAACTATGAAATTTGTTGCTGAGAGAAGAGAGAGGAGGAGACGCTGCCAGGTACGATTCGGGTGTTGGAACGTGAGATCCCTGGTCGAGCGTGATGGCGGTTTGGAGACGGCAAGCGTAACTGGGAATGTCGTCGAGAACAAAAAGATCAACCGTGTCGCAGATGAACTCCGACGGCTCAACATCACGGCAGCCGGACTGCAAGAGACTCACTGGTTCGGAAGTGGCATTTACAGTGTGGAGAATTCTACTGTCCTGTGCTCTGGCCGACCTGTCCCTGGCGGGGGAGACTCTTGCCGTCGTGGTGAGGGTGTTGGCATTATTTTGAATCGTACGGGAACTGAGGCTTGGAAAGCTGCCGGCTGCGTTTGGCGTTCTGTCAGCCCTCGTGTCGTAAGTGCTCGTCTATTGTTCACCCTTGCAGATGGGACGTCCGAATATTTTACTCTTGTGAGCGCGTATGCTCCGACGTTTGCAGCCAGTCGTTCAAGCAAAGAAATTTTCTTTGACGACCTTCAACGAACTTTGAACGACACCCCTTCAAACGATCACTGCGTTGTACTTGGTGACTTCAATGCACGCGTTGGCTCTGGGCAGCTAGACGACGAGTGGTACGGTGTACGGGGCACGCATGGTTTTGGACGCCTGAACTCTTCTGGCGCTGAACTGCTGTCTTTTGCTTCTGCAAATCGACTGTGCATATGTAACACCTGGTTCCCAAAACGTGACTTGTTCAAACGTACGTGGCAACACCCTGGCACCCTCCAATGGCATTGCATTGACCACATCCTTGTTCGACAAGAGGACCTGGGTGCCTGCACTGATGTATCAGTAATCAGAAATGCTGAGTGTGGCAGTGACCATCAGCTGCTACATATGTCATGGGACATGTCTAGCCCAATCAGGTTTAGCAAGCAGTGCACGGCCAGACAACGACGCTTTGATGTCGCCCAGCTCAGGAACTCCAAGCCATCTAGTCAAACTGACACCAATGCCGAGCCTACGCCAGTTGATTTGTATCGCAATGTTGTTGAGAGTGAACTCACCAAGGATTGGAATGAGCAAGCCAACATTGCGAGTAAATGGAACCATATCAAGTCAGCACTTGATACTGCGGCAACCTCTGTTCTCGGATTCTCGAGACGCCAACCCGGCTGGTTCCAGGAGGCAACTCCAGAGATCCAACCACTCCTTGGGGATCGGAACGCTGCATACAAGGAGTGGATCCAGCATGGACAGCACCGCGATCATCCATCCTTCAGCACATTTAAATCTGCCAGGTCGAGGGCACGCTCAGCTATTGATGCAGCCCGTGTGAAGTGGATAGAAAGCAAGGCGCTAGCGGCTACAGAGTCCCGTTTTAACGGAGCTATTATATGGAAGTGCATTCACGATCTCCAAGCTGCAGGGGAAGGTTTGAAACCGGCTCGGACAACGGCAGTCATGGATGAAAACGGAAATCTATGCACGTCACCAGAAGAGCAGGGTCACCGTTTTCGGAGACATTTCTCTGGAGTGCTGAACATCCATAGCACGTGGTCACCTAGTGCACTGGACTCCATCCCACAACTGCCGGTAGCCCAAGATCTCGCTAGTCCCCCGACACTGGAGGAAGTTCGTCGTGCTATTGGCAAGCTCCAGAACGGGAAATCGGCTGGAGCCTCTGGTATCCTCCCGGAAATGTTGGAATTTGGTGGCGAGCAGCTGTTCCTCAGCCTTCATGGGCTGTTTGGCGATGTGTGGCGTGAGGGTCGTGTCCCCCAGGAGTGGGTAGATGCCATGCTGGTGCCAATACCCCAAAAAGGTGACCTCTCCAGATGCGATAACTGGCGGGGGATATCTTTGCTGGATGTCGTAGGCAAGGCACTAGCAGGAGTCATTCAGCTACGCCTCCAGTCTCTGGCCAAAGAATTCCTCCCGGAATCGCAGTGTGGCTTCCGCCGTGGCAGATCATGCTCCGACATGATATTTACCATCCGCCAACTCTTGGAGAAGACAGTAGAACATCAAACCAAGGGTTTCTTTGTCTTCATCGATTTGCGCAAAGCTTACGACTCGGTTCCTCGTGAGTGTCTCTGGCAGGTATTGGCTAGAGCTGGCGTCCCTTCACCCATGCTGGCGGTGATCAAGTCGTTTCACACCTCAATGGCTGCTGTATTACGCATGAGTGGTACAACTGTAGATCCCTTTAGCGTTCATAATGGCCTACGCCAGGGTTGCTCAATGGCGCCCGTGCTGTTTAACATTTTCATGTGGGCCGTGGTAAGCAGATGGCAGCAGCGCGTTAGTGGTGTACCTGGTATTGGTTTCAGTTTCTCGCACAATTCTGACACTGGTAACCTCTACAGGAAGTCTCACCGCACCGACCCTGTCACTACCGCTACGGAGGCTCAGTTCGCTGATGACTCGGCATTGTTCGCTACATCAAGAGCTGGTGCCGAGGTCGCATTGACAACCTTTGACAACACGGCGTCCGAATTTGGCCTCGCGGTTAGTGCCACAAAGACCAAGTTTTTGGTTGCTGGTGCTGATGTGTCTGCTGCTGACCGCGTACCCCTCAGTCTAGCTGGTGTCGACATTGCCTGTGTCACCGAATTTAAGTATCTGGGTTCGGTAATTCACAGCGACGGCCGTTCATCCTGCGATGTTGACTCCCGCATTGCGAATGCCTCCCGAGCGTGTGGCGCTTTGCAAAAGTCCATCTTTGGCAACAAGCACCTGGACCTCCACATCAAGAGGTGTGTGTTCAACGCCTGTGTCTTGTCGCTCTTGCTGTACGGTTCGGAGTGTTGGACGCCTCTTCAACGGGATTTGCAGCGGCTCTCTGTCTTCCACCACCGATGCATCCGCTCAATCATGGGAGTGTCTCGCCAAACATGCTGGGATGACCACATCACCAACCACCAACTACGTGTGAGGTGGGGTGATCCCGACACCATCCGCACGAAGGTGGAGCACCGCCGCCTTGAATGGCTCGGGCATGTTGCTCGGATGGAGGACCACCGGTTGCCGAAGCAAGTTCTCTTTGGCACGCTTCCGTCGCGTCGCCCAGCTCATGGCCCTCGTCGGCGCTGGAAGGATTGTATCATGTCTGACCTTCGTTCTCGCGGCCTCGAGGGGGAATGGCGAGCTGAATGCGAGTCGCGTTCCACCTGGCGCTCGGCGTACTCAGCACCGGTAGATGCCCAGCATACCCCTCCCGTCACCTGCTACACCTGCGACCGACAGTTTACGCGCCCCAGTGATCGCGCACGCCACAAATGTAAGGCTGAGCGTGCGAAGCCGGTTGCGGAGCAGAAAGGTGCATGCCAGTGTGGAGAGTGTGGCCGTTGGCTGAAGTCCCGTGGAGGTCTGGCAAGGCACAAGTGTACTTACCCCCAGTCAGCAGTCGGTGCGCCCCTGCCGCTGCCTGCTTCTCCGCTGTGCTGCGTCGCTCACTGCCAGGCTTGTGACCGCTGCTTTGCGTCTACACGTGGCCGCGCCCGTCATCGCTGCTCGCGGACTTGTAGTCGTCCGACCGTTCAGGACCGTCAGGGTTTCACGTGTGTTTGCGCCTGCTCCCGCCGATTTCGCTTACCGCATCACCTGGATCGTCATAGGGCTGTGTGCTCCTCCTCTCTCTCAGCTGCCCCTCCGGGGCCCACGTAACCTTCATGGCAGTGGCTCAACAGGACAGGTGTGTGTGTGTGTGTATGTCTGTGTGTGCATGTCTGTGTGTGCATGCTGGTACTGGTGGTGGCGATGGTAGTCATGCTATTGCAGTTGGTGCTGGACTCTGTGTTTGTTTAGCTACTGCATTTGCCAGCATAAAGCACTGTCATTCTAGCATTGGCCGACTAATTGTTGGTTTTGCTTTGAGAATGACAGTCGTCATGTCATGGCTATATAATTCTTCAGTTCTTTCGGGTGAGCAGCTTGACAACCTACCCATGAGAGACTTGCTCAATTAGAACTGTGACACCTATTACCTGTCGTTGTAACCATGCTAATTGTTATTCTGGCCATTATCAAACCAAGTAGCAACATCATTTGATTGTGTGTTCATGCGTGGGTGGGCTCATGGTGGCTGTGGTAATGTGTATGTGTGATACTCATTTTTCCTCGTCTGTGTGTGTGTGTATGAGTGCAGGTGAAGCCATTGCTGAATGTGACTCGTCAGGACGACGAGCTCCGCGCCATCGAGGTCGAGCTGAAGACGGTCAATGACAAACTGGCCCGGAGCGACCGTGACGTGGACAGCCTGCGTAACCTAGTGGATACACTGACAATGGAGAAGAGCAAACTCAATGAACAACTCACCTCTGAACAGGACATGCTTAACGAAGCTGAAGAGGTCAGTACCGTACTTACCGTACTGTCGGTCGGTCGCCGAATAACTACGGGTCAGCCTGCTAGCGTGGACTGTTCTTGTTTTCATGTATTACAGTGAATGCACAGTTGAATCATCGTGTATACATTGCTATGCTGTGCCAGGGTAAAATTCTAGCTTGGTCTGTTCTTCAGCGCTACCCGACAGTACTGTATCACATTACATGTACACTGCTATTGTTGTGTACACAGGTAATCATGTACTGCTATTGTTGTGTACACAGGTAATCATGTACTAGTAGTATGATCAAAGGCATGCCATGTTGCACAGCAAAACTGACACGCACAAGACAAGTGTGGGTGCGGGTGTGCGTGGTGAATGTGGGCCAAGAGCACAGGGAGGACAGGTGGACAGTTTAACATTATTTTTTTGCATTGTCCTCGTTGAATTGTACGGCCCGCGCCACGTTTAATTAACCGCTCGTGTACTGACTTCTCTCCCGCTCTGTGCTGCTCCAGGCACGCTCAGAGTTGCTGCAGCGCTGCGGCAAGCTGGAAGAGGCACTTCACGACACGGAGATGCGTCTGGACGAGGAAGAGGACCGCAGCAAGGACCTGTCTGCAGAGCAGAAGAAGCTGCAGGAGAAGATCACCGTCATGGAAGAACAGTAAGCTGAAAAATGGGAAAAACGGGTTTTCTCGCCTGTCAGCCGCCTGTCAGCTGCCTGGCCTCGTGGAAACACACTCTGTTGTTGTGGTTATTATTATTGACTTTCTTGGTGAAATTTTGCAGGCTTCTATATGAGACAGGCTTCTATACAAGACAGGTATTTCTATGTATGTCAACACTAAAACCATGCTTATGTGTGATTTGATGGGCCCAAAATTGCGGCTTCTATTCAAGTGCGGCTTTTATACAAGACTTTACGGTATGTCAATGTACAGAGACTGACCTGGGTCTTGTTATGTCTCGTA
>NC_088651.1:10006090-10018590 GCF_964019385.1 Sycon ciliatum | reverse complement strand
TAGTTCACATTCGACGGGGCGCGACGGGACGCGACGTAAGGATCGACGGGAAGCGACGGGACGGACTGATGGCGTCCAATGTGAACACCAGGAACGGGAACGCAACCGAACTACCGTACAGATCGGGAAGCGACGGGAAGAGTTGGATCGATCCAACTTTTCATACCGTAGACGGGCGTAGACGGGGACGCAAGCGTACAAAACGGCTGCAATTCGAGTGTGAACAGGAGACGGCGTCGTGCGCCGACTACTCCCGATTCGTACCTGGAAATATTTAGCATTTCGAACACTGCGCTTCCCATGATAACTCATAGAATGGCTAGCACGACTTGAGTTGAATTTTAGCAACATAAGATCTCATGTCACTTATTGTATTTAGGGACAGTTCAGAAGCGTGACAGACGAACCATTCTATCATTTCCTGGGGCTATTATTTGAAGGCCACAACTTTCAGAGCTAATTTTTTGGTCTTCATGAGAAACTGGTATTGTGAACTTGATTCCGCTTCTTTCAAGGAGAAATAAATGAAAAGAAGTCCCGAAAAACGAGAAATTAGGTCCGAAAGTCACCCCGTCACGGACCGTGCCTTATGACTCGCGCCGTTCGACGTTGAACGTCCCAACGACTGCTGCGTGTCGTGTCGTACGAATCGTACAGGATTTTACAGCTCACCCCAGCCCTCCCGACGAGCCCTTAAAGTACTTTTTATAAATTTTGATTTTGAATCCGTGTGACTAAGCAAAACATTCTGAACGTTAGTTCAAAGCTAAGGCTTTAGGGCGCGCTCACACTGCGACCATGAGCACGCGTCCATGCGTCAGCAAAACACAGAAACGTGGCAGTCGTGCTCACATTAGGCCTCGTACACGCGTAGACGTGAAGTTGTCACACAAACTTTGCGAATTGCAGTTCGTATCCAAAAGAGTTTGTGCGTTTCCTAATAAAGTTGTGGTCCGTTTTGGATGTAATTTTTCGCATGTTGCACGTTGGAGGAAGTGCCTCGTGGCTCGTATTCTTGAAGTCGACGAAAATAATTCATACTATCAGGTAGGTTTGGACACTTGAGGGACTGCCGCTAACATCCAAGCGCTTTCGCTTTCCTCACCTCGTGGTCAGAGCAAGTGCCAGTGCAGTGGAATTTCCGGTAGTGGTTTCTTTCGTCTGTTGCCGAGATGAGAACTGTATTTCCGATGATGTGTAACTGAAATGTCTTGAGGTATGGCATTCCATCATCGCAGAAAATTAGAGAAAGATGATTCCCCAAACCGAAAAGCCAGACCAAGCTGCCATCGTATTGAACGAGTACACTGTAGAAATTGGTCACTGACCCGATCAACTCAGTTACTGACAACGAAGCAACTACAAAAACAAAAACGAAAATGACATCGTACAAAAAGGGCAAAGAATGCATATATGGCGGTGCGTGCGTGAAGGACCACAACTACAAAATTTAAAAAATGTGCAACTGTTGACAGATTATGCTAGCACAATTTTTCGCATAATTTCTACCAAAATCGAATAATCTCATAATTCAAGGCAAATTGCATACGAATCGCATAAAATTGGAATAATCCGCCTGTTCGCATCAAATTTCATACAGTTGTACATGTTCTACAAGTACAAGTAGATGCACCAGGAAGTCGTAGGTTTACGACTCCATTGAGAACATGTCCAGTCCACTACAATCAGTGACGGTCGTGGCTAGGTCGGACGGTGCGAAGACCCCGTTGAACCTTTGCTGCTACAGTACAACGCGCTCTACAAAAAATTCCCGTTATTTTGCACAGAACCGTTATACATTAGCAGCATATGTGAGCATAATGCGGCATATTATGATAACGTTTAGCTTAAAAATAGTATAATTCTGCAAGTTTTTAACCAATGCGAAAAGCATAATTTCACGAAAATATTAGCATAATCTGTCAAGGCCCAAGGATGACATCGACAACCGCCGAGTTTCATGAATCAACACACCGGAATTTGAAAAATTGAACATACTTCAGGCTAGGTTGTACACAAATACGCTTCACGTCTACGATCATGTTGCCGCCAAGTCGTGGCACCCCCCCCCCCCCCTCCGGAGGTCGCGGTCACGATTTGAACGTGGCCGCGACGTTTAGGTCAAGTTCATGCCGTTGCCATGCAACTTGGCCGCATGGCCGCATGGACGCTGGTTTTGGTCGCAGTGTGAGCGGGCCCTTACCTGAATTATTCACGTTCAAGTATTCGTAAGTGAGACTCCGATTTAGCCTGCTACGAGTGTACGAGCGTACTTTATTGTCTTAAGTTGAGAGAAATTCCGTTTAGATGAATGTATGTTGTATAATGACGGTATTGAGAGTGGGTGTTGCTTGTTTGTTTAGCCACTATTGTCCAAGGCAAGGCATGCTGGATAGAGGTTGAAATTTGTGTATCAAATGTGCCCCGGTTCTGTCTTTGCTCTTTTCTCTTTTGTACTTGACTTGTGTTTGTAGCAAGTTTCACTGAACAGAATCCGCCGGAAAACTAACCAGCAATCACCACTGGTTGTTCGACTTCTGGGTCACCCTGGCGGAGGAAAGTCATCCCTTCTGGAATCGATTCTACACCGTCGCCGTTTCTTTGGCAAAGTCGTGAATTTCTTCCGCGGTGACCAAGGCGACACGATACTGGCCTCCAGGACACGAGGTATGCGACGTTACGTGGATGCCTACGGTACGATATACCTCGACCTTGGAGGTCAGTATCGATTCATGTCCCAACATCAGCGACTGACGAAATTCTCCGACGTCTGGGCTCTCAATCTGCTCACAGTGTCGGGCATGGAGTCCATCGTGAACATGAGACGCTGGATCCGCACCTGGGCAGATTTCATTGCCTGCAGCTGCGCAGAGAGCACACCCACTCGCAACAAAGCTCTTATTGTTGTGACACGCCAGGACCAACTGTCCAAGGAGCAAATGACCACCATTGAGAAGGAGTGTGCAACGCTGCAGAAAATCTTGGGCGTGCATCTGGAATTCCTGGATGAGCCGATCCCATTCGTCAATGCCATCAATGAGACGTGTGAAGGTGTGGCTGCATTGAGAGAATTGATCCAACGACACAAGGAAAAGGTGCAACAAGTGAGTTTGACAACGTTCTAAAATCATAATCGTCAATGGTACCTGTTATTTTATGTAGTGTTGGCTTTCATCTATCCTTTTAAACAGTTTGATGCTTTGCAAGTCTAACCCTGATCCCCTCCCCTCAAAAGCACCCCTTCCCAACCCTCTCTACACAACCTCTCCCACTCTCTCTCTCTCAATCTCCTCTCTCCCTCTCTCTCTCTCTCCTTTCTCAAAGTGTATTCATCTTGTTTCCAATGCCATGTTCTCAATAGGCATCTGGACCTGATTCGGAGGCGGTTGTGTCCATTTCGGAGGCACTCCTGGAGAATGTTCGTGATCAATGCAAAAACAGTCCTGCTATCAGCACCGACCAGTTTGTGGAATTCCTGGCTACAGCAATTGCTCGCTCCGATTACAACTACGACGACTCTTCAATACCAGTTGTACTGAAAGCGCTGAAGGAAGTCCTGGATGTCAACATGGAGCTGTTCAACCTACATCAGAAAGCGCTGGTCAGTAACTTCGCTGCTCCAAGTACTGTCTTCTTAAGTTTGTGAAATCCTTTTGTAACCCGCAATATTCTGCCCGACGTGTAATGTCCAGGGTGCAACAAAATCGTGTGGAAGTACTAATAGGCTATGCTGATAATCAGTGTCAGTCAGGGTAGCTTTAAAGAGTGTTCTATGAAAGTGAGCGAAGAGCAATTTACAGAAATACAGGAAAATGCATGGAACGGTAGGCTGTTTTGTACTGGGAAATTATCAGGCAGCAATAGGCTATCATCACTTGATCTGTTTCATTCAGATAGTGTCCGCTATCGTTGCAGTAAGAGCAAATCTGTACGTGCAAATCAAGTGCATTTGCAGATTTTTGTGTTTCTCTTGCAATGGTTGTACATGTATACATGGTACATGAAACATGGTATGTATTTGCCACATTTGCCAGAGTATAATGTGCACCAACTCCTTTGACCAACGTGTTGGCAATTCAAGGTATATCCGGAGTATGATGGGCATTCTGGATTTGAGGAAATTATCGATTCTAAAACGAATTACTGTAAGAGCCATATATATAACGAAGTGCTAACTCTAACGAGTTAACGAGGAGAAATCTGTCGTTATAATAGAAATCGTTAGACAGAAATCGATACATATACTGTCCTATTGAGCGTTGAGAATGAGTGAGAATCGTTACCTTTGTTACACGTAAATCAGTCAATTTTGGGAAATCGTTATATATGTGCCTCGTTAGAATAATGGCTATTACAGTATTGATAGCGACTTCGGCAATGATTTTTTTGGAAAGGGTTTGCTCCCGACTCTGGAGCTCGCGCTTTTCCGCCGTCTTGACTTGACACTTGACTGACTCACGACTGCCATGCAGAGCACACGAGAAGTCCATCGAACCTTCCAGTATCTATTAAGACTATTATAAAGACAGTATTACAGAATCTTCACTAGTTGAGGTAATGGTAAACAGCATTATAGAGGGAACATTAGCAAAATTATCATAGTATTATTTCGTGTAGCTTTTTATAATGCAAGTGCTACTTATGGGGTCTCGTACCCATCATGCATGTGCAGTTTAGCTGACAGTAGATATCATTATATGCATGCATATGGCTTGCCCCGGGTCAGCGGTGGCAAACTTTGAAAGCATTGATGCATTGATGCAATGCACTAATTTTCGAAGTTCATGCAGTCTCATAGTGCACACCTGTGATTTGGGGCCTGAAATAGCTCATCTAAAGTGTGCATTATACGCCATCACTACAGCATGTGTGATTGTGTGTATGTCACTGTATATGTATATGTGTGTATGTGTGTATGTGGGCATGTATGCATGTGTGTATGTGTGCATATGTGTATGTGTGCATGTGTGCATGTATGTACATGGGGTATCTATGTGTATTCACTACAGGTATTCTATTTTCCGGATGCCAAGCTGGTGGTGGTTCACCCTCTATGGTTGATGAGTGACATCACAGGAAAATTTTACTCGCCAAAGTCATTTCCTCCACCGATAATTACCTGTGATGAGTTTGGATTCGCTTCACGCAGCCATGTCATTGAAGTACTGGCCAAAGATTCGCCGGTGCGTGGTGAAGACGCTCTCGACATTGCCGTACGCCTAGGTATGTGTCATGTAACCGAGGATGGTGAGCAAGTCATGATTCTTCCTGCGCAGGCTGAATCGCGCACTAGTCTGCACTGGGAGAAAGCCAACCCCGACCAGCACATCTACTACACTGGTCGCCGTCTCTACTGTAAGTCTGGTGTCGCTATCAGCGCAGCGTTGATGCCCACCATACAAATGTCACTCGTCAACTCCTTCGCCAACAGGACACGCAAGTGCCCTGTCTGGCAGGGAGGTGTTCGTGTTTCGCTACCTCAGTACGTGAACACGGACACACTGGTGGAAATCCCACACGGTCAACTCGCGCTCAACATCATTACCAGAGGATCCGACCAGCGCAGCGTGACTTCTCAGCAGGAAACTATCTGGGATCACATCTCTGCTCTTCCTGGCCAACAATCTCCTGGTTCTGACATGTCAACGGTGTTCGTTGATGATGGGTGCCTGCCGAGTAGCAATCTTCTGCGACAGCGGGATCTGCAAGGAGACCTGAATGCTACCATGGAGTTCCTTGCCAGTGAGCGACTGCGTGCTCAGTTTGTCATGCCTGATGAGCGGGAGCCCGACACAAGAAAATATCATCCATATGCTGTCTCTACAAGCTGCTGTAATGCAGGTCAGTGGCACTTTGTGTCATGCCTCGGCGTGCGCGTGTGTGTGCATGTGTGTGCGTGTGTGTGTATGTATGTGTGTGTGTGTGTGTGTGTGCATGTGTGTGTGTGTGTGTGTGTGTGTGTGTGTGTGTGTGTGTGTGTGTGTGTGTGTGTGTGTGCGTGTGTGGGGGGCATGTGTGATTCAGTGGCCAGAGAAAAGCCACTTCAATCAGCTGTGTAGTGGATACCAGGTAAAATTAGTGGCGGTCAATTCATCAGCCTGGCAAGCTGTTGAATGGTGTAATCCCAGCACAAGTTGCTATGTCTAACATACTTGGTCCGCGTCAGCAATATTGTCGCTTATCTTTCGACAATTTGAACTTAGACTTTGGACATGAACGCGTGCTCTTGAAGTGATAAAACTTGGTACTATGGACGGTAAGGTATAGAATGACAACTAGCTGCGAGGAATTTATTGTCCAAGGAAGGGTTCCTACTTTTTTCGGTCCTCCTCGTCGCTGCTCTCGTCGCTGGCGACAAATATTTTTGCTCGGGATCGATTCTCTTGCTTTTGCAAGCTCAGCACACTCCTTTCCGCTGCCTGGCTATTTTCTAAAGAGCAGTCGATCGTGACGGTCGCCTTCTCTATAGGACTTCGCGTGGGCAGCACGACAGCCGGTATGGTTCAAATCAGACGCCGTTCTTTGCAAGATTTTATTTTGAACGACGACGACGCGTACAGTACTTGCAAATCTCCATGATGCGCTGGATACTCCGAGCGTTGAGCTAGAGGTAAGGGAGCTGCGATCTCAGCTTGATGAGCGATCCCTGAGGTGAGCGATCTCGGCCGTTCAGCAAAATGGAGCTGATTCCGAGTAGCCGATTACTTTCTTGTGGCTTGCGCTGCTCTTGCCTGCACAGCGTAAAAAGATAATCTATTTTGATGCGGCGCTGTATCAATCAGAATCGCCCACCTGTCGTTCTTGAAATCCACTCGACTCTAGCTAGACCTTTCAGGTACTAGCAAACTAACTTGCTAACCAAAATTGGGATGAAATGGGCTGCCAAGTAAGCATTGGCGACATATAAACAAAGCTGAAAGATAAGCGACAATATCGCTGACGCGGACCAAGTAGCTGTTCGCTATTATCGCTTCTGCGATGGGCAGGTCTGAGGTCTGAGGTGTGTGTATCAGCTGTGTGGTGTAGACCAGGCTAAAATTAGTGGCGGTCAATTCATCAGCCTTGCAAGCTGTTGAATGGTGTAATCCCAGCACAAGTTGCTATGTCTAACATAGCTGTTCGCTATCATCGCTTCCGCGATGGGCAAGTCTGAGGTCCGAGGTCTGAGGTGTGTATGTGTGTGTATGTTTGTGTGTATGTTTGTGTGTGGGTGGTTGTGACTGTTTCTCTGCATGTCTATTTGTATCTCTGTTTGTCTGTATATTCATATGGAATGACGTGCATAAAGTCTTTTTTAAAGGTTGTATAGTATAGAAAAAAGGATCAATAAACTACAAGTTATGCTATAATGTCCACTAACACCACCAGTTACTAAACAATCAGCTCATGCGATAACATTGCACGACACTGACCCACGGTACTGACGTTCTACAACTAACTGGCTAACAGCTCTAGCACATCTTGGCTCTCCATCCGAGTCTATTATAGGTTTTATGACAACATTTTGGTCATAGCCCGGATTGTATTTTTGTTCCACTCATATTTCCTTGTGTAGATACGGTCGAGGAACGTCGCAGAGCCGCTCGTCTCTGCTCAGCCTTCTATCAGCATCGCATTCTTCTACGCCCCGACTTTCCACTGCGCGACTGTCTTCTCAAACTGATAGAATGTGGACAGGTGAATATATCCTTCCTGGATGACGTGGACGAAAGTCTGAGGAACTGCCAGACCAAGATGGCTACCGATCTGTTTCGTGGGTCGATTTCCGACTTGCCTGACAGCGTGGTGCTAACCCTAGTGGATGAAGTCCTTCCCAAGATAGCCAGTGCCAAAGATCTGTATCAGGCAATGCTGGAGTGTCCAGGTCGGGTCCTCTGTACTGTCAGCCCTAGTGATAGCCACAGCACGACTGGTAGGTGGTTGTCTTGCATTGATACATGCACTGGTGTTGTGTGTGCATATGTGAGTGTGTGTGCATGCATGCGTACATGCATGCATGTGTGTGTGTGCCTATGTGTGTGCGTGTGTGTGTGCATGTGAGTGCGTGTGTGAGTGCTGTGCATGTGTGTGTGTGAGTGCTGTGCATGTGTATATGTGCATGCTGTGTATGTGTGTGTGTGCATGCTGTGTATGTGTAGCGTATTTTTCAGAGTATAAGGGGCACTTTAAACACCAGCAATCCACCCAAAACAAAATCTGTTTGTCTTATACAACAATGGTCAAATTGATGGGGATAATTAATAGGATAGATGTCGGTATTTCGTGACAAAAAGACTAGGAGCAGCTTATACTCCAGAAAACACGCTTTGTATTTATTTGTGTATGCGGGTTTAGGTGGGTGTGGGTGGAGGTGTGTGGGTGGGGGTGCGTGGGTGGGGGTGTGGGTGGAGGTGTGTGGGTGGGGGTGAGTGGGTGGGGGTGCGTGAGTGGATGTGGATATGGATATGGATGTGTGTTGGTGCATGACTGTATAGTCGCAAGTCTGCCTGGGAACTGCTGTTTTGACTGGTCCAGCGGATCTGATCTGAATCCGGATTGGCCAGTCAAACATCCCCTGGTGTGCATGTCTAAGTATGTGTTCTTTGTTTACTGGCTATCACGTGATGCTAATAGATGATGATGTAATGCCAATGAGTGATGACATCATTTCTTCTGACCATGAACTCATCCCTCTTACAATGTTAAGGTGGTGATGTTTTTCGGCATTTCAACTGTCTTGTTTGCAAGAAATGAACTGGTTAACAAAGGGAGAAATCTAGGATTCAATCTCTTCAGTTGGATTGTATAGTGCCCACTATCTATGCACATGCGCTCATGAGCTGGTTTACAGTGATTTAAATGTGTGTGTGTGTGTGTGTGTGTGTGTGCGTGTGTGTGTGCACGTGTGTGTGTGTGTGTGTGCGTGTGCGCGTGTGCGTGCGTGAATGCGTGCACGTGCACGTGTATGTGTGTGTGTGCGTGTGCGCGTGTGCGTGCGTGAATGCGTGCACGTGTGCGTGTGTGTGTGTGTGTGTGTGTGTGCTGGTAGTGAACCTAGCAAATTGTACTTGTAATCTCATGTGTGTGTTCCATGCTGTGCCAATCTGACTGCAGCTGCTTCTGAAGACGTCGCCAGACCAGCAACTGACGAGTACAGTATGTTGAAGATTATTCCTGTCTTATTTTCTATAGCATATTTCATTATTTTTGGTGTGACTGTGCTCTGGATAAGACCCATACCAAGATGCAATTATGCTCTGTTGCTCTGTAGTTCTCTATGCAGATAAGAGTAGATTGGTATATTTGCCTGCATTGTGTTCTGTGCTGTATTCCCCTAGATCCCTGGGACCATCCAGATTTCTGCCTGGACAAGTACCGAAGATGGATTATCTCACTGGACCCAAGAACGTTCCGAGACAAAGTCATAGCACGGAGGCTTCTTGCAGACAACCTGATTATCAGGCACTTCAGGGCACTAGAAAAGAGTGCTGGCCCAAATGTACACAACGAGGAACTGCTGCAGCACCTGCAGGGGTGCGGGCGGGCATCGTTCATCATCTTCTTAGACATCATCACAGACATGAACTCACTCTTCGCATTCAAGCGTACTGAGTTTGAGGCTCTCCTTGATCGGCCATGATGCCTCTGTTGTCATGACTACCCGGGTAAGCCAAGTGCAATATAACTGGACTTTGCTTTGAGTTCCGAGTGCAATTCATCCCGTATTGCTATACAGTCAGACCACGCATAACCGCACACATCCGTTTTCCACAAAAACAATATCCGGATAGCCGAGGGAACCGGATAATCGAACACACATACTGTATGTATGCATGACATATGCTGTAAATCGGTGACCAGCGATTTTCTTCCGGATGGCGAGGGATCCGGATAAAAGAGGACCGGATAAACGAGGTCTGACTGTATATCGACTGTTGTGGACATGGAAATCCAATCGGAGGTCAAGCGGCCCCATGACAACCATTAGTACATGTGTACTGCTATCAACACGTGCACTGCATGCACACAACGTTCTGTACACGCTGAGGGTGGTGGCCCCGGTCATTCCACCGGATTTCCATGTCAATGACAGTATATACGGAATGTACGGTTTGTACTACAAGCTGAGTTACTATGTACATGTATTTGCACAAAGTGCTCGATATCGCGAGGGCAGGGACAAATCACTCATGTCATTCCCAAAGCTATGCACAAGACGTTACGTTAGTACTAGCAGAGTAACACCTGTCAAGGTGACAACTCCGATAATGCCAACACCTGTCCCATTAGACCACTGCAACCCGGGCCACGGGATGCCATTTCCAGTCAAATGGTCCTGGATAGCACTACTAGGCGATTCACACGACAGGCACTTGCACGTTTTACAGCGAGTGATTCACGAGAAAAGTGAGTGCGTCGATTCACACGTCTGTACTCGACGACAGGCACGTTTGCATTTTTGAATGATTCACCCACCAGTTGCCATGGGTATTTCAAATTTTCAAAACACGCATACAATAATTATCATGGTGAAAAGAGCCGCGTAAAAAGTCAAGTCTTGTTTCGCGCTTTTTTGTGTAAATGCACTCGTGCACACCACGACTATCGTGAAAGTAGGCCCCCAGCTCACTTGCACTTTTCAGCCACTTTCAGCCACTTTCTCGTTCGCAGGTAAAATGCCATAGTAACGGTCTGGTGCACGTGGATTTGTCTGTCGTGTGAATCACCTATAAGAAGACCACCTGATAACAGAGAACACGTTCTGAAGGTCTCTTGAGTGCTGGTCTTAGACATGTTTAACTGTAGTGTCTGTCATAGCCGGTATCCACACCGCTGTATTCCCTATGAATGGGTGTGTTGTGCATGTTCACATGTCACATGACATGCCGTTCCTGGCACGCTATCCCGTACATATCCCATACATATCCCATACATATCCCATACATATCCCTTACATATCCCATACATATCCCATACCGGACCGTCCATGAGAGCTGGCCAGCATTCATGTACATCTTCATTCTTGTGTTGGTCCAATGCAGGCGATGTTTCTCTGGGATCTTCCGCTACTGCTGACTTCCAGTTGTCCATTAGATTTGTATCGATCGTCTCCACTTGGACCTACCCTGTGAAGTATAGGTCCAGGATGGATTGATGAAAAGCTGATGTATTATGATTTCCTGCATGTAGTTTATAGCCGTGTTTCAACAGACGTTTCTCCAGCTCGTTCTCTTTGGTTTCACTGTCCTTGATGTCTTCCTGATGAGAAAATATTTCCGGCAACATGTATTCTGTTTTCTCTGGCAAGTGCCACAGTTGTGCATTGCTGTTCACTGTCCACAAGTTCATGATGATGATGATGTCATGCCCATAATGATGATGTCATGCACTAATCCATGCTTTCATGCCCATAGTAATGATGTCATGCCCCATAGTGATGATGTCATGCCCACGTCGTTGAGCAATGCACACTCCTGATCTATTTTGCTATTATTCAAATCCCAATTGGAGCTCTACATTTTGTATTCACTCACTCTTGTCTTGTATTACCAGCTCAGTCCACTGGACAGTGAGCACTCTGAACAGCCTGATGATGCACTCATGTACATAGACACTTGTACTTATACCTATTTCTGAAGTATGTACATGATTGTATTTAGCACATAGACACCTGTACTTCCATACATGTATTTAGCACATAGACACCTGTACTTCCATACATGTATTTTACATACCTAGTGTTTCATCCCTCCGCCCTTCTGTTGATTCCCTACTATCCCCCTCTGGCCGCTGATGAGCCCTGGGATTGATATTCTATGTCGCTGGCAGTTGATTTTATATTATTGGCCCAGTGAATGCTGGAGAGCCATTTTGTATCTTCTGTTAGCTCTGTCAAATAGTCATTGCCTTTACCACATTCTCCTTTCTTTTGTACTTCAGTACAAATATTATTTCATTGCAATTTTTTCGAGAATGTAGTGCCTGCCCAATGAAATCATCCTGTCGTGGGAGTCAAGTTTGCACCCTGCTCCAGTGAATATACCAACGGTTGGCAGGTCTGGCTAGGGTTGCAAGGCACCTGACATGACATTGGCTAGCTTGATCGGATCCAGTTCATCGATCAACACTTCACTTGTACATGTAGCTCAATCATGCGTGTAGCCTGGGGGGGGGGGGGGGTCTCGGCATGAAAATACAATGATATGAACGTGGTCACTTTAAAAAAAAATTGAATTCTTTATAAGATACAACCAGGGAGTCGTCAAATACCGGTATTTGACAACTCCCTGGTTACAACCTACTCCTGAGAAATGAAGGGGAGAGAGCACAAAAAAACTCAACAACGGGCCTGAGAGTAGGGCCTCCACAGTGGAACCTGCGCTGGTCAGGCACACCAACAACGACACAACCTCTGGTCTCAGTAGTTTAGCACTACCGTGTAGAAAACACGGAGTTGGTTGGTTGTTTTTTCATTACTTCAGCTTGTTGCCTCAACAGTGAAAAAAGTCCAAACATCAAGA
>NC_088651.1:9821090-10001090 GCF_964019385.1 Sycon ciliatum | reverse complement strand
AGTCGGTCGTCGATACTCTCGGCAGACTTGCACCCCGGAAACGAGCCGAGGCGAAAGTTAAAATCCAGCAAGTCTTGTTAGAGATGGAATTCGACGAGTAGCTGGACGATTGCCTTCCTTGCTTGTGTGTGTTTTTTCCTTTCGGTTTTTTCCTGCACGTTCTTTTGCCAAGTTGTTGTTTGTTTCCGCAAAGCTTCCGGTTGTTTGCTGTGCAGTTTCTTTTCTAGTTGTGCTTTGCTGTGCACATTTTCGTCTTTCAACGCTTGATGTTCTTTAATACCATTATTATTTGCCATGGCGACCCCCGTAAGTCCACGTAACTGGCAGGGCAGGGTTGGGCCTTTTCTATTTCTTGAAAAAAAAACTGTTCCTTTGAATTGGGATTGAGTGAAATGTTGTGCGAAGGTTTTGCTCTGAACAATGCTACACATTGTTTTTTTAGTCAAGGCAGTCATTGCTTTCTTTTCGCATGTAGGGAATTACAAGAAAATGAAGAATGCCATTCAAGTCTAGTATCTTCTGTGTGTCATGCATGAACACCGATCAGTTTTAAATTAATTTATCAACTATGATGATGACAACTATCCAATTTAGGATAGGGCATACAGATACAACCAGTCCAAAAGGCAAAACGTCCTCGTAATAATATGAACATCGCTTCCGCACCTGGACATCATCAGCTCCAAATCATGCATTTCTTCTTGTATTGTGCCATGTGTGTGTCCACCTGTTGATGAAACTACAACACAGCCTCACAACCTATCTAAATTTTGGTACTGACATTGAAACTTCCCTCGTCACCTCCAAGAACGGTCTCCTCACTGCGATAAATCATTTAACATTATACCGAATTGTCGGGCCTGGCCCATTGGAGTTGAGGAGTGAAGTTTTCCTTCATACTTTTTCCCTTTGTAGCTTTCCCTTAAACCAATGAATATATTAAACGAACACAACAGTTTGCGTACGTACAGTCTACACTCGATAAGTCACGCACCCGATCTTGAAGACAAAAAAGCATATGCCCTCCAATTGCAAAAGTGGGCGACTTATCGCGAGTAGACTATACACACATGAAAACAGGGACTGAGACAGAAAAGAATGTCACCAGAACTGCAAAGCATGCTCACACGTGCACCCCCCCCCCCCCACACACACACATGATGAAGAACAATCATAAACACGCACATGTACACACATACACACACATGATGAAGAACAATCATAAACACGCACATGTACACACATACACACACATGATGAAGAACAATCATAAACACGCACATGTACACACATACACACACATGATGAAGAACAATCATAAACACGCACATGTACACACATACACACACATGATGAAGAACAATCATAAACACGAACATGTACACACATACACACACATGATGAAGAACAATCATAAACACGAACATGTACACACATACACACACATGATGAAGAACAATCATAAACACGAACATGTACACACATACACACACATGATGAAGAACAATCATAAACACGAACATGTACACACATACACACACATGATGAAGAACAATCATAAACACGCACATGTACACACATACACACACATGATGAAGAACAATCATAAACACGCACATGTACACACATACACACACATGATGAAGAACAATCATAAACACGCACATGTACACACATACACACACATACACACACATACACACACATACACACACATACACACACATGCTGAATGCTGACTCCTGCGGCTCACAGTATCTTGAAATGAACATATTTAAATTCTCAATACACTAACAGGATCTGAGACCGAAATGAAACACGACACATGGACAACCACACCGTTGACGGAAATAACGGGAAAAGAAATGAATGAATGGCTAGCATCAAGTTCAGGAAAAGAAGAAAAGAACAGGAGTATGGAACAGGTTAGCATTTTGGAATGGGTAGTTTACTAGTTTGCACTCTCTCTCTCTCTCTCTCTCTCACACACACACACACACACACATGCACACACACACACACACACACACACACACACACACACACACACACACATCCACACATCCACCCACACCCACACCCACACACATGATGACAAGCAATCATGAACACACATGCACATGTACACCCATCCACCCACATAAACATAAAAACAGGAATCCATGTTGCACACAAGCACACAAGCACACACACACACACACACACACACACAATACCCTCGCATCCTCAGATATCTGTATGCAACGTTATCTGCAAAGCTTAACTGCAGTTCAAAGACCGTCATCATTGAATGCGAGGCAACTCACAACCCACAAGAGTTGGAATTGAGGGCTATCCAGCAGTGCAGTTATACAACATCGCATTGAACCAGCAATGATGATACCACAAGCCTTCATAGACGTCAACATTATCAAGCATTTCAAGTCCCCACACTTCCCTTGACGCAGTGAGGCCAAATACAACACTGTTTCCTCATTCATCACCAGGCAACACCTGCCCGAATCACCGGGTGTGGAGTCACAAGGCTACCCAAACATTCACATCGTCAAGCATGTCAGATCCCCAAATTGTCCTTCAATGAGGAAAGTTAAAAACACCCGCTTCATCGCTCCATCACCAAGGAACACCTGCCCGAATCACCGGGTATGGAGTCCCAAGGCTGCCAACAGCTCACATTGTCAAGCATTTCAAGTCCCCACATTTCCCTTCAAGCAGTGCGGCTAAATACAACACTGTTCTCGCGTTCATCACCAGGCAACACCTGCCCGAATCACCGGGTGTGGAGTCACAAGGCTATCCAAACATTCACATCATTAGGCATTTCAAGTCCCCCACGCTTCGCTTGAAGGAGCAAGTTTAAAAACAAGACTGCTTCATCGCTCCATCACCAAGGAACACCTGCCCGAATCACCGGGTATGGAGTCACAAGGCTGCCAACAGCTCACATTGTCAAGCATTTCAAGTCTTCAAGTCCCCACATTTCCCTTGTAGCATACTCGAAGTGTGCCACGGTTGTCTCTGCCATCCACGAAGCCTGCATGTAAAGATAGAAAATACAGGCGTAACGACTATAATGACACAGGCCAATAGCACAAAGAAATGATAATCCTTTTCTTTTTTTAACATACCGGGGGTGTCAGAAGATACTCGACATTGGTGCAATCATGAATAGGTTGAGTGAAAAGCCTTGGCTGCACCTGCCGCACAGGTTCCGACGCCCCTGCATACCCATGCAATATTTATAATATGCAAGATTGTGATAATTGCCATATTCACCCACACACAAGTACATGCCCTTATATTATGTAAGGAAACATTCCATTCATCCCTGAAACAAATGTTCTGGATACAAGGGCATGTCTTTCAATACAAGTATTCAAGTCTTCAAAATACACTCTTGGGTCTTGAGTTTTGTTTCCATGCCTTTATGTGTGGAGGTGGCCTTGTATGAGTGGACTACCATTATGACAAACACAAATAGTGTGCATCCCATTGAAAACTGAAGAAATGCTACATGCAATCAACAAATTCTGCAAGAAAGCTTATTTTATCCATGCTTACCAGCAGGACGAACCTTTCAGCACACGCGGCTTACGGACTCAACCTGCCACGGAACTGAACCGGGTGCCGAAACGAAGTACTGGGACAATCTGTCCCTCAAGGCCCTTGCTTGCGAGGTATAATTGTTACTGGACATCCTGCTGATGGGTGCCACACCCCCATCTTCCAGGTTCTCTCGCCAAGCACCAGTTACAGTATTGCCACGGTTGTCTTCGCCATCCACGAAGCCTGCATGTAAAAATAGAAAATATATACGCTATAACCGATACGCACTGTACTATACATACATACACATGCTGTATTTTTTACAATGCAAGATTGTGCTAATGAAACTTTATTCTAATATACGTTAATTGATTTAACCAGCGTAATTGCCACCCTAGCTACATGTACATTCTTATATGCGTGGACCACCATTATGATAATCACAAATAGCGTACATCTTATTGAAAAGTCACAGAAGAAGTGCTACAATCAATACATTCTTCAAGAAAGCCTATTTTATCCATGCTTACCAGCAGGACAGTAGGATGATGACTGCTCCACTTGCAGGTAGTTGTGGAGAACAACGCAGGCTTTCACGAACACGGCAATGTTTTCCGGCTTTGCATTGATTGGTTGGCGAAATATACGCCACCTAGCAATCAAAATACCGAAGGCATTTTCAATGATCCTCCTGCTCCTGGATAGGCGGTAATTGAATATCCTCTGCAACAGGGTGAGGCCTCTGCCAGGATATGGCCGCATCAAGTACCCGTGGGACAATAAGACATGAGACAATATTTACAGGTAGACAATAATAAAGTATTGCCAAAGGATTCAATCTCCTTTCAACATATTTAAGAAAGAAAACAAATCTAAGAACCTCACAAACCACATGCGCGCAGGCGCATCCAAGTCAAAGCATGCACACTTGCATGATAGAGAGCAGAGTACATCGTATTATCGTATCATATTACGGTACAAGTGTGTCGAGGAGTACTCCATTACATAACTTACCCTCGGAGAGGGAACGCCTCATCGCCAACAAGGCAGTAGGGGAACTCTCCCAACTCTGGCACGGACTGATCTGGCGCTGGCACGCCCAGACTCGCGTTTTCCAGTGCCTTGCCAAATACACTATTGCTCAGAACCCCACCGTCGCTATGGCGTCCGCTTTCGCCAATATCCACAGCCAGGAATCGATACTTGGCATCTGCAACTGCAAGTAGTACGATTGAGTTACTGTTCTTGTAATTGAAAAACTCACTGCCCGAGTTGTTAGGTGCCTGTATCACGACGTGTTTGCCGTCGATGGCACCCAGGCAGTGTGGAAAATGCCAATATCTCACGAAGTCACGAGACACAGCATGCCACTCCGCAGGTGTTGATGGGCACTTCAGGTACTCCTCCATTAATCCAGACCATATGGCGTTGCATACTTCCACCACCACATAGTGGACGATGGAATGTCCCATCCGGAACGCTATGGCCAGTTCCTGCATGGACTGACCGCTTGCCAAATATTTCAACGTTACCACCAACTTGCAAGTATCAGACATCTCTGGTCGTGACCGGGCTGCACGGCGAGACCGTTTCCGCAAGTGGGGCTTGATTTTCGACAGGAGCTTGTCAAATACGGACGGCGACATGCGGACATACTTGAAGTGGAGTTCAGAATCACTCCTCCTCATCTCCAAATAATCGAGGAATGCTCCACGGTGCTCTCTTGCACGGTAGAAAGGACGTATCCACCATCTCCTAGGAAGCGGTCGGCACCGACGACGGCGAAAAACCACCGCAAGTATTATCGCAGCCGCAGCTACACAGGACTGTTCCATGCTGAGGTGATCCATGCTTGAAGCAACTCGAAAAACAACAGCACAAAACTTGAAACTCAAACCACCTGAAGCAGGAAGAGCTGAGCTGACAAACCAAAAATCGCAGAAAAGCTTCTGTGAATCCCGCTACCTGTTTGGGAAACGCGGACGGAAATTTTTTTTGTAAACAAAATATGCTGCATATTTTGCGGGAAAAAGGGGGTTATTCTGCAGCGGGATTTTCAGGATTTTCAGGAGTATTTAGAAAAGCGATCCTGTCAGCTTTTCTATTATTGTGTTCACATGGCAGAAAAAACGACACCGCTATGCTACGTAAGTTTCTACGTAAGGTGCGCGGTACTTCACTTAGGCTACGTAAGTTTCTACGTAAGGTGCTCGGTATTAGATTACCAACGCGTGGTAGCCGCATGCTGTGCACGTGCACGGCAGACATTGTGTTGCATGCAGTGCAGTCCGTTTTCGGATGTGCATGCGCGAGGAACTTCCTTCTTTGGAACTGCTTCTTGCATGAGCTGTTTCGGATATTTCGTGTCCTGGCTTATTTCGCTTCGGCTCTGCTGAGACCTCTTTTCACGGAATATTACTCAATGACAGGTGAGTTGACCAGTTCCCTTTTATTCATTTGCTTGTGTTGACTCTTTCATTTACGAAAAGTGGGCTGATTTTAGGTGGAATACAACAAAATTAATAATGGAAAAGCTGACAGGATCTCGTTTCGATACTATTAACTTTTCTGCTGTCGAGGCCTCCTTTTACGGGATACTCAATGACAGGTGATCTCTGAATTGACCAGCTTCCTTCGATTCATTTGCTTATGCTCACCCTTTCATTTACGGAAACGTGTGCTGTTGTTATTCGGATTTAGATCCATTCGTATCTCTTTGCCCTTGCCAACAGTGTGCGAAGAACGCGAGTTCACCTTCTTGACGGTAAGGCTTATGTTGCTGCTGAGGCTTAGATGTGTTGTCGAAATACTCATGTTCATTGTACATTGGTACGTTACAAGTAAGGCACTGGTCATGATTACTTCCGGCATTCCGTGCTCCGATCATAGGGTAGAATCTGAATCAGTGGCATAGCATCGTTGGCAGTTCCCAATCTGGAGGGAAAGGTTCAAGGACGCATTGGCCGAGTATTAGTATGCAAATTAAATTCGCATATCAGGGAAAATCTCCATTATGGAGAGGTTCATGCATTCAGTGACTTGTTTGCTTCATACGAAACAAGCCAATGGGTGCAGTCTCGTGAAAATCTCGTACGATCGGATTTGTTTACTCGAGTCTGGGCTGTTTGATTTGTGAGTAGCGCCGAGATTGCACTGCCCCAAATAAAGTTGCGTGCCGGTAGAGCAAGAATTACGATCTGCAATCTGTTTGTAGTACCTGCAAGAATGTGCTGTACATGTATCGTATTTTCTCTGTTGTTGTTTCAGTTGCCGTCATGATGTTGCTAAAGAAAGGTTCAGTGACTCATTTCTTTCATAAAAGACTAGTCAATGGTTTGGTCTGGCTTCGAATCTTTCGCTGTAGAAGAAATCTATTCGTGTCTCTATTGGAGAAATAATTGTATTCACTCGTTATAAAATAGGGTTAAGACAAACTCACAGAGCAAATGCCATCGGTCCCTTGATGTTCGTCCTAAAGAGGTTTGACTGGATATCATTCATACTCCCCCAAAGTCGTGTAACATATTATTATTATGGAGTGCCTTGTTTATCTCTCAGTACCTCCAACCATATATCCTTGCCCCTTATATCCTCAGGATCAGTGTAGTTGTTGGAACGAGGTGTCGAACTCAGCAATGTATATGTTTACATTTTAATACATGTTTATTGTTCCCACTTTGCTGTGTTGTTTTAGACAATCGTGGACTTGTAACACTTTGAAGTCATTGAACTGCTTCCAAAAGTTTTATCGACATCAACAGGATTACGATTTCACTACAATATGATGCTGGATGACCTTATCACGACAACCCATGACTACAATTATAAACACAGAATCAACAAAAACATCTGCGGCACGCACCTTGTTACAATTCTCAAGTAAATCTGATTTAGGGTGTGGACACCTGAATTTTCTGAAAGACAAGACAATTTTATGACAGAGTCATGAAATTCTGCAACATCCACAGAATGACCTGCGTATAAAAAAGTATCACCGCCACGACCCATACGATTCCCCTGCGGAAGAACATGAATACATGTATGCAAGACTAGTTCCATTTTCTGCAAGAAAAGGCTTGCACATCAATGCGTAATTGCGTATACTACGGTATTGAATTTGATATGATACACGTACATAGGGGCTCCCGTAAGAAGACCAGAGGTCTGTGGGAAACACCCTAGTAAAATAAAATAATAATAACATGTAGAGGCGCTACATGTAGGCCATCATTTATTTGGGCATTCCATTGGTGACACAATTATATCCTTTAGCCAAAAAAACAAAAGAAATTATAGCAATAAAAACTGCTTTATGGCAGTTTTCTAAAAAAAGTTATTGTGTTCTAGTCCATGGACCCCGTCTAAAAAGTAAAAAATTAACGAAATGTGATAGCCGAAAATTACAATTTCACACAAAACCTCACAATAATCACACACAGAATGCGAGACGACCTTTTCCCCTCGTGGTCCTCTTTCATATGCATGTACTTGTACAAGTACAAGTGTCGGAATAAACAAGTGTTGAAAGTGTCGTGATTATTGTGAGGTTTTGTGTGAAATTGTAATTTTCGGCTATCACATTTCGTTAATTTTTTACTTTTTAGACGGGGTCCATGGACTAGAACACAATAACTTTTTTTAGAAAACTGCCATAAAGCAGTTTTTATTGCTATAATAACTCTTGCTGCTACCGATAACAAACTAACGTTACCGTGAAGTTTTCAGCTCTCACCGCGGCACTGACAAGGGATTTTCCCCTTTTTCCCAGCGCGCATGCAGCCTGAGCACTTTTTTACTGCCGCAGCAGCCGCGGCAGTAAGGCTGTGTTTACATGAGAAATTTCAACCCGGGTCGAGTTCAGCCCGGGTTGAAAGTCTGTACGACAGACAAAAGAGGTGAGCGTTTACATGAAGACAGTTGACCCGGGTCAAATACTGATCATGATGCCGCCAAAAGTCCACTTCTACAGTCCTGTATGGTCACGTGAATCCGTTCGCGCGAAATTTGCATCTGCAGTGCCGTTCAAACCTGGCGCGAGATACGCACAGAAGTACGTTTGTACGATTTTCTTGACCCGGGTTGATTTCAACCCTCCCCTTGGGGGGAGGGTTGAAATCAACCCGGGGCGAAATTTCAACCCGGGTCAAGCGCAATGCGTCATGTAAACGCGCCATTCATTTTATGCACATGGCGGGTTGAAATCTGACCCGGGTCGAACTCAACCCGGGTTGAAACGCTTCATGTAAACCAGGGAGTAGTACAATACCACTCCCTGATGTAAACACAGCCGATTCCCACTACGGTACCGTGAGTGCCGTGCTTACGATTTGGGTAGGTCACGTGTACCCCACGGTACGAGCTTGAAGCTGAGAGTGATTTACACCTGCGCCCAATCATTCCGTGCATTCCGTCGGCAGGCCGGATCACCATTTTTATCAATTTCTGACTTTGGTCCTGAGGGAAAATAGCGGGGGAGATGACTGGAGAAAGCTCAAGAATCAACCAATCGAAAAGCCAAAAGCCAAGAAAAAACTTCGTACCACAAATACAAAAGAAAGAAAAAAACTTCCGTTCAGGGAGTAGTAAAATACCTACTACTCACTGCATTCGACCTCACGGAATACCACGGCATGCCATTTCCACCCCCCAGAGACTCTCGGCACCGGAATGTCCACGGCGCGGTACGGCAGGAGCCACGGAATGAACTCGCGCCAAAACTGCCCCTCACGTGAGCAAATCACCATGGGTACTCACGGCACGGCACTCACGGTACCGTAGTGGGAATCGGCCCTAAAACTTTCCCACTGGTGACCTCAGGTTTTCCCGTGTGTGTGAATCCCCTATAAGGGCGCGCTCACACTGCGACCATGAGCACGCGTCCATGCGTCAGCAAAACGCAGAAACGTGGCAGTCGTGCTCACACTAGGCCTCGTACACGCGTAGACGTGAAGTTGTCACACAAACTTTACGAATTGCAGTTCGTATCCAAAAGAGTTCGTGCGTTTCCTAATAAAGTTGTGGCCCGTTTTGGATGTAATTTTTCGCATGTTGCATGTTGGAGGAAGTGCCTCGTGGCTCGTATCATTCTTGAAGTCGACGAAAATAATTCATACAATCAGGTAGGTTTGTACTCTTGAGGGACTGCCGCTCACATCCAAGCGCTTTCGCTTTCCTGACCTCGTGGTCAGAGCAAGTGCTAGTGCAGTGGAAATTCCGGTAGTGGTTTCTTTCGTCTGTTGCCGAGATGAGAACTGTATTTTCCGATGATATGTAACTGAAATGTCTTGAGGTATGGCATTCCATCATTGCAGAAAAGTAGAGAAAGATAATTTCCGAAACCGAAAAGCCAGACCAAGCTGCCATCGTATTGAACGAGTACACTGTAGAAATAAATTGGTCACTGACCCGATCACAACGAAGCAACTACAAAAACAAAAACAAAATCGACATCGTCCAAAAAGGGCAAAGAATGCATATATGGCGGTGCGTGCGTGCAGGACCACAACTACAAAATTTTAAAAATGTGCAAATGTCGAGGTGACATCGACAACCGCCGATTTTCATGAATCAACACACCGGAATTTGAGAAATTGAACATACTTCAGGCCAGGTTGTACACAAATACGCTTCACGTCTACGATCATGTTGCCGCCAAGTCGTGGCACCCCCCTCCGGAGGTCGCGGTCACGATTTGAAACGTGGCCGCGACGTAGGGCGCGCTCACACTGCGACCAAAACCAGCGTCCATGCGGCCATGCGGCCAAGTTGCATGGCAACGGCATGAACTTGACCAAAACGTGGCGGCCACGTTTCAAATCGTGACCGCGACCTCCGGAGGGGGGTGCCACGACTTGGCGGCAACATGATCGTAGACGTGAAGCGTATTTGTGTACAACCTGGCCTGAAGTATGTTCAATTTCTCAAATTCCGGTGTGTTGATTCATGAAACTCGGCGGTTGTCGATGTCATCCTCGACATTTGCACATTTTTAAAATTTTGTAGTTCAATTATGTGGTCCTGCACGCACGCACCGCCATACATGCATTCTTTGCCCTTTTTGGACGACGTCAATTTTGTTGTTGTTTTTGTAGTTGCTTCGTTGTCAGTTGATCGGGTCAGTGACCAATTTCTACAGTGTACTCGTCCAATACGATGGCAGCTTGGTCTGGCTTTTCGGTTTGGGGAATCATCTTTCTCTACTTTTCTGCGATGATGGAATGCCATACCTCAAGACATTTCAGTTACATAATATTATCATCGGAAAATACAGTTCTCATCTCGGCAACAGACGAAAGAAACCACTACCGGAATTTCCACTGCACTGGCACTTGCTCTGACCACCAGGTCAGGAAAGCGAAAGCGCTTGGATGTCAGCGGCAGTCTTTCAAGAGTCCAAACCTACCCGAATTATTTTCGTCGACTTCAAGTTCAAGAATACGAGCCACGAGGCACTTCCTCCAAAATGCAACATGCGAAAAATCACATCCAAAACGGGCCACAACGCACGAACTCTTTTGGATACGAACTGCAATTCGTAAAGTTTGTGTGACTACTTCACGTCTACGCGTGTACGAGGCCTAGTGTGAGCACGACTGCCACGTTTCTGCGTTTTGCTGACGCATGGACGCGTGCTCATGGTCGCAGTGTGAGCGCGCCCTAACCAAGAGTACGTACTCTTGCTGTTACTGTGGGCGGCAGTGAAGTAATCACAGTATCGGTATTTGGATGCCCATTGCATTTACATTATAGCAATAAAAACTGCTTTATGGCAGTTTTCTAAAAAAAGTTATTGTGTTCTAGTCCATGGACCCCATCTAAAAAGTAAGAAATTACCGAAATGTGATAGCTGAAAATTAAAATTTCACCCAAAACCTCACAATAATCACAACACTTGAAATGCTGCTTTCAACTTTAACTTGTACTGCACCAACAATTGGCAACATGCATGCATAGGAAAGAGGATCACGAGGGGAAAAGGTCTTCTACATGTAGCTTTTGTGTGTGATTATTGTGAGATTTTGTGTGAAATTTTAATTTTCAGCTATCACATTTCGGTAATTTCTTACTTTTTAGATGGGGTCCATGGACTAGAACACAATAACTTTTTTTAGAAAACTGCCATAAAGCAGTTTTTATTGCTATAATGCTGATTGTGTGTGAAGAGCATCAATTACTGTACATGTACATGTATATGGTAGTTGAAAGTACTAGTGTTAGATAACCTTGTTTTGTTGAAAACATGTTGTCGCCTTGTAACATGCTGTCAACAAACAACATAATGTATATAGATGTAATGCTCTCCAGAGTCCAGACACAATCTTCCCCAGCCTACTCAAGCTCAACTGATGAGAGGTGAATCCCCCCCCCCGAAACGCTGTTTATTGAGCAGGGAGTGGTGCTTCCTTGCAGGTTTGCCGAGTCGAAGGTTCCATGGTATGGACCTCGTATGTAGGCATTGGCGGATAATGCTCGAAAAGGTGGCAGATTCTGCTCCAAAAGCAGTGAAATTGGCAGAACCATACAAACCTTATGGTGGGCAATCCCTCGAATTCTGCTCCATTTCTTTATCCTCATACCAAACATGCATGAAACTTACCAGAAAAAGTACCGAATTCTGCCAATTGTTTTCCCGGCATTATCCGCAAAGGCCTACTCGTATGCTCTGGATGTCAGTCGTGAGTTGGTACATTATCAAGTCAAGTCGGCTGAAAAGCACGAGCTCCGGTGTGGGGATCCGGGAGCGAACACCTTTCCTGTTTTTTGTTGTTGTTTTTTTTCCCTGTAATCTCGTGCCATTTAATACTGTGTCATCTCTGCGAGGTTTTCACCATCCTCATATCTTGTTACATGTAGGTTGTTGGTTTTTATTTTACTTCGCACATTCAAAGGGGATGACGACCCAATAAAATGATGGCGAAAGCTTACCCTAGATACTAGTACAGTAGTAGATAGGAAAATAACCTTCACTGTTTTCACACTATACTTGGCCATCACCAACTGAAGAGTACAATAGAGGCCTGCACACAACCATACTGACAAACGCAATTATTTGCTCCAATATAGATGGCAAAATAGCTTTTCTGCTGCTTTCTGGGTAGTAATTTCACTAGTTTACTGATGACAACTCATTCTTCGGAAGAATTTGCGAATTCCGTGATTTCCACGAAAACTGCAAAAGGCACCAATGACGGCGATTTCTGCGAAAATTAATCGCGTCATTCCAAGGGCACGGTAAAAACTAATAGAAGGGGCAGAGAAGAGAAGGGGGAGGAGAGTGTGGCGGGGGGAGGGGGGGGGGAGAAGTTGTGCGCATGTAGAAATGAGGCGAGTGGACAATGAAAGGAAAGAGATTCGTGATGTACATGTACATTGTACATTGACGCCATGGGCAGGACTGAGCAAGGGTTGAGCACATTGAACAAGAAGAGCAAAGCAGGACTGAGCAAGGGGTTGAGTACATTGAACAAGGAGAGCAAGGCAGGACTGAGCAAGGGGTTGAGGTCATTGAACAAGAAGAGCTAAGGCTAGGCAGGATCAAGATAAATTTAGGTGTACATGTATCATCAGTGGCAGGAGCAAGAGTTACAATCATGACGATTGTTGCTGCTTCTGTGTTGCTCCACGTGTGGGACCTTTTTTTTTTTTTTTTTTTTTTTTTGAGAACGGAGAGCGGCAGCAGCCTGCAGGTCTTATTCGATAGTGAGGAAAATGTTATCAACTCCAAAGCACGAAAAAGGCCAAAAACTAAACCAAGAACATATGCAATAACATGTTATTTATAAAGACAGGACAAGTGAATAATTAGTCAGTCCATTGTTCATGATGATCTCCGACGGTTACGTCGGCAAGCGAGCCTCCGCCACTGCCAAAGCAGCGTGGGCTCCGCAGGAGGGTGCAAATTTCAAACCAAAATTTAAACGCCTACAACCGCGAATGCACATGATACAGGATTTCAGAAGGCTGAAGGAAATCCTGCATCTAACAAATGCCATAACATGAGAGTAATGCTCACCCCTCTTCTCCGCCAACAGATGAGCAATTCGTTTGTACAGTGCTGTTGATGCTGGACCCATTCCGCCACTGGCTGACATGACCGCCGGAACAAAGGAGGCTTGCTCAACCTGCCTCACCCGCTCCTCATAGTGCCTTCTCTTTTCTTTTTCATGTCGCTGATACACAATAGTATGTGGTGCAGATCAATTTGAGCGTGAGTGAGGATTAAAAACCCGTATATCAATAAGTGTACGCTCAAAACGACTGCCCCACAAACCATTGGCAGCGACATCCAACCGGGCACGGTCTTCCACATTTGCGGTCCGGTAGCGAAGACGCTCCCCCGTCAGCGGTTGCAGCAAGGGCTCGATGGACACACTGGTGCACACCTCGTCCAGCAGCCGGGCCGTGACGTCCCGAATACCATTGTGTCTAATGGAGGGAAACCCTCCATAGGGGCACGACAGGGAATGCGCGACAGTTGCCTCTTGGCCGCAAGAGCAGTGTGACGGTACCCTGGCCGGTGTCCATCCGTAACGGAGGCAGAGTCCGTCCCAAAACTCTCCCTTTGTTAAATTAAAATGATATTTCTTAAGTGGACGGCACGTCAGCCAGCTCGACGACCCTTTCTCCTTCGCGACGTCTATGACATGTCGTAGCGACTCCGACGCACTGCCCGATATCGCGTCGAATTCCAGTTTCTGATGACGTCGAGAAGATGCCTTGGCGTCTCTCTTGGCCGATCTGATTAACACTACCGAGTCACCGATGGAGTCATCCCCTGACAAGATTCTCCGAGACAAAGGGTTGGTCATCCGAACCGACGAGTCGTATTGTTGGCATAGGGACACAGGGTTAATCAAACCGAGCCCACCCAGACGACACGGCAACGCCATAAGCCGTCGGAGGGTGTCGCCTGGGGGTGCACGGCAAGTTAAGGCGGGAATCAGTTCAGACTTCACAATGTCCTCCAGCGGTGTGGGACCTACTCTATCGCGGGTCATACATGTAAGTCCATGCCCCCCCCCCCGGCCGCGGGTTATAAGTCCATGCCCCCCCAGTCCATGCCCCCCCCCCCCAGTCCATGCCCCCCCCCCCCCAGTCCATGCCCACCCCGCGGCCACTAGCACTAGGTTGACGATCCACTCGGGTTACTGTACGGGTCGGTTGCATGTTTTCGAGCTCTGCGGTTTTTCGCACACTTTGGATCTTTCCGGCCAACCAGTTATCTGTATCTGTATCTAGCTTCTAAGAACAAAGCAATCATTAATTTTGTAGTGTGTGAGTGAACGTAGCTGTGAGTAGGCCATGGCTACCCAGAGCAGAACACCCAGTACGATTTCTCAACGGATGGCCCAAAAAACCAAACCAACGTCACCGTTGGAGGGAGTTCAGAAGAAGAGAAGCGAATCTGCTGACTCTTATAACCTTGGTAAGATCAACGACCTGCTTCTGGAAATCCGTAGCGAGCAGACGAACTCCAGGGAGAGCATGGAGGCCATCGTCCAGCAAATTGGTTCGAAAATGGAAGGCATCATGGCGGAAAACTTGAAGATGAAAAAGACAATCGACAGCTTGGAGAACCGTCTGTCCTCGCTTGAAGTACGGTACGGAACTCTTACCCCCGACTCCGTACAGCCCGTACAGTCTACATCAGCCTGGACTGTCATCAGTCCGAGAGATCGCCTAGTTAGGACAGGTGACGTCCGATTGTTGTTACCATGGAAGAGCCTTGTTTGTACGCGTGGTTGAAGCGTTTTGTACACATTTCGGCTGCATTTGGACCATCGATTTCGATTTTTCAAAATGTGGTTTCCACTTTCCAGACCGCACGTGGTGCTTCCTCCATGATCAATTTTGATACTGAGTCGAGCAAGTCTGGTCACTAGAATTGCAAGACGAAGATATGGACACCAGACCAGCCGTGAGTGGCCATCGTAGGCGCCAAGTGACAGGATATATAGCGGACGGAGCAAGACGGTGGAGTTGCCTAAGCAAAAGGAAAAACGGGCTAATGAAGAAAGTTTGCTCTCATTAAAAAATATTTAGCTCTTATGGTTTAGAAACGTTTGACAGTCGCATCTTTGCGTATTGACAGTTGCCTTGGAATTTTCCCTGCGACGCTCACTAGCAAGAGTACTAAGAAAGCTTCGAAGAGTCGCTGTCCTTACCGTATATACATTTAGCTATAAGCTGATTTTTGAACACTGGCATACCACGTAAAGTGGAGAACATGTATTTTATGTAATGAAGTACATGTACTGCAGTTCACTTCGAAAAGAACAACTCCTCCCAAACAAAGGATAACTTAATTTCATTCACAAAGTCGATACACCATTGAAAGTACAAAATTTGTTCCCTGGTGTGCCTCTAGGCAATGGAGCTGTCAACAGCCACCCAGGCCAAAGTACTGGTGTTGGTGATCGCACCATCTGGCGTCCAACACCTGTACAATAGCCACCCACTACACGACTTCCTTCCTGCACTCCACATCCACACATCACCACAACCACCACCCACGACAACACAGCCACCAACACCAGCTGCCTGTTCTGCAAGGAGTGGTTCACTTCAGCAACCGACAGCAGCAACAGTCACTGGCACGGCACCAGTGCAGCAGCTGCAACACCAACAACCACCACCGCCACAACAACAACAAACACAACCACCACAACAAACACAACCACCACAACCACAACAACAAACACAACCACCACAACAACAGGAGGCTATTGAAATGCCACTGCTTCAGCAGCAGCAGCAACCACCACTTGCGGCAGGAGCGCCAACCCAAACAAATGTGTGTATTGCCTGCAAAGGCGGCCCACCTCCCCTTCTCAGGACATGTCGTGGATGTGCACGACCATACCACCACATGTGCCAATCAATGGACGAAGACGAACAAACATTGTGTGACCAGTGTTATCTCGGTAGAACCTTGAAAGAGAAGGGGCAACCACCTGAACAAGAGCAGCAGCAGCAGCAGCAAGAACAACAACAGCTGATACCATTGCATGTACAGCAACAGCACCAGCTGGAGCAGCAACACGTGATACAACTCTACGTACAGCAACGGCAGCAGCAGCAGCGCCAACAGCAGCAGCAGCAGCAGCAGCAACAGCAGCAGCAGCAGTAATAGTCGCACCTACTAATGCAGGAAACAAGAAGTGGCAAGACAGAGAAAGAGATGGAGCGCAACAGCAGCAGCACTCGGACAAGAAGCATAATGCTATAATTCATGAATGAATATACCAGAAGTTCTGGCCGCATGGCATCAATGATATCAAGATTGAAGAATTACAAGCACACAATTTCCTGTGTGGTGTCATTATGAACTGTCATATTCCTTGTGAGGAACTTCCGTGTAATGCCTTCAAGGCCACCATATTGCGCCATGCATTCATGGGCATGGTGCAGAAAAATTCAGAACTGTTCAGCTGCATAGGACGAGTGACGGCTTGACTGAGAGCATCCAACGCACTTCGCACTACAGTATCACTCCAAACAAAGAGAGCAAACAGCACAAGAAAACGCAGCATCAATGTTCATTGAATGTTTTCTTATGTAGAGCATACTGACCGCCGAGCATACTCAACACGCAGCTCGAGAAACAGAACAGTACAGATTACAGAGGTATGTCAGACGCACATAACAAAGAGGAAATTTGTGTACGAACAACTTAGTTATGAAACCGTTCATCATACATCACTCCCAGAACACCTGCGATGTGCCTCGGAATTCAGCCAGGCTAGATCTTTTTTTCCGTATTTTACTACAACTGTGAAACTACCAGTACTTTATAACAACATTTTTATTCTTAAAATGCCAGTTGCAATGAAAAATCAGGTATGTTTTCATCTACAGTACAACAAATTCGACCCTTAGAATTTCACGGCCCCATGCCCTACCTGCAGAGAGACTTGATGTTCCGTCCGCTGATGCTGGAGAGGACATCCAACAGCGACTTGCTGGCGTTTTTGTCCTTCCTTGTGGACGTACTCCCCCACTGGTAGTGGAAGGGGTTTCCACACTGGTAGGCCCCAGGAGTGGCACGACGCGAGGAACGTCTGGCCTGCACGTCATGCTTCCGCGACGACATGATCAGTGGTCTGGTGGCACTGGACGAAGAGCTCCAAACGTAGACTGGTCAACAGACTGGCGATCACCAAACTAAAAAAGACGAAGTCTGTGCCCTATTTCTAGTATTTGGGCAAGCAAAACCTCTCAACGAAAATAAACTACACATGGAATCCACAATTTTTTTCAGGGGAATGCATGAAAAGGCCATTGCCAACACGTGGCTGTACACGTGTACGCCTGCATTTGTCGCATGTGGTCTGCATTCGTGCATTTCTCCATCCGAATCAGCCCGAATCCACCATTCCTCCTTCTCTGCATCAAAACAGCAGAAACAGATCAAGTGAATTTTGAAACGCTCAAATGACGCGTACGCAGTACTGAATTTCTATAGCAACCACCGCCAACAGTCACCTGTCCTAACTAGGCGATCTCTGAGACCTGGTCATGGAACCGCCCGCAGACAAAGTCGTTGACTTCGCTGCAGTGGTGCAGGAGGAAGTCGACAAGCAACAGCGCAAGAACAGCATCATTGTACGTGGCCTTCCTGAGGCAGATAATGAGCAACTCTTGCAGCAATGCAGCAAGACCCTCCACGTGGAACCATCCCTCATCCAAGTTGTTGAGAGGATTGGAGAACCTCCCAAGACTGTCACGCCCGGTGCAGCTGGGGCCGCCGCTGCACGTGGATATCGCCCAGTACGAGTACAACTGACAACTGCGGGTTCGAAATCTGACATATACAAGCGCCGCTTCGATTTGAAAGCTGATGATGGAGCTCCTCTGTATGTCGGGCATGATCTGACTCGCAAGCAGCAACAAGACAGACGGTCACATGTAGCAACGTACAAGGAACTGCGCCGGCGAGGCATCAAGTGCTCTCTGCCGTTCGATGCAATTCTCATGGAGGGTCGACCGATCTCTGACCAAGAAGTCCAACGGCTCCTGTCGGATTCAACAGCCTAGGATCACGGGGGGTCTCCTAACCACCATCAGTGTCGAACTACCACAGACGTGCAGCCACCACTCTCCCCTCCTCCATCACCGAACACTTGTAAGTTACCCCACACTAGCCTTAACGTACTGATAGCACGAGACCCACCTACGGCAAGCTACCACACCATTGCTCATATCAACATATGTAGTCTTCGCCATAAAGTACACCACATCCATCGCCTCTTGTGTGCTCATAAAATTCACATCTTATCTATTAACGAAACTCATCTTGATAGCAGTATACCCGACTCCAGCGTGCATATTCCAGGCTATAATCTGTACCACAGAGACCGCGATTTACATGGTGGTGGAGTTTGCCTTTACGTCCATTCTGACATTCACTCAGTGAGAGTACCAGTGGCTGACTCAGGAGTGGAGTGCCTGTTTGTCCGTGTACGTATTAGCGCTACACCAAAGGCCACGGAATTGGTTGTGTGCAGTGTGTACCGTTCACCCAGTACTGCTGTTAATTTTTGGGACATGTACAGCCAGCATCTTGACGCCGTAACCCGCAGCGACTGTAGACTTATTGTGCTTGGAGACTTCAACATTGATGTGCTACACCCCACACCCACTAGTAACCATAGTTATAAGCACCTGCTCAACTTGTGTGCAGAGTTTCACCTACACAATGTTGTGACCACGCCAACTCGACTGGCCAAGACATGCCTCGACTTGGCATTAGTATATTATGCCACTGCACCACATCGTGACACAACTGTGGTATGTGTCGATGGTATCAGTGACCATGACCTTGTCCTCAACCAGTTCGCATACACGGTGCCACTGCATGCTAAGTCAGCCTCTCCGATCTTCAAGGTTATCAGGAAGCCTCGTGTCCGCGAGGTAGACCAGGATACCTTGCGAGTAGACCTGGAAGGGCAACTGCTGTCTTCCCACTGTGCAACTGATGTCAACGAGATGGCAAATAGTCTATCAACCGCACTGACCACAACCTTTGATAAACTCTGCCCCATACGCCGTGTTCGCCTGCCGTCCTTCACGAAGCCCAAGCCTCAACCCTGGTTAACCCCTCACCTGCGATACCTTCTGCAGCAGCGCAAGCATTTCCACAGAAAGGTCCGGTTACATCCCTCGGATCAACAGCTAATGCAACAGTATCGAGCCGTGAGAAGGGCAGGGACACTCCTCAACAGGCGCCTGCAGTCAGAGTACCTCAAGCAGCAATTTAGAAATATGAAGCGTGATCCCCGTGGACAGTGGTCCCTCCTAAACAAGTTATCTGGCCGAGCCATTGTAAAGTCTACTCCCGCCGCACCACTTCCAGAACTCACAGATACGTTTGCAGCAGTTGTTCATGACCCAACCCGGCCACAACCACTGCAGATACCTGCTTCGACAGATGCTACCAAAACGAGCACCCTGACTGATTTCACCTTAGTAAATGCGGAGACAGTTATGGACATACTGACCAATCTTAACTCCTACAAGTCTGCTGGTTCGGATGGCATTCCTCCATGCATGTTTAAGTCATGTAAGGCGTCCATTGCCGCCCCGCTAGCGTCAATTATCAACCAGTCTCTCCTCTCGGGTGTGTTTCCTACAGCGTACAAGCACGCACATGTCTGTCCTCTATTCAAATCCGGAGACAAACTGTCAGCTACAAACTACCGTCCCATATCTCTGTTGCCACTTGCCTCCAAGGTATTGGAGAAAATCGTTCATCGACAGGTTGTGGAGTTCTTTAGTGATCACAATGAGCTTTCTGCCCTTCCACCGGAACAGTTTGCATATCGCTCCAACCACAGATGTGAGGATGCCCTTGCTCTCTGCATTGATAGATGGAACCGAGCATTGGACGATGGTCAACGATGCGCAATAGTGTTTGCAGACATGAGTAAGGCAGTTGACCGCGTTCAACATCAGCAGTTAGTCCATGAGCTGGCTGATGTTGGGTTACGGGGCACTGTATTGCAGTGGTTTGCAGATTATCTGTCACGCCGCAGTCAACAAGTAATAGTCAATGGCGAGCATGGTGAGACCGTGCCTTGTACCAGGGGCGTCCCGCAAGGGTCGGTCCTGGGTCCCCTGCTCTTTTGCATTTATATTCGCAAGGTGCCGGAAGTTCTCAAGCACAGCATGTCACAACTCTATGCTGATGACATTGCCTTCTTCATCATCGGACTGGACCTTCCTGCTATGTTACAGGATCTCCAGGACGATCTAACTGCCCTGGAGGTCCATTTAGATCTGAAGGGGCTCATCATGAACCCCGACAAGACGCAATTTCTAATCCTGCAGCGGTCACGCCTGCCAGCAGCGCAGTTGCCACAGCCCTTGACCTGTAAAGGAAAGGCTATTACCCCTACGAGCACTGCCAAATACCTTGGTTTATTGATAGACGAGCATCTCACCTTCCAGCCACAGGTCCATAAATTGTGTAACTCGGTTTTTGCTAAAGTTGCTGCTTTCCGACATGGCCGTAGAAATTTAACAAATGATGCAAAGCGAACATTCTACTTGTCTATTATTCAGTCTACCCTAGACTATGCCAGTAATGCTTACCTACATTGTTTAAGCACAACTCTGTACAATAGGATTGTGACCGTTAGTCACATAGCAATGAAGAGAGTGTTTGGACTCGATCGTACCACGCCCACTGAACTAGTTCTTCGCTTATATCACCTCTATTCTTTGGAACAGCGCATTAGCCTCAAGCTCTATGTTTTTGTGTACCGCTGCTTGGCCCAGCATCTTGCTAGTCCTCTTCTTCAGTCTTTGTACCAGCTTCGGTCAACTGCACCTGGTCACCAGGCATGCACCCGGGGCAAGGCACAAAGAGCCTTAGTTCTCCCACTCGTTTATACGCAGTATGGCATGCGCTCTATTTCTTTTCTGGCGGCAGGCAGGTGGAACTCTCTTCCAGCTGACTGTCGACAGGCCCACACTCTTGCTCTGTTCATTAATATGGTTAAACCTCACCTAGGGTTCCCAGTAAAAAGGCAGTAGCCTGTTGGGACTCCCCTAGTAAAATAATAAAAACTACTACTACTACTACCACTACTGACGCCGAGTGACGGCTTTTCACCATCCTGAGGCGATCCTGACCAGGATGGCAGCACAGAGCGTCGCGGTTCTGACCGTAAACTGGCCGCACTAATTATAGTAATTATTATTATCGCTACTACATTGTACATGCAATTGTTTGATTGACAGCATGAAACAAGGTGGAGGACACCGTGTTCGAAAACAGTGACCTTACTACAACCTTCCGCGGTTTGCAGAGCCCCGGTCCCTGCGGACCATTTGAACCATATGGGTATCGCACCCGGTTGTGACCCTCATTATGCTAGGGGGGGGGGGGGGGGATTAGGAGACTACTCCTGATGTCGTCGTGTTGTCTTCGCTCTTTTCTTTAACTTGTATAAAAACTTCTTTTTTCTTTTTCTTCCAACTTCTGCCCATGGCCGGGGCTCTGCCAACCGCGGAAGGGTGTAGTAAGGTCACTGTTTTCGAACACAGTGTCCTCCACCTTGTTTCATGCTGTCAATCTAACAATTGCGTGAACTACAACAAGGTTTATCTAATGCTGGTTTACCAATGTTGGATTCTATCATACATTGTACATGATTGTACTAGTAAATATAATACTACATAGACCACCCTTTTCAGCTTCTTCTTGCTCTCGCAGCTGTCGGTATTTCGGGAGTGGCCCTGGCCTGGTTCCGATCATACCTTTGTGCCAGACAACAGCGGGTGGTTACCCACACTGGAACATCTCCGTTGGTGGCAATCACTAGTGGCGTGCCACAGGGCACCATTCTGGGTCCGGTGCTATTTAACATATATGTACGGAAGCTCCCATTGACAGCAGAGGCCTTTTCTTGCAAGCTCCCGATGTTCGCTGACGACATGACGTTGTATGCCAGCAGACGTACACAAGCTGAGGCCGTCGCTACCGTTACTGATTCGTTATCTGCAATTTCTGTGGATCTAGACGAGCTTGGGCTGCGCATTAATACAACAAAGACTGTAACTTTGATGATTTCTAAGTCTTCTCAACCCCTCTCAACTCCAATCGTTTTTAACCAACAGCCTCTGACTCAAGTGTCTAGCACGAGAATCCTGTGAGTCATTGTAGACAGTGATGTTTCTTGGTCTGGTCACATAGACTTTATCGTTAGGAAGACTGGTGTAGTATCCCTGCCCGACCAATACGGAAGCAGTACGGAACTAATACGGAGCTTTGCCTGATGTATATTTAGTGTATCTCCGTATGTAAGCGTACGGCGTCTGCTGCATAAAAGCGGCTGCGCATTTCTGTTTTGATAAAGAGAAGATTAGATTAGATAGCAACGAAAGCTAACTCGAAGATGAGATTTTGATAATAACGAGCTATCCAACCTCCAGGTGTGCACCGGAGAGAAAGTCAGTTATTTTGCCGCTTCTTCTTTCACTAATAATTATATCTCAGGTGTGTACCTGAAAGAAGTAGAATAAAAGTAATTCTTGTTGATTTCACCGCGCCTACCACTCGGCTACCCATTACATTGGTGGCAGCGGTGGGATTCGAACCCACGCCTCCGGAGAGACTGGAGGCTACCCATTACACTTGCACGAAAATTGGCGCTCTTCGACGGTGTTTTCGGCAACTAAGTTTGAAGGCAACACGGCAGTTTATCCTCTCGGTTATCCTGCCTGACTTATTATACTGCTGCTCTTGCTTTGCAATGAAGCTATCCGCCAAGGACCGACAGCGACTCTCGTCCGTTTATCGTCGTTCTGTACGCGCTGCTTGTGGCTCGAAACTACAAGAGGACGTCATGCCGCTGTTAGCTAGATTGTCGATTGATCCGTTTGAACATTACCTTGTTCGTAGCATTGCTAAATTTATCCATGTTAATCATGTCGTTTTCCCTCTCCCAAATCTGACGGACCTTTTCCCTCAAGTTTCAACCGGCCCTAGGACAACAAGAAGCTCTTTTAATGCTGCTATTGCAATATCTAAATTCCGGACGACTGACGGTGTCAATTCCTTTTCAAATCGTGCTGCCCTGTTCTTTAATTCTTTGCCTGTGGAGTGGCGCACCCAGCACCGCACTACATTTGCTAAGCACCTTCAGACCATGCTAAAAGACGCAGCGTCTTTTCAGAAGTATTTTGATCTTCTTTTCAGCAAACTCCCTCATTGATCTGCACCGCCTGTATTGTATAACTGTGTTTACTGCGTTCCTAGTTTAAATTCGTTTTTAAAAACATCTCTTTAATTCTTGCATTATCCCATTATGACCATGCTTAAAGACGCAGCGTCTTTTCAGAAGTATTTAGATCTTCTTTTCAGCAAACGGCCTCATTGATCTGCATCGCTTGTATTGTATACCTGTGTTTACTGCTTACTGCTTACTGCTGCTTTATTGTTCCAAGTATCAGTTTAGTTTAGTTTAAATATCTCTTATTATTATTATTATTTATTTTTCTCACCCCACACCCCTCTACCCTGTTATCGGCCCTCTTAAGAGTTGTGTTCATCACTGTTGAGGCTTCCGATGGAAAATAAAAGAATACTACTACTACTACGAGCGGTTTTTCCAGCCGTGCTGCTACCCACAGTCAACTGGGAACTTGTGGCCAGGCACAAGGGGTACATGGATGCAGCTAATGGGGTCGCTTTCGGCACTTGTGCCAGTGGTTGTGAGACTTACCCACTCACCCCCACCGTTAGGCGCTGCATCTGCCGCTAGGGTTTATCGGGTGTTAGCGGCCGTCGTGAGTTCCCTTCGGGAACGGATACGATAATTTACTTACTTTTACTTTACTACTACTACTACTACTACTACTACTACTACTACTACGGATATCTCCCCTCGTTTGAGGGGATTATGGCTCATAATCCCCTCAAACGAGGGGATCCCATATCCACAGGAAATCTTGTGGATCCCCTCGGACGGTGGGTCGGACCCAGTCCTTCTACCAGCATAACCAAGAGAGCTAGCTCCCTTGGCTGCTGTTTGAATATGCAAGAATGGGCCTTCCAGATAAGGTCTAAAAAGGGGAAGTGGCTATAGTTGTCAAAAGAAAAGCATATTGGGGAAACAAAACTAGGGAAGAGGCAATCTTTCTATCAGCAATAAACAAGAGCATCTTTATTTACAGCATACTACATGAACCGGATGTGCCGAACACCGGTAACCATAGAGACAGACCACACTCGCATATAGATTATTATTAATACTGGTCATAAATAGACCGGATAAAGAAAATAATCCGATAGCCCATGAAGAGTAAAAGAAATTGAACCAATCACAACAAAAATGCTCGTCCAGTAGCCCTTTCCCGAAGGTACTCTTTTAATTCGCACTTAGTGCTTTTCGCGTCCCTCAAAATATGCCGAAAAGTGCTCTTTTTTCAGTGAAAACAGGCAAAAAGGGCTCTTTTACATGTTCAGATATGAACCCAAGCTGAGAAATGAATACTAGTACGCACTCTTCCATTTATGGGTCCACGAAAGGCAAAACAGGAAGTTAAGTTAAAAAAAAACCCACTTTTTACAGCATTCTGTACACCGGGTACAAGCTTCACCAACTTGTTGCCCCTCCCCCCCCCCCCCCCCGAAAATGCGGCGTGCCAAGGCCCATCCGGATCGAGCACTCGGAAACTGTGACCGCATGCATGAGCAAACAGATTTTAGCACTTTTTCAGCTAAAAAAGCTCCAAAAGGGCGATATTCACCAAAAACGAAATAAAGGGCGAAAGAAACGGGCTTTTCCAAAAAGGGCCAAAAAGAGCGAAAAAAAGGGCTATCGTCCAGCACACGAGTTGTCATAGAAACATTAGAGAGGTTAAGATGCACGTTATTTCCGACGTGACGCGAAAGTTCAGCTCGCGTTATTTGCTCGCACGTCGAAAAATCAACGCGAGCGACCTGCTGCTCACGTCGAAATTTGGAGTTTTACGCCAAGTTCGACGTGAAATTGCGCGTCACGTCGGAAATAACGTGCATCTTAACCTCTCTATTGCACGAAATGACAAAGACGCATAGTAATGATACTAATGTAATGAGCATCGCCGTTCAATGCAAAATTGGTTTCTAGGTCAGTATTTGGAAATTTCCTTCTTTCACAGACCTGAAAGACAAACCGTTGCAGCAGTTAGCCTACTACTAACTCAATGTCATTGGTTCTACATGTGGCATTCACGCTTTACTGGTCTTGTCAAATTTACACAACACAATCCATCTTATTTCGGATACTCTTACAACATTAGACTAAGCCATAGGACGGACGTCAGTGTCTGACAATTCTTCATTGTAGTCTTTGATTTGTACTGGGAATAAATCGCCTCCACGCAGCATATTTTGTTGGTGTCAGACGAACAAAGCATCTCAAATTATTTTCAAATGATTACAATATCTACTATTTCGTCGTCTTGACTTGATCACAATCAGCACCGCCTTTTCTCACGGTCTTGTCAGCTACCAACAAGCAGCGGACTTCATGAGGCTTCCTTCGTCTTGGGAGACAAACCAAAGAAAGTGTGTGACATTCCGCACTCGCCTCAGTCAAACCAACAAGTGGATCTACATGTAAACCAGGAGAGGCGACGAGCGAATGACTATGTCAGAACTAACTTCAGTGTTCCGTTCGCACTGCACATGTACTGTGTCTGCGCTGCTGGTCACCCGAAAAGTGTGGTTTATACAGGATATTGCACAGTGTCCGCGAGGATTATTTTTCATAATCCCCGCTGCGCTGCGCGCCTTGGGGATTTGAAAAATAATCCCCTCGGAACCGTGCAATATCCTGTAAACTATAAAGTACGTTGTTCTGCTTCGGCATTTCTGATTGCCTGATTGCCGAGAAGCTTGTCGTAATGAGCTAGGGGTAAAATATGTGAATACTAAAATATTAAAACACGGCTGGTTTGATAGGAATTAAATTCTATTGTTGAATATTGAACACAGCCGGCGATCATGGAGTGGAGTTCTACAAACGAATGCCCTATCGTTCACTTCCACAACCGGCTCCAGGCACGCTTGTCGCCAGCCATCTCCCTCAAGTTCTGCAAATCTTTCGTATTTTCCATGGCAATATCCTTCCCTGCCAGGTCCTGTTTGTAGCCCTTGGCGGATTATGCCGGCATAATATTTGGCATAACCTTGGGATTTCGTCAAAACATTATGCTCCGGCATAATATACGGATTCCAACGTGCAAGGTCGGCATAATCTTTCGGTTTAGACAAAAATTATGCTTAGGGGCATAATATAGCTTTGCCAGAAAGCCTGCAGATGTTTTTTGTTTAAATACCCCAGTTACGACTCCTTGTCATAGCCCTTGGCGGATTATGCCGGCATAATATCTGGCATAATCTTCGGATTTCGTCAAAACATTATGCTCCGGCATAATATACGGATTCCAACGTGTAAGGTCGGCATAATCTTTCGGTTTAGACAAAAATTATGCTTAGGGCATGGCCGTGTGTGTATGCGTGGTTTCTCAATCCTCTATGTACAGCGTGAATACATAGTGGAACCGAGCATAATTCAGCATAATTCAGCATATTTGTTGGCATAATTGTGGCATAATCAAAAGCATAATTTGACGATTGGCCGAGCATAGTCCGCCAATGGCTACCTGTTTAATTGTTGTAGCGAGGGTGGTGAGTGGTCGGCCCCTTCTGCCTGGCCCGGTATGCGCCAGATAGCTCTCCATTGCTTTTCGTGGAGGGGTGTCGCCATCCAGTCGAAGCATATGTTCCAGCATGGACATACGGCGTTTCTGAATCATCCGGCAAACCGGTAATACGTATCTAATAATTATTTGTTTGTTTGTATACATGTACATGTACATTATTTGAATTCGCAAATCCAAACGAGCACAAAATGCTCAATGACAAGGCAGTGAATATGTTATTATGTTACAGGGAAGGAGCGTTGGGGAGAAGATGAGGAGAAAAAAGAGAGAATGATAGATATCTCAATGAAGAGCGAAGCGTTATCAAAACTACAAGTAAGCCAGCGAACGACAGTTCTGTTACCCGCCTAATAAACTAAGTACTTTAATAATATTGACTTCGTACTTGGTCAATATTGGAAATAAAAGCCGAGTATACGACCGAGGCGAAGCCGAGGTCTTTTATTTCCTATACTGACCAAGTACGAAGTCAATATTAGGTCTATCACGACTAGCCAAAGCCTGTGTTCAACCCCTAAAAAGGAGTCAAAACTAATATAAGCGGTCAATATAGCCCTAAGGTCCAGGAGTGAAATATGCAGGAATATTTGACTGCTTAGCTATAGCAAGAACCTATGGGAGTGATAATCACCAAGATCGTGATAGCGGCTTCGGCGATGATTAGATAAGAAAGGTGTTTGCTCCCCACACTGAAGCTCGAGCTTTTCCGCCGACTTGACTTGACACTTGACTGAGTCACAACTCGACTCAGAGTCAGACTACCACTGTACCAGTAAGACAACTCCCGGCCTAGAATAAAGAGGGTCAGAACCACCGGGTCTAACACCCATACCGTTCAGATGGTCAGAAAGACCGGGGCTCTACCAACCGTGGATGGTCGCACTCATGGTACTTGAGTATTACGGTCACTGTTTCCGAACACGGTGTCCTCCGCCTTGCTACATGCTGTCAATCAACAACATGTTTTCAACAAAACAAGGTTTATCTAATACCCTGTACAATCATGTACACTACATGACTGTATAAATGCAATTGTTAGATTGACAGCATGAAACAAAGTGGAGGACACCGTGTTCAGAAACAGTGACCTTTCTACAACCATCCACGGTGGTGAAGGCCTACCCATGGCCGCGTCGCGACATCACCAACCTCGTCTACAGAGAGCACCTCGTCAAGACAGTGTCAGGGTGGTGACAGTGACTGTTGTCAGCTGACGAGCTGAGAAAGGGACGCCATGGGCAGAAGTTGGAAGAAAAAAAGAGTGTGAAAAGGAAAACAATTCAGGTTAAAATTGTTACTATGTTTTATGACTATTTAAAAGAAGACATCCAGGAGCAATCACAGAATACACGACTGACGTTAGGAGAAGTCTAAAAAATCTCCCCTGGAATAAAGAGGGTCAGAACCGGGTCTAGACCCATACGGTTCAGATGGTCTCAACAGACCGGGGCTTTGGATGGTTGTAGAAAGGTCACTGTTTCCGAACACGGTGTCCTCTACCTTGTTTCACACACTGTCCAACCTCCTGGCCACCCCAAATCTGGACACCCTAGTACCCTCTATAGTCGGTCTAAATTTTCTTTTCTTTCTATATAACTGAAAAGATCTGAATGCACCCGACGTGATACAGGTGGGCATAAAGCTGCCACGGCAGCCAACAAAAATAATGTGCTTTCGGATACTACAGGGTGGCAAGTACCGGTAAGTAATATTAGTTGCATGAACACGAGCTCGTGAGCTCGGTGTCCGAAGAGTGCACGCATCAGCCATCTTTTCCGTGTGATCAATCGTGATCTGTTGTCGGAGTCAAGACGTGAAAAGCAGGACAACAGTGTCGATTTTCATGAAGTCTGGACAAAAGGCGTCCGGATGAGCACCTCGGCAGGACGCAGGACAATTTCTCTCAATTCCGGACTGTCCAGACGAGGTCTGGACGGTTGGACAGTCTGGTTTCACGCTGTCAACCAACAACATGACTGTGTGAACTAAAACAAGGTTTATTGCACGCAGACCATGGTAGAGGACCTGATAAGACTTGAACGTCTAGTGGTAGTACAGCTAGAGACGTGGAGCCTAGACGTGTGAGACTGTGAGATGATGAGGGATTCCTAGCTGAGACGCAGCGCTAAAATTGAGAAGTAATGAGGTGACATGACGCACGGACGGTCTACAACGCCAACGGTCTACTACAACGGTCGGTCTACCACCCACAGCTCCAGCACTGCAGCACTGCCAGCTCGTCAGGCCCCTGCGCACGCGACTACACGTCTACAGAGTTCCCCCCTGAAGAAAAAAAAGTGAGTCATGCCACCAGTACTAGAATCTTGTTTTCCAGGCACTTGTCGTCCCACGCAGTGCAGTCAGTGTTTATTTGGTTTGATTACAGTCGGTAATGGAACAGGAAGGTTGTGTGGTGTTCGAGCTGGTCATTTTGTATAGCGTTTTGTCACGAGCTCGTGCTAGTTCTGCGGGGAAGTGAAGACTCCTTGCGGCCATCGCCGGACCGCGGAGTTGGAGGAGCCGCTATCAATTGCCAGCTGCTTAGTGCAGCATCGGCAGGTAAAGTTTACGATTATTATTATTTTGTGTTTCCTGAATATACCATACAGTGTATCCTGGAATGCGTGCGCTGTTACCGTACTAGGTAGAAAAATACCTGTAGCAAGAGTACATCACCCGGGGTTACCAGGGTTACACAGACAGCAGAACGAGTAGTTGGGGTTTCGTAACTCTGAGTTTCACGAACTTAATCGATCATCAGACAGGGGGGGGGGGGTGTTATGTAGTCTTGGTACTAGCTGTAGCAGTTTTCCCCTGACCCTGTACAAGACAACCCATTCTAAAACAATTCTTATCGAACCCCTCCTATACAAGACAACATGAAACATTGATCGAGCTACAGGAGCTAGAAAAAAACCCAGAGAAATCACTTTCAAACTTTCCGCCTAGTTGCTGGCAGGGGAACATAGGGGCATCCGAGCAATTTTGTAATCCATGGTCATTTGCTTTGTCTTGTAATGACTGGGAATCGAACCTGTGAGACAGCTAAAGGTGATTTTTATAATGAATTTTTCTACAAACGAATTGTCTCTTATCCGGATTTGCATATACTACCATTATACAAATGAGAGTCCTCCAGCTCAGTAGAGTGCTCAAATAGAGCTATCTTACACACGACACAGAGCACCACACATCATTCGTTGCCGATGGGCATGAAACAATAAGTTACAAGGAATGATTCGTGGTGCTCTGTGTCGTGTTTTTTGTTTGTTGGTTTTTTTACTACGTTCACATACCCAACTCATAAATAATACAGAAAGACAATGGTACTGAGACAAGGACAAACGTGAAAACTACTGAGAAGGGGCTGCACCGAGATGCAGCAGTGATGGTGGGGCATTGATGGCTCTGCCGACCTGAGGTCTCGGCATCACGGCCAGAAACACGCACCAAAAACAAAAGATAGAGCTGTAAGGGTCAGCAAAAATAAAAATAAAGCAAGGGCAAACAACAGCTAGTACTAGTGTGCAGCGCATTCGTAGCAATGGGAGTCGTTGACGGGGCACTAGAATGTAGGTGGGTTGACAGGCAGAATGTCCGTGGACCATCGCCAATCCTGTCGGCGGAGGTACTCGTTGACGTTGCACTTAAACTTTTGAAGATTTTTGCGAGTTGGGGTGGAGTCTAGAAAAGCTGGCGGCAGGGAATTCCACAGCTGGATTGCACAATGTAGGAAGCTGCGGAGAATGGTGTCTGGTGCTTGACGCGGTAGGGGATTCCGTAGCTGGTAACTGTGGCCGGCGACCATGCGGAGATCGTTTCGAGTGCGAGTGGCGTCACGGGGCTCAAGCCTTGGTGGGAGGGCTGCTAGCAATTGAGTTGGACCGGTGATGAAATGCAGTTTGTACGTGTATGTTAATGCAGCAACGTATCGCCGTAGGCTGAGGCTCTGGAGCTCCGTCCCGGGACCAATGATGCGCAATGCACGGCGTTGGATGCTATCTAGGCGTGCAAGATGGGAGGGAGCAGCTCCCATCCAGACGAGCGGAGCATACTCCAAAACGGGTCGTACAAGCCCCTTGTACACCATGAGCCGGCCTTCTCGGGATAGATAGGGCGCAGTTAGCCGCAGGAGGCCCAAACGCTGTTTTGCCACGTATAGACACTGCGCGGATGTGCTCCGCGAAGGACAGCTTCGGATCAAAAGTCACCCCCAAGAGCTTTATTATGGATGACTCTGGCACAGGGTTGCCTCCAAAGAGGAGAGAGGGCAAGGCTAGCTGCGCTCTTTGCAGCGTGACTGTCATAGCCTGGGATTTCGATGGCTCAAACGCTACACGCCATTCCTTGCCCCAGTCTGACAGACGATTGACAGTGTCCTGAAGCAAGGCAGCAGCAGTGGGAAGGTCGTTACGGAGAAGAGTGTACAATGTCGTATCGTCAGCATAGGCTTCCAGCTGCGTGTTCCCAGCAAGGCATGTTGATACGTCGTTAATGTATATGAGAAACATGGTTGGCCCCAAGATTCTGCCTTGTGGGACTCCCGCCTTGATGGGGTATGGACGGGAGGTTGCACCACCGACAACACACTGTATGCTTCGGTTAGACAGGTACGATGTCAGCCATGCAAGGAGGATTCCTTGGATGCCACATTGCTGTAGCTTGAAGAGGACACCTGCGTGAGAGACCTTGTCGAAGGCTCCAGCGATGTCAACTGCAAGTACGCGTGCTGCGCCCCCGCGTCCGATTGAGGATGCCCAGGAGTGGTGTAGCGCCGTAAGAGCGTCGGCTGTACCCAGATTCCGTCTGAAGCCAAACTGATTCGCTGCAAGCAGTGAGTTACCCTCGAGGTAGTTCGTAATTTGCATGTTGATAATGGTCTCCATTACCTTGGATATCACACTAAGGAGAGATACAGGGCGGTAGTTCTTGAGCTGTGAGCAAGATGAGCGTTTATGCACAGGAACAACATTGGCGAGCTTCCAGGCCTGAGGTTGGTATCCATGCCGGAAGCACAATGAGAAAAGCTTGGTCAGGACCGGTGCGAGCACCGAAGCGCATTCTTTCAGGACACGGGGGGGGGGGGGAGATGCTGTCCGGCCTCGTGGCTTTTGACGCGTCGAGACGGCGCAGGAGGCGGTGAACATTCTGGATGCGGAAGTGGACGTGGGTGAGTGGTGGATGTGGGTGAGCAGGCGCTGGGGTTCCAAGGGAGGCACGATGTAGGTCCCTGTCACCCAGGCTGCACTTGCCAGCAAAGAAGTGACCAAAGCAGTCAGCCTTCTCCTTGCTGGTGATGTGTTCCTTCCCGGCATTGTCGAGGAGGAGGGGATGTCAGAGTTTCGGCCAAGACCGCATGCTCCTTTCAGGTTGCACCACCATGCCTTGTCGCGAAGCGAGCTGCAGGTGAGCCGGGCCCGAAGGTACCGTTCCTTCTCCTGCCTGGAGTGCTGAAGTGTGGTGGTAGCGCGGGTAACAGAGTCGATGAAGGATTGCTTCTTGACATCATTGCCGAGGTCGTGCCGCCATTTCCTCCGTTCTCTTTCCTTGATACGCATCACTTGTGTGCACTCAGGGGTCCACCACTTGGGATCAGATGAGCGGATGACGAGAGTCTTATGGGGAATGAACTGGTACATGCCTGCAGCGATGGTATTGGTGATTTGTAAGCAAGACAACTCTGGATCGTCGGTGATAATGGAGGCCCAAGGGACAGCCTTGAGGTGTGCTCTGAGTCGTCCCCAGTCAGCACGCTCGTAACGCCACACAGTACGCGTGGTGGCCTCTCCCCGGCATGGTGAAATGGTCGGGAATTGAGCTATCACAGTTCCATGATCTGAGCGTCCAAAAGGGGCAAGTATAGTGGTGCTGATGGATTGTTGGAAAGTGGACATGATTAGGTCTAGTGTGTTGGCACCTCGAGTGGACTCTCGGACATGTTGCATGAGCTCGTGGGTGATACAAAGATCCTCGAGGGCATCCCCGGCCGGGGTTGACTTCGTGCTACCAAGCCAATCTGCACTATCCACGTTGAAATCCCCAGCGAGGATTACGTTCGGGGACAGCTCTTTGGCCTGATGTAGTGTATCGTCAAGTGAATCGATGAGACAGAGGTCGGTGGGGCTACAGGAGCCTGGACGGTGCACAGAGCCGATCACCAAGCTTGTGCCACCACGGAGGCGGACTTTAACCCAGAGTGTTTCGTGTTCTGCAGACTGGAGTTGGTCTAGATGAGCAGAAGCAAGGGTGGACTTGATCCACACAGCGATACCTCCGCCGTGCTTGTTCCGGTCTCTGCGATATGGGACGCCGTGTCCAGGGATGGACGAGTCAAGGCTAGGTATGGCATCAGCAGAGAATTTAGTTTCAGTGATAATTGCTACATCTATGTCGTGCTGGTTGAGTGCATGCCTCAGGTCGTCCAGCTTGTTACGAAGGCTACAGGCATTAGTCACCAGCAGTTTGAGTCCTGTTGCAGAATTAGGGTCACCCAGTGCTGCCATCATTCTTTATCATTGGTCAGCTGGCATGATAGTTGCATCAAACTTGGTCTTGGTCACAGCAGCGATGTCAACATTGTGATGCGTGACAGCGTGGACAAATTCTCCAAATTCGTTTGCTAAGCTAAAAGCATTAGTCACCAGGAGGCGGAGTGACTGGGTCAAGGAGGTAGGTGGTGCTGTGGGTGTTACATTATAGTTATAGTTCTGCATTTTTTCTTTTCTTTTTCAAGTCATGATTGGACTCTGGCAAGCTGACTAAATCGTGAGCCTGTAGCTAGATTTGTTGGCTTCCGGGAATCCTTCTTCTTCACCCCAGTTGCCAACTCTGGTGAGGACTCAGTGCTGGCATTCCTGCCTCAACGTTCAGGCGTGAACCAAGTGTGGATCGCTTCCGTGTTGATGTTTGATGCCACTTCTGATAGGAGTCGCTCTGTCCGTTCTAGATCTCGCTCTGCAATGTCTACTTCGACGTCCGAGAGGGGAGTTCTGGGGTGTGCTGTCATGCTTGACAGCGATCCCTGTGCGGACGACAAGTTGTTCGTAGATGTTTTCACATACGACGGAATCTGCATGTTGGGGCGAAGAGAGCATGTGGCGAAGCGGATACCAGTGGCAATGGCGAGCCCTGACTTCGTCTTGACAAATCCATGGCGAAGAGGCCCAACGGCCGATCCATAGACACCCAGGCTTTCGATAATAACGCCGTCCTGGACCCAGATGGGCACATCGTGAATTTGGATTTCCACGGAATCAGGCACCAGTTGAGTGACGCGCACTTCCACTGACATGAGATGAAAACCGTTTCGGCAAAGTCGTGTCAGAGTGTCTCGGGAATGAAACGTGGCCTTGCAGCTCAAGTTACTGGTCAGCTGCACGGATATCAGGTCGGAGTAGCCATGTTCAATCAGGGCCTCAGCAACTTCGAGGGTTTCGTGTGCAGTGGAACGTGGAAAGTCCCCGTGTTCCTCTTTAGAACTTTCGGAGAGACCGAATTCCAACTGCGATTTTCACCGGACGTGGGCATTTTGGAACGCTCTAACTATCTACTGCCTAATTTTAAACTATCCAGTCCCTACCCTGCTTCAGACCGGCCTGCTGCCGGCTGGCTCCTACAAAACCTGCGAAAAACTACGGAGCTCAAAAAAGCTAACTGCCCTGTCAGCACATAATGGTCCACGTGTGTACTGCCATTACACAATGTACACATGGTGTCAGGGAATTTTAGATCTTTGTCTGCTAATGACGGTTGTCTTGTAACCTATGTCGTACTAACAACGTTAAATCTACACTAGTACACTCATGTCTCTCTAACCCGGACCTCAAAGTTACGGGCACCTACACTATAGGTATAGCAGGCACCCTGTGGATGGGTTTTACAGTCCATTCAGAAAAAGATGGACTTCTAGCTTTTGGCCATAAATGGGTCAAATGTTGAGCTTTTTTAGAATTTTTTTCTGCAATCCCCTATAGAATCCTCTTCCAATTATGTTTCTGAAGTCTATTTCTCAAAAAAGCAAGCCATAACAAGAATAGGATTTCGGCCAGGTTTTGCCACAAGAGCACTGAATTGGGAAAAACCATCAAAATTCAGGCCGTTTGACCCTGCCTGCAACAGTGCATTGTGCGGTTCGAACCCCAGTTCAGGTACCCTTTTTGGACCCTTTTTCAAATTTCAAATTTCGCAGCACTGCACTGTGTACGATAAAATCTGGAAAAATCGCCAAATACGGGAGCTCGCCAGAGCCAGGGCCCATATTTTTGTGAATGGACTGTAGTGGTAATATTACTACTCATGTTTTGTGCAAATACTGACGTCATGTGGCAGATCTCTGGCCCTTCCCCATGCAAACGCATGTGATTGAGAGCTAGGGGCCGTCCGTAAATACATGTGTTTACTTAGAGACGTCTGACAGGCTAGGCATTTCTTGTGGGTGGGTTCTCCTGTTTCAAAAAAATACGTTTCGGAGTGCAAGCATACCATACCGCGTGTACATGTATATGTGCATGATATGGCATTGCTACAGCTAGTAGTACATGTATATGTGCATGATATGGCATTGCTACAGCTAGTAGTACATGTATATGTGCATGATATGGCATTGCTACAGCTAGTAGTACATGTATATGTGCATGATATGGCATTGCTACAGCTAGTAGTACATGTATATGTGCATGATATGGCATTGCTACAGCTAGTAGTACATGTATATGTGCATGATATGGCATTGCTACAGCTAGTAGTACATGTATATGTGCATGATATGGCATTGCTACAGCTAGTAGTACATGTATATGTGCATTATATGGCATTGCTACAGCTAGTAGTACATGTATATGTGCATGATATGGCATTGCTACAGCTAGTAGTACATAGATATGTGCATGATATGGCATTGCTACAGCTAGTAGTACATGTATATGTGCATGATATGGCATTGCTACAGCTAGTAGTACATGTATATGTGCATGATATGGCATTGCTACAGCTAGTAGTACATGTATATGTGCATGATATGGCATTGCTACAGCTAGTAGTACAGGTAGGCGTTGAGACTGTAGTGCCTGCACGGATTTCTTGCGATTTATCTTTCGTTCCGCGAATTTGTAATTTTGTACATTTCTCAAGCTTCTGTGCGGCAGCATTTTGTTTACAGGATGTAGCCTTTATCATGTTGCCATTGTCGGCAGGCACAGTGGGTTGGTCAAAGACCATGATTGAGATACGAGAGGTACCTGGTTCAAGTCCTGCCTGGGAGCGGTTTTTCCAGCCGTGCTGCTACCCACAGTCAACTGGGAACTTGTGGCCAGGCACAAGGGGTACATGGATGCAGCTAATGGGGTCGCTTTCGGCACTTGTGCCAGTGGTTGTGAGACTTACCCACTCACCCCCACCGTTAGGCGCTGCATCTGCCGCTAGGGTTTATCGGGTGTTAGCGGCCGTCGTGAGTTCCCTTCGGGAACGGATACGATAATTTACTTTTTATTATTTATTGTCGGCTACGTAGAGTACCATGCTACGCATGACCCTCGAAACGTTGCGCAGATGTACCACTTCCTGCGAACTCTGCTACATGCTTATGTACTCTACCATATTTGTATACATGTGTATTTGTTGTTTTTCCACTTCTGGACTTCTGGCAGTAGTTTGTGGTTTGTCTCTGCACGTAGAATTCTTCCCTTGTTGGACTATCTCCTTGCCATTTCCTGTGTGCAATATACCGATTCTCGCTGACTCGATACTGGGAGTTAAAATTTTATGTTAAAAGAACATTGTCTGCTGTACGCGTGATTAGAGGCACATTTCCAAACCCTCTAAAAGACACACTACAATAGTCATTGCACTGCACGCGTCAGGGACACATACCTGTTCGCTAAAAACATGATAAAAGGTCAATTTTGAAAGGGTTCAAACAGGGACATGGACAAGGGTTCGCTATAATTATCACGAAATTCGCTATATGCGAGTTTGTTATAAGTGGAGTCGCCTGTACTGCATATGTGTGCATAGTATCAAGGGTATATATCCCCCGTTATAATCTCTTGATAGTATGGTGTTGATTATGAGTGGTATTATCTGCAGTTTTGGGGGGTGGGTGGGTGGGTCAAGAAAGAAACGCCTGTTAGACGTCTCTAAGTAAATACATGAAGAGAAAAAGCTTCGTTTATGGGTGGGTGGGTCAAGGGGAGTTTCGTTTTGAAAAATATTGATATACGAGACATCAAAGCATTCTTGCAGTCAAGTCAATCTATTTTTCGTTCAGGGGGGGGGGGGGGATCGTAACTACTTCAAAATATACTTTTCTTCGTTTCGTGAAAATTATCGATAATGCCGGATAGCCCCTTCTGGACATTTCAGAGTTACAGACCATTCCAAGTTACAGGCAGTGTCTGGTCTGGGACCGCCCGGAAAAGAGAGATACAATGTATGAGTATGAAGTCGGCATGGAAACAAGCTTCAAATCTAAAAGAAATCAATAGTTAGGATTCAGCAAATTGAAAGAACCCATATAATTAGATACCGTAATTTCCGGAGTGTTAGCCGCACATAGGTCTAAGCCGCACCCCCCGCCCCTCCCCCGTCGGGTCCAACATTGGTAGTTTTGTTGACATTCGGTATAAAAGCCGCACGTCAGACTGATTCTGTGTTTACATGAGAGTTTCCAACCCGGGTCGAGTTCAGCCCAGGTTGAAAGTCTGTATGATAGACAAAATAGGTGAGCGTTAACATTAAGACAGTTGACCCGGGTCAAATACTGATATGCTGCCAAAAGTCCACTGTATGGTCACGTGAATACTTTCGCGCAAAATTTGCATTTGCAGTACTATTCAAACCTGGCGCGAGATACGCACAGAAGTATGTTTGTACGATTTTCTCGCCCCGGGTTGATTTCGACTCTCTCCTTGGGGGGGGGGGGGGGGGTGAAATCAATCCGGGGCGAAAATTCAACCCGGGTCAAGCCCAATGCGTCATGTAAACGCGCCATTCATTTTGTTTACATGGCGGATTGAAATCGGTCGAACTCGACCCGGGTTGAGAACTCTCATGTAAACACTCACATCACGTGACGAACCCGTGTACATTATTTGCACCCTTTGCATGATAGATTCATGGCTGTACGCAATCCTGCTTTGGGTTCATCTATCTTGTGGTCACTTTGCACTGTTTGCCAGAGTAACCTTTCGAACCATGTCACGTGATGTGAAGTTCTGCCGTCGCAAAAACTGCATAGAGGCAGTGCAGGCAGTTGCACACTCTTGGGGTTATGTACTCTTGCTTATTACCTATGCCAAGGATGTCCAGTGATAAACGTGATCGTTGACATCTCACTGCGAACCACTTATAGCACCAGAAGACAACATAAGTGAAGTGTCCAGCACAGAATCCACTTTGGTTATTCGATAAAAACCTATTCACAAGACCACTTATTCAACGCAGTACGATCAATGAGAGGACTTGCGTAGTACGGTTGGATACACAATGGGGCAGAAGTTCGAGAAAGATCCCGATGCCTTTCCTGGATGTTGCAAGGTTATCAATGACCCATGGCCAATGCTCCTCATGAGGATCATATTATTATTACTTTTTTAAAAAGGATCAATCGGGGAAGTGAACTGCCTGAAAAGAGAAACAACGCCAGACCCCCGGGACTCGAACCCGCCGGGACCTTGCTTGTCATGAGCAATGCTCTAACCACTGAGCTATGGGACCAGGCAGACCCTAGAAGGCGCAGACAAGTTTTTCAGTCTGTCAGCACTTGTTGGGGAAGTGATTTATTGCATGTCACGTGAGGGTTGCCTGTACTACAGCCAATGAGCGCTCTTGCTCAGTGGTCTGTATTTCTCGGTATTGCCAGCTCAGGCGGGCAATAGCTTTCAGTATATTGCCCGCTGAATCCGATCACTCTGCGCATGCCCGTTCGTCAGTTGAGTCCTTCACATCTCCGGAGCAGGTTGTCATTTTGGTGCGATCGATGGTAGATGGACAACATCGCCATCAGACACCGATCACCAAAAGAAGCAACAGGCTCGAAAAAACGGGGGACTCTACTGGCGACGAGTATGTACAGAATAATCGGATTCAACAGTCAATACGCCAAAAAGCTACTGCCTACCTGCACGGACTTGTCTCTTCTCTCCGAAGTTAGGACCGGCATTGATGATGTGAGTCGGCCTTCGTTGACCAACTGTTCGAAGAGCTCAGGGAGCATCGCAAGCGCAGGCACCTTGAAAACAAACGGGAGGTGAAATAAAACCTACCTTGTAAATAATTGTTTCCAGTCTTGGACGTATCCGGCATCGCACCACAAGAAAAGTAATGGTGAAGAAATTAAAAATCAGTTCTCAAACTTTCAAAGCATCAAACGACGTACATTTCAGAATTTTCTCAACGAACTCCAAGTCCACAGCAGGATCCAGGTCGAAGAGGTGCAAAAAAAGGACTTGCAATGCTGATCTGCACTCTATATAGAACGTGGGTGTCAAGCATGCAATAAATGATTTACAGCACCTCGTACGCGCTCGTACACGTCCAATACCGGCTTGATACATGACCTCAGCCGGTATTGCCCTTGTACTCGCTTGTACTCGGGCTGTAAATCATACGTATGATACAGGAAGCAAGAAGTCATTTTGGCTCTTCCCTCGCGCTGTTGAACACTTTGGAAAGTACCGTAAAGTACCGCCAAAGCGCCCCACCATCTCGTCCTTTCGTGGTCATATTGTGGAGGTGATCTCCTATCTGTAGGTCATACAACACGAACCTTGTACACATATTGCGCGCTGTGCAGTCAATCCGTACTCAATTTACCTTCAAGCGGACACAAGCTCCACACAAAATCAGCAAAGTGTGACTTTAGTATACTAAGGTTCTCACACCGTACAAACTTCGTTGCACTCTGCCATACGATTTTCCTTTCCCTGGCTGTAAAATCAAGATGGGGCGCTCTCGCGAGACGGGGCTTTCTGGCGGTACTTTACGATACATGTATGAGCAACTTGACTTGCAGTGTTGTTGCCAGAACTACTCTGAGGGGCCGTTTACATGAGAAAAATAAGCCCGGGCTTATTCAACCCTAGGCTTACGATACGCCCGCCTTGATCAGTCACCCAAGTCATTTTAGAGCGCGCGTTTACATGGTCAGGCGGGCTTATTCAGCTCGCCCCGAGCTGAACTAGCCCTACCCTTGACCCCCGAGCTTATCCAACCCCCAGGGCTTATTTTGTCATGTAAACGGTCAAGAAGGGCTTATAAGCGAGTTTTTCCGTATTTTTCGATTTTGCCTCGTGAACCTGAGAGAATGCGGCCGTGGACAGCGCGTCTCTTTTATTTATTTCTTGGTATGTTTTCTTCTGTTTTTTTGTCCAGTGGAAGGTCCTAGCCCATCCTTCACCTTCTCGAAAAATAAGTGACAATTGGAAAGGCAGTAGAAACCTGAGCTGGCATTTCTTGATCCAAATTTCATCAAACACGAACATTTACCACTGCGTTCATGTGCGATTTGAAAAATATAATGCGCGCAGAACTCGCAGTCACTCACCTGAACTCAGCCCCGTACAACCGTCATGTAAACGGTTGAAAAATAAGCCCAAGGCGAATAAGCCCGGGCTTATTTTCCTCATGTAAACGGCCCCTAAGAGACAGTGCTCTTATAGTATAGTGTCGACTATCCGCACCACTCGGGGTGCGGACTGTCTCCAGGGGGTTCGGATGAGAAGATTGTTTGGATAAGGGCGCAGTCACACATCAATCTAAAACATACATATTCCCGCATGTTATCATCATTTTTCTTTGTTAATGCGATTAATAGTATAAGTGAAGCGGACATTACAAAATGATGAATGAGAATACATGTATCTAAAATGGTTGTTCCTAATCGATTTTCTTGAGACTATCGTCAGGGGAAATCGTCTCACAATAGAGGCTATACGGAGAAACAAACTACTTATAGGTTATCGGATAGTGGGAAGAATACAAGGTGAGGTGTGAAAAAAAAACTAAGTGGGAGAGAAGACGAAAGAAATTAGACGAAAAGATGTGAGAGTGTTCTGACGGTGTGAGCTACTACAAAAGGTGAGTGAAATGAAGGCGTGGAAGCAGGTGAATGTGATAGAGTGAGGAACTGTGAGGTGTAGGTGTATGCGAATGAATACGTGTGTGAATGCTAGTTGAAGAGTCTCAGTTTTGTGACATTTTCTTTCTGAATGCATAGATTAGGATTGTGTTTACGAATGAAAACAGCTTTTAATACCTTAAGTTCACGAAACCTACGAGCACGACACAAAACAGTGAAGCATGAATCATCATACACTGAGCGGCATTGGCTACTAGACAAGAGGTGTTTCTTAATTGCTGACCCTTTCGTTGTGGTCTCACCTTCAGTCCGGTCATCCTCATCTTGGTTGTCCAACTCACTCTCTTCATCACTGCTCTCACCTTCCTCATCCTCTTCCTCTTCCATCCCGTCCTCTGCACCCAACGACAATCCCACGCTACTGCTCGCTGTTGTTTGACGCCACACCGTCAGAACACTCTCACATATTTTCGTCTAATTTCTTTCGTCTTCTCTCCCACTTAGTTTTTTTTCACACCTCACCTTGTATTCTTCCCACTATCCGATAACCTATAAGTAGTTTGTTTCTCCGTATAGCCTCTATTGTGAGACGATTTTCCCTGATGATAGTCTCAAGAAAATCGATTAGGAACAACCATTTTAGATACATGTATTCTCATTCATCATTTTGTAATGTCCGCTTCACTTATACTATTAATCGCATTAATAAAGTTATTGTCTCCTCGTCGCCTTTTCATTTTTCTTTGTCTTTGGCAGTACAGCAGAGACTAGGCGCACTTCAGCTCCTTACAATGACACTATCGTTGTACATTTTGACTCCAACCTGTTGTAATACATATTGTGCATCGCTTGAATGGTGCTCCGAGTGGGGAAAATCAGCAAAAATCTCGAAAAGCTGCTATGATCCAACCCTATCCGGATAGTCGATCATCCGGATAGTTGACGTCTGGGTAATCGTCTACTGTATTCTTTAAAATCTAGAAGCCCTTCATGTGCCCCAGGTCACCAGTAGAGGCTTGGCTATTCTTATAACTCTTGATCAGGGTCACTATTACAGACTGGGCTATTCATTACGATGTTGTATCTGATGTGGTGTGTTTAGTGGATATGTTTGTGTTTGATATGCCTTACAGTGATGGCAGCGGTGAATGTAGAGAGGATCTATCGGTACGCTAGGGAGGATAAAGTGGAGGAGCTAAAAGCAGAGATACTTGAAGATGGTGTGCTCAAAGAAGAAATCAAATGCCATACTGGTACCAGGGGAGATCCATTGTTGGTATGCAGAACTTTAGAATTGTGCTACAATCTGTCTGCATGGTAAAGTGCTGTCGCATGAGTGTCAGGCTGAGTGTGTGTATGTGTGTGTGTGGGCGTGCGTGCATGCGTGCGTGCGTGCACTGTACATCGACACATTTTCGGCTTATTCAAATTTCGGCCTCCCAGGGCATCATATTTTCAGCCTGTACTGCTGTCGCCTGTATGTACTGTCACACTAAACTTTGCAAAACCAAAATTTCGGCCGCAACAAATTTTCGGCCAAACATGACCAAGCCGAAAATAGCCGAAAATAAATATGTGCTGAATATTTGTAGACTCACAGTACGTGTGTGTGTGAGAAAACGAGAGAGTGTGTGTGTGTGTGTGTGTGTGCGTGCGTGCGTGCGTACATGTATGTGTGTGTGTGTGTGCGTGCGTGCGTGCGTGGGTACGTGCGAAAGGGAGAAAAGAAGGCGTGGGATTATTGTTGAATGCGAAGGCGACGGAGTTGTGGCGACGTGGCGGCGAGCAATGGAAAGCTATCAGTTCGCGCATTGTAACTGCACGGATTCTAGTCGGAGCGAAGGGCTACGAGATACGACAGGGTAGCAATCTCAAGGGGCGGTCTGACTTCTTCGTGACAGTCGTCAGCGCCTACGCTCCAACAACCAAGGCCACGCCGGTAGTCAAGGATCGTTTCTTTTCTGCCACTCATAGCGTATTTCAATGCTCATGTTGGTTCAGCATGCGACCTGATGTTTGGTGATGTTGCGCGTTTCGATGACATGCGTGGCGACGGTGATGGCTGGAGTCGTGTGCGTGACCGGCTTTTGATCATGCACTGAGGCTGGGGAAAACTTTCGCTCGTTTTGTGCGATCCATGATCTGTCCATCATGTCCTGCCTAAAACACAGTCCAACAAGCGGAGGACGCCCTATGCCGTGCATAGGCTGCAGAGCGATCACATCTTAGAGTCGTTTCGTAAGGAGATGGAGAATGCCTGCGAACGGGCTCCTGACATAGATGAGAATAGCAATGTCAAGGAGGCTTGGGACGCTGCATGTACTGATATATTCAAGATTTTGCATCTAGGGTGCTGGGCCACGGCAAACGCAGACAACATTACTGGTTTCTGGAGAGCCAGACAATGTTGGAGCCCTTGGTTGAGGAGAACCAGTTGATACATGAGCGTACGCGTGCAAACAATAGTGCCTCAACGCAAAGGGAATTCCAGGCTGCCCAAAGGTCAGTGAGCCGAGAGGTTTGTCCGGCGAAGGAGAGGTGGATTGCGGAGGTCGCTACCGGCGCAGAAAACGCACAAAAGGATGGTTGCACGCGCTGGAAATCCAACAGGAAACTGCAGGGAGTACATTCTGGGAGACAACCGGTTACCACTTCAGCCGTTTACAATCAAGAAGGTGTTTTAACGTCCAGCCCTGACAGTGTCAGGGATTGCTGGAGTCACCACTTTGCGCAGGTATTCACCATTGTTAGTAATGTTGATATCACTGTGTTACAGAGTATACCTACTGAGGAGCCACGTGTGAGTCTAGATCTCCCTCCAGGTTTCGACGACGTGATGTGTGCAATGCGGAGACTTAACATGGGTACAGCTGCGGGGGAGTCTGGGATTGCTCCAGAGTTCCTTCGCTACGGCGGGGAAGGCTTGCATCAGTGTATATCTAATCTTGTTCGGGCGGTGTGGTTGAGCGGTTCAGTACCTCCTGAATGGCGTGATGCGGAGATTGTCATGATTCCAAAGAAAGGAGACCTCCACTGATGTGACAATTGGCGTGGCATAAGTCTTCTGGACGTTGTTGGGAAGTTTTTTGCTCGTGTCATCCAGGTTCGCCTAATGAATACTGGCAAAGGATATTTTGCCTGAGTCGCAGTGTCGTTTTCGGAAGGGCCGTGGTTGCTTGGACATGTTGTTTGTGGCTCGCCAGCTTTTGGAGAACCCATTGAGCATACGTCCCAGCTGTACGTCCTTTTTGCCGACCTCAGAAAGACGTACCACTCAATTCCCCTTCATGCGTTGTGGCTAGTCTTGGAGAGAGTTGGTGTGCCACAGCATATGCTCGGCTTAATCTGGAGTCTCCACGATGGCCTAGAGGCCAGGATGCACGTTGCTGGAGGGCTAACAGATGCCATCTCAGGCTGTGGCCAATGGTCTCCGGCAGGGCTGTACCCTGGCACCTACTCTGTTCGATATATACTTTGCCACGGTTCTTGCCTCGTGGCGTTCCAGATCGACTGTGCCTGGTGTAACTCTGCGCTACCGCATCGGACGGAAGCTTGTTGGCGATAGGTCAGCCTAATCGAAGCTGCTGGAGACCGAGATAACGGAGTCGCAGTTTTGAGAATGATGCAGCGCTTTACGCACTGTCTCAGTGTGGGGTGGACATCAAGCGAGGGAATTTGTTAGCTGCACTGCGCGTTGGGGCTTGTCCGTGAGCACTTCCAAGACGAAGGTGATGGCCGTGGGTGATAACTCAGCTCAGTGTGGCGCAACTCTGGAGTCTGGTGATGTAATTGATCAGGTGGCCAGTTTAACCTACCTCGGTGGTTCTCTGGACGATAACAGTTCACTGGATGGCGAGGTAGCAGTGCAGCTGGCTAGGGCGTCACGTGTTTTTGGCTCCTTGCAGATGCCCATTTTTCAATACAAGCCCCTATCCATATGCACGAAAAGACTGGTGTATACGGCCATTGTGCTCAGCACTCTGTTTTACGGTGCCGAGACCTGGGCACTGAAGGCGACACACCTGCGGCGGCCGAACGTCTTCCATCACGGGTGCAGTCGTGCCATCCTTGGTGTATCCCGCTCCACACAGTGGCAGGACAGGCTTACCAGCGAGGAGATTGCAAAGCGAGGCAGACTCCCAGCAGACATCGGTGAGCTTCAGCTATGCCATCGTCTTCGCTGGCTTGGCCACATTGCCAGTATGGATTCCCGCCGGCTCCCCAAGCAGGTTCTCTTCGGGGAACTTCCTTCACGGGGCCCCAGTAATGGCCTCAGGAAGAGATGGTGTGAAGTGGCTAGATCTGACCTGGCCATGGCGGGGATCCCGGAAAGTGACTGGTGTGATGTGGCACAAGACAGGAGGGGAGAGTCCAGGAAGTTGTCTCGTCGTCCTCCGCCAGGGTCAGCGAAGAGTTTTCAGTGCATGTGTGGAGGAACATTTTGCCGGGCGCGTGACTTGAAGCGTCACTCCCCATATTGCTCAGCTCGCACGCTATCATCGCACTAGCGATGGGCGTTCAAGGACCAAGGTGTGTGCGTGAGTACGTGTGTGTGTGGTTGTGTGTGTATGTGTGGGTTTTGGAAGTATTGTACATTTGTAAGCTGTTCCTTGAGCTGTTTGTACAAAATGAGAATATGTTGTCTTTGCAGTTACATGTTGCTAGTCCTCATGAGTGTGTTATTAGTACCATGTGACGTGTTCTCCTGCCTTCTTTCTTTTTCACCCACTGAGTAAATGTGAAATGCTAGATTTAATATCTTACAAACTCGTTGCCTTTATATTTGTAGTCTTTGAATTCTTTCATCATTCCCTGTATAGCCCTGCGAGAATGGAATGAAAATGTTCTCCAGTTTCGCTCTGTCCTTCTGCCTGGTTCTGCAGCGTCGGTGCATGCATGGATTGACATGAGGAAATGTGCATCGTTTAGATTATGTGTGACTGCTCCCTTATCCGACCATTCTCCTTATTCGAACCCCCTGGAAACAGCCTGCACATCAAGGGATGTGAGTAGTCGGCACTTTACTACAGTAAAACATGTAATGGCGACCACTCGGATATGACGACCACTCGACCATGGCGACCACTTTTCCTTGTCATGGACGTGTGATGTATGTGTACAATATCTGTATCAGGTCACGTGTGGAGATTGCCTTGGGGGAATCTCTACCGTATCTGTTCTAGAGTTTTTGGTGATGACGGATCATTGTTCTTTTAGTTTACTAAGTAGTCTTGGTGACAACTCAAGTTTCATCTCTCCAATGTCGTTTGTTTATGTGAGCTCGAACGAACATAACAGGACGCATTCACATTCAAAACAGCTCGGTAAGGCGACCACTCGCTCAATGCGACGGACGACCATCCACTCGCGACCATGTTGCACCCTGCTAGTACATGCATATGTATACAGAGTGCACCATGCATGGTAGATCTACACATCAGTGCAGGAAGTGTAGATGTACATTAACATGGTGCATGCATGACCCTCGACAGGTCTGAGGACCCCAGGCACATGACTCATGACTCATGAGTCATGAGTCATGTGTCATGGTAGCCTAAACTAAAGTGGCATAGGTGGGTGCACTGTGATACACTGAGCAAAATAATATAATACGTCAATTGACATAATACATGTGATATTATCACATGTATTATGTCAATTGACGTGGAAATGGTCCCGTGACCCACTGAACCTGGATAAGAAGACCACCTGGCCACGGCAACCACTTTTTCTCGCCCCTTGAGGGGTCAACTTAGACAGATTTCACTGTATATTTATTATAGTCATTTGCTATTTGGCATGCTGAATTGTTTCATGGCGAGGTATTCTTTTCGTTAGTACTTAAAAGACTAGTTGTTTAGTGCTCTCTGCTCTGTTGTTTGTTATTAACTTTAGTGCACTGTGTTCTACTGTGCTGTGTTATGTTTTCTTGCAGGCAAGGTTACTGAAGGATGCCTGTAGCCACAATGCTACTTCTGTTGTCAAGTTCTTGGCAAGCACTGTTGACAAGCACATGCTGAACCATCTAGGGTATTACAGTTTCACTCTTTCTACGGGAGTACTGGTAAGTGTACTATAAGTGTGAGTGTAACGGACCATCGTTTAGAAGAACACTGCGAAGCGAAGGACTAAAGGGACCGTCACTTAATTTTGTGCCGACTACCCACCAAAAAACCTTTTCGTTTCACGTGTCAGACACGTCCGCGTACGGCTCGCTACCTTTCACGTCAAGCAATCTGTTCACGCCACATGGCTGGATCCATGGATAGTGAGTACATGCAAACATGATTGAAGACTTGCAAAATTAATCTTTACAAGTCCAGGTGCTAGGCCAAGGCGAGCTGCTATGCCTGTTTCAGCCAATCAGGAGCCTCGCTGACCGGGAAATAATAGCCAATACAATCCCGCGCGGGATGATATTCATTATTAACTGGGTTCACTTTTACCGTACCTACGGTGCACCCTGCATTGGCATGCCCCCACCCCCTCTCGATTCGATGCAATGCATCTTGCCACTGGAGTCCTTTCAATCAGAAACCCAGCGACAAAATATACTACACAGAACCGTGAGAGGGTGGGAGTATGCCAATGCAGAGTGTACCGTCGGTACAGTAAAAGTAAACGGAGAGAACTTACCTACGCGACTAAGTCCAAAACCAAATTCCACACAAACAAACAACGAACTCCAATCATTACGGAGGATTAGCAAGACGAAATTCGTGTTCGCATTCGCAAACATTTTTCAGTTCGCGAACTGGATTGCGTACTTTCGCATTTTTCGTTCGGAAAAGTAGTCGGAACACGAATCGCGGATTCGTGTCAGGGCAGTCATAAATTTACCACGCTGTACTGTCTGTACGCAATGTACGTCGTGTCAACGTCATGCATGTGCGAATTCTGTTTGCTAATCCTTCTCATAACGCGAATTCCGTCACTGAGTTCGACTTTCCTTGGAGAGCGAACGCGAACGCGAATTTCGTCTTGCTAATCCTCCGTATTATTCAACTCAACACTACGACACAAAGGAGACTTCGAAGTGCATCTGTTCTAATTCACTCTTTTTAAACTCGAAAACTACACAAAGTATCACCATCCGAGTGAATATTACTAATTGCAAGGAGAGATACCGTAACAACACGAAAAGTACAAGACGTGAAAGTGAGAGGAAAAATCGTGTACAGAATATTCAACAGTGTGAAAGAAGAAGAGCTCAGCAATCCATGTGTGATGTAGTTAAGATATGGATGCAAGATGTGACCTGCAGTGATTATCATGACACTGTATCCAGTACGATTACCACAAGAACAATCTAAAACGTAGATGCTGCTACACATCCAGTATGCCTATAATAATTATAACAAGATCAACGTTTTAGAGCGGGGACGAAACGTACGTCGCAATCGAGCTATGTCGTTGCTGTGTCATCATCTTTGTGCCATGCGCTACTTGATGTACCAGCCTGCTATGCCGGATACCGCCAGCCATGCATCGACCAGGCGCCAGGCGCGAACTGATGGTGGTGGTGGTGAGAAGGAGAGCTCTGTGCCAGAACTTTGCAGCCTAGAGAGCGTGTGTGGGCAGGCGTGTGTTTACCGCCATATTGCCAGGTGTGTCTTTACCACCATATTTATCAACCATAAGATCAACGTTCTTCTGATTGCATAGTGGCCGTTATAGTGATACAACGAAGAGTCTTGATACAACGAAATGCACTTTACTCACTGGTGCCAATGTCCGGCAATATGTACAATGTGGTTACTGCCTGCACGGACCACTGCGGACAGTGTTCAGCAAAGATCACAAACCGTTGAAAGTTCCACGCCGATCCAATGACAAGGAAGTCAGCACCAGCCTCCATACTGGCATACATAATGACGTGGTATCTCGCCGTGACTTTGAAGTATGGCCCTTACTTTGAACCAAATGACTATGTATCATAACAGTGCAATCTTCGTCCATTCTCTAGTCCAACTACTAAAATGCAACTTGTCTCCCGAGCTCCATCGCTCTCAAACCTTGACTGGATTGAAAAGAAAGGCAGCACCTTGTTTTTGGTATAGCTGTACCCTGGTAATTGTATTCAGAACGCAGTTGCGTCGATCCCCAAAATGCGTAGATGTACCTGGGATAAGTAGGATATTGACCCGCGTACTCGGGTTTTACCGTACCCTCATATCATCCCTCCTGCTACGCAGTCGGGATGATATTCGGGAGGTAACACCCTCGTACTTGGGTATTATCCTCTACGTATCTTTCTTGGCTCGATATGAGTTCGTTTATAGCTGTAGCCACCCTGTCCACGCCGGCAGGGGTTCGTATGGGTTCATGACCTTTACGTTTCTGGCGTTTGTACATTTCTGTTGTACCAGCGCTGCTGCTAATTTTTTTTATTTTTTTTTAAAAGCCTCTTGCACGGGCAAAATAACACATTTTGTGAAGAATCAACACTTAAAACGAATCATCAGATACAGTATTTACAGAGTCTGTCACTCAGTAGGATCACTGCACTGTGCAGGTTCACTGGATGCGTGCCTCCGCCGCCACTAGCACAGCAGGGGACTCAGGCACAGCAGGAGCAAACATGCTCCTTGAGCCACGCAGGCACATAGCACCACAACGCACCAGGGCAAAACCAAGGCGGCAGCGCAGCAAGGAGATAATCTGCCCGTATGGCTCCTTACTCTAATTTGTCGTAGGTTGCGCACATGGCCCTGCATGTGCCGTACGCGCGGCTCCTTCTTTGCTTTTTTTTGCTGTTTATCCCTGCTTGGGGGAATGGTCGAGAGAGAGAGAAACAAAGTGAAATGGAGTTTGTCGTAGAACTACTAGAAATAGCATAAGCGTGACTCCGCAACACAGTTCTTATTCGGAACATGCTTGAACACCATCCCAAGTCTGCTGATAATCCGCAGAAGTCCAGAACAGGAGGGAGGGTGGCTACAACTATACCTGGAGTACGAGTCTGTGCATCCCACAGGGGATATGACACAGACACAACATTCTAACACCACACATTTCATCTCGTACACGATTTAGAGGTAGTCCATCATTGTTCTGCTGCACCTCTGTGAAATTTGAGCTCTGTGGGAAAGTGGCAGCATACGCGTCAGTGTGCCATGATTCCAGCACTGAGCGCAAAGAGTTCTTACCTCATCAATCACAACTTGACACAAGTACTTAGTTCAGCTCTTGCCCCATCCTAGGGTTTTGGTGTTCCTCGCGGAGTCCAGGGCGGCAGACCATGTCACTACAGTCCATTTCAAAACTATAGACGCGTAGTGTTTTGCAAAATTCGATGGGATTTATTTAAATATTTTTTAGTTTTTTCTCCAGATTCCGTCTCTGCATCGCTTCACAATTCTGGCTATATAGGCTTTGTTTTCGCTTCAATTGAAGTTTATTTTTAGGCCAGGTTTTCCGGTTTTACATGTTATTTCTGTTTTGAAGGGTTTGACCAGTTTGTTTTAAGGGTTTGACCAGTTTGTTTCGGATTTTTGCTCCTGCTGAGACAGTGCTGCGCCCAGACTATCGCGGGTGCATTTTTGTACGGGTCCTGGTAGCCCCATGGTTTCGATCCGTGATTTCCAGTACAAGTGTGGGGCATTCGAATCCCATCACGCCTCCTGCCATTTTTTCTCTTCTTTTCTGCTTGTTTTGGATCTTGTTGTTGGGTGAAATACAGTAGGGATGATAATTATATTTCTCTTTTTGATTTGATTTGAGCCTCCCTGTTCCCTTCGCCTGACACAACGAGTGACAATGGTTTCACTCACGCCAGTTGCAAGGTGAGTTCGACGACGAGGATTTCGGATACTCGAGCGTCAATCAAAATCCAGCTCTTGTTCGAAGAAACAATGAACACGACTAATCATATCTTTCTCGGCATCACTGAGATTCTTACGGGCCTTGGAAGCCATTACAGTCAGGCACTCAGAAAATGCAAACAAGAAGAAGACTCATTTGAGACTTTCATTTCTTTTGAGACTTTCCTCACACCTTTTCATTTGCGATTTTTCGTGTTTTGCATCTTTTGTATTTCCCGCGGCGACGAAGAAAAACCTGAAAACACATCTGAAAACCAGAAAACACTCATGCAAAACTCACGGCTGTTGTGCGCTACAGTACGTACGACTCGTACGTATGAGTTCACGCGTCTATAGTTTTGAAATGGACTGTAGTGGCAGCGCTCTTTCGTCCGTGCTCGAGTTGATCCAGGACTTTTCAGTTCAACTGCTTCTGTTGCCGTCGCCTCACTAGTTTCTACTCATTGAGTATTTCCCCCCAGCGGAGCTGTACTAAAATCAAAAGGGCCCTACGAGGATTTCCAGATGTCAGAAAGTACTTTCACCAGCACACATCTCCTTTGGCGGAGCGCCTAAATCAAGTTGAATTTTTCGTCACGAAATAGGAATTGGGCGTCGACAAAAACATCTTGTGAGGACTGTCGTCGTGCTCTACCAGACGCGACGATTCCTACCTAGGAAGTCCAATGACATCTGGCAGAGATGGACGGCAGTTGGCCATCGTGAGCGAACGCTGCTACTACACTTGTAGGACAGTCAAAAGCTTTCGTTGTCACCATGAACTAATTTTTGTTTGGATGTGCACAGCAAAGCAAGAGTTTTTTTGCCGTGGCAGAAAATGATTTTTTCTGCAAGAAATGATTTTCACCTGAAGGTCGATTCTCGCTGATACTGGGCCATATATTACCACATGGCACGTGATTGTTGCCCAAACTCCAGCGAATCAGCACCACTCCCGCCACGGGCAATAATATGCGATATTGCCCGCAAAAAAATAGTTTATTTGCCCGCAATACGACTTTGGTAACGGTTTTGCAGACGGAACTGTCATCATGGCATGGACCCTCCACCAGCCGCTAGATGCTGACGCAGTCCGCACGCTGGCAGCGGACCGACGTGCATGGCGTGGAGCCCGCGCCACCTAACAAGACTGATCCTCGTGATCCACGTGATTCCGCCAGACATGTTGTATGCATACTCTATTTTATTTTATACTTTGGAATGAGTTTGGATGAAGTTTTCCATTAGTCCTGTTGGTGTTGTTACTAACTGCTTTTGTTGACGTCACTTCTGCCATTTCATTGTATCGTATTACTCTTAAGACATCGGTCCTGAATGGCATAAGCGAAAGTGGCACCCTCGCCACCTACGCGGACATGCTTTTAAAATAATGCCCGCAATAAAATAATTTATTTCAGTGATCGCGTGACTACGTACTCTGTAGACTGTACGACTCTACGATAGTTGCAGTGTAGCATCGAGACGAAGATGGAATTCTTTTCAGATGGATGTCCCGGCAATGGACATGGCCTCCGACTTCCGCCATGTGGTGCTTGCAGGGATCATTTGTTCAGTCATGTTGGTAGCCTGACCGTCGGTAAGATTGTGGATAGGATTCAGTTCTGCTCGATGTGGTACTGTGATCACAAACAATTATTTGAAATAACACAAATTCAACTCAGCATCGTGCGTTTTCAGATCCTCGCAAAGTAACTACCTGTGTGTGGTCTTCCTGTGCCACGCGCAACGCTTACCAGGCTCATCTGTCCTCTGTCTTCGCCTTTTCTTGAACAACGAACACAACAATTGAGGAATGTTTTGCAATGAAAAATAAAGCTGTCTGGAGCTGAAAAAAAGAAAAAAATTGTCCCCAGAATTACACACCAGGGATGCGTCAAATACTTGTAGTACTGTATTTGACAACTTCCTGATACACATGTAAACATGAAGAAACTCTTTGTGGGAGTACTCTTAATTTTTCAACTGAAATTATGATTCTGCTGTGTTTCATTGTGGTTGCCACGTCTATTGCTATGACGATGCCGTACCGGCACGTTTTTCTGTCTCCGCCTTTCAGTACTGTATACTCTCTGATGGCCTGCAGAAGACTTTTCTGATAATGATAGCACATCAATATAAATTGTGGTCATAATGTGCTGGCATTTGGGCTAGTTTCAACAGCAGCCCAATGGTCTGCTCTGTGGGCCATGTGATGAATTTGTTATCGCATGGTTGCTGCGGGCCTTATGGCATATTATTGCCCCTCCAGGTTAGCCCTCGGGCCTACGGACCTCGGGCTTACCTCTCGGGGCAATAATATGCCTTAAGGCCCTCGCAACCATGCGATAACATATACATACATCGCAACATTACGCTTGTACGTGAAATATAAACCGATATACAAACGGCGCAGGCGAGGTTTGCATGATGGTTTATATTTCACGTACAAGCGTACTGTTGGGATGTAGTATACTTATGCTGACCTTCGTACAAACTGACAGTCAACTCATTCTTCTTTCATTGCACTTTTTTAAAAAAGGAGCGATTTTTGAGTCTGCGCAGTGGAAGTCTGCAGAGCTTCACCTCCGAAAGTAGTTGAAATCAGAACATTAGGGAGTGACGACCTTGGAGAACACGCTGTGTTTTCCTTGTTGCTTAGAAACGCGTCCAGTTTTCCTGGGGGCCAAAACAGAAAGTAAAACTGGCCACACTAGCTGCTAAGTACTCATTCCTTCTGTGTCTCTCCTGGGTTCGGTTAGTGTTTTCGTGCTTCTTGTTTTCTAGAACAATGAGTGACCAGCTCCTCAGAAGCGTGTTTTCGGGTCTATCAGCGATGATGACCAGACCAAGCTAATAGCTGAGGGTGTTCCCAAGAACACTCGCGTGTCTACTCAGTCCTGGCTGCGATTGTTTGATGAGTTTTGTTTGAGTGGTGACGGGCCTTTAGGTATCTTTGAGTTCAAAACAGTCACAAGTGAAAGACTTTGTGATGTTCTCTCGTCCTTCTACACGAATGCAAAGAAGAAGGATGGTTCTGGGTTTGCAAAAAACAGTCTTCAATCTGCATGTGGTGCTCTTCAGCGTCACATATCATCATTCTCGAGGCAGATCAACATCTTCAACGACATTACTTTCTCAAGGGCGAACAAAGTCCTGTACGGAGAGTTGAAAGCACGCAAACGCGATGGTCACAAGCCTACAGTTCAACACAAGCAACCGCTATGCGAAAAGGACTGGTCTCTTCCAAGAGAATACTTCTCCGATGTACTGGAGACAATGGATGTGGGCAAGGTGATGTAATTCGTGTGGTTCCAGCTAACCATCCACTTCTGTTTGAGGGGTAGAGAAATGCAAGGACAGCTGACAAAGGACGATCTCCAATTCACGACCATCAATGGCCAGGAAGTCTTGCGGATCGCAGCATCATTTGTTTCCAAAACCACCAAGGCGGACTTCAAGGCTCTGACTGGTCTTCTGCTGGTGTAATCCGTGATGAGTTTCAGCTCTCGGCAATCAAGCGCTATCTGTCCAGGCTACATTACGATGAAAACCGCTTGTTCCAGCGAGCGCTATCAGGTGAGATGGCCGATTCTGCCAACTGCTGATTCATAAAAATGCCTCTCTCGCACAATATTTTATCTGGTATGATGAAGCGTTTGTCTGCAGATGCTAATTTGTCCATGCTTTATACGAATCACTGTGTAAGAGCAACATCTATTACCAAACGTAGAAGAAATGTGGAGTAGATGATAGGCGAATTTGTTCCGTTTCTGAGCATTGAAATGTTCAATGTCTTACCGCTTATGAAAGGCCCACCTTGAAAGATTCCTGTTCCATGGCTGAAGCTATTGATTTGAGACCGCCTCTTGCTGACATGTCAAACCATTCTGGGCAGCCTGTTACACCCACCCCTGTTCAGAGCTGTTCTTCTACTGCTCAGAGTTCTGTTTCCTCTGCTGTTCAGTGTACTTCTTCTGCTGTTTCCCCTTATCTAAATGCTGCTTCAACCACTTTGAATGGCAGCTCCATTGTTTTCAATATTCACACAGAGGGTGCTGCTGTCGCTCGCAAGAAGTTAAAGCGTAAGCGTTCTCACCCATCCCCTTCTGCCTAGGTGATTTGATAACACTTTGAAGCTAGTTTCCTCCAATCTCTAAAAAGGAGTGTATATTGTGGTGGTATATATGAGGTTTTTATAGGGTATATATTTTATTTATTTTTATTTTATTGGGAACACAGCCCTACAAAGAGACATGTGGAGACAAACACAAGACAAGACACAGGGGATGTAGGGACGACGTGCCGATGTACAGAGAGCAACTCGACCGACCAGGGGTCTCGGCGTTAGCGTTGCAACCTGGCATCGAAAAAAAGGGGGGGGGTTGCATGGTCAGGTAGCAAAAATAATAATTTGGTGCGAGAAAGGGGCGCTAGTATTGCACCAAATAATATAAATACGTGTAATGACTAAACCAGAAGGGAAAAATTAATGAAGAAAGAGAACAATAATCATAATAAGCAAGTAGTAGTAGAGAGGTAAATACTAAATGGGTCTCAAATCTCAATATCATCGTCACAGGTACTGTGTGGACCACAGCCATCTCTTTCGGATTAGATCCTTACATACGTTGACCTTGAAGGTTTGGAGGCGTCTTGAATGAGGCTCGTGAAGCAGGAGGTCCGCAGGCAGGTTGTTCCAGGGTGTGATGGCGGAGAAGGGGAAGGATCACAGGAGGTAGTCAGGGGCTGTGCGAGGGGGTGTCCACTTCACCTGAAAGGCATGGTGCGTCTGACGTTTTTGCCGTGTGCACATGCTAGCTACGGCAGGGGCTTGGTTGGTGGCAGCATGGCCTTTACCTGGGGAGGCCCTGGAATGTAGTGCAGCTTGAACAAGTATGACAGGGCTGCCACCATCCGACGAAGCTGGAGACTTTGGAGGATGGTTCCAGGTCCCAGGAAATGCAGGGCACGTTGCTGAACCTTGTCCAGCTGGGCCATGTTAGTTGCGGCTGCGCTCGACCAGGCCAGTGGGGCATATTCAAGTAGGGGTCGCACGAATCCCTTGTAGACCGTCACTCGACCATGGTCGTCCAGGATGGGTGCTGCCTTTCGTAGGAAACCCAGCCTTTGGGAGGCGCGCAGTGCAACACTGCGAGTGTGCGCTCTGTGGGAGAGAGTAGGGTCAAGCATGACTCCCAGCAGCTTCAGGGTATCTGTCTCCTGGAGTGCTTCACCTCCAAAGGTGACTGGTGGAGTGCAGGGAGGAACGTGCTTGCGATGTAGAGTCATGCGCTGTGTCTTGGCTGGCTCAAAACAGATACGCCACTTGCGGCCCCACTCCTCAAGACTGTTGAGGGACCCTTGGAGGGAGGCGGTGGACTGTTGGAGATCGTCAGTTGGCTGTACTAAGCTGTAGAGTGTGGTGTCGTCTGCAAAGCTGCTCAGCTGTGTTCCTGGAGTTAAACATTGTTCAATGTCACAGGTGTATAGAAGGAAGAGGCTGGGTCCTAGGATGCTGCCTTGGGGGACACCAGCCTGGATGGGTTGAGCATCTGACGTCTGGCCTCCAACCACAACGCGGATGTTTCGGTTGGTGAGGTAGTCCTGTAGCCATACAAGCAGGCGTCCGTCGACGCCGGCCTGCATTGCTTTGTACAGCACTCCTGTGTGCGATACCCGGTCAAACGCACCGGCAATATCCACGGCGAGGACCTGGACACAACCGCCAGTACTTATGGTGTGGACCCATTCATGTTGGAGAGCCGTTAAGATATCTGCGGTTCCTCTACCACGTCGGAATCCAAACTGGCTGTTTGGCAACACCTCATGCTTCTCTAGGTAGTTAACCAGTTGCGTGTTTACAATGCCCTCCATGACTTTCGACATGATCGTTAGCAGTGATATTGGTCGGTAGTTAGATGCCAACGATCTGGAGGACCGTTTGTGAACTGGGACTACATGGGCAAGTTTCCATGCCCCAGGTTGCACACCGGCTAAGAAGCAGAGGGCGAAGAGCTTTGCCAGTGGGTCTGCAAGTTCAGATGAGCACATCTTGAGCACACGAGCAGAGATGCCATCCGGTCCAGTTGCTTTTGATACAGCCAAGTTCGCCAAGTGCCGTTTGACCGTTGCTGCGCGGAAGTGAATGTGCTTTAGCGTGGCATAGGCAGGTCGTTGCAGGTCAGGCAGGTCAGCAGCACAGAGGTCGTTATTGCCAAGGCTACACTTGTTCGCAAAATGCGCTGCAAAGCACTCGGCTTTCTCACGAGAAGAGTGGAACTCTTGTCCTGCAGGGTTGGTCAGCAGGGGGATGTCAGAGCAACGTCCCTTGCCTGCTGCGCTCTTGATGGTTGACCACCACTCTTTGTCCCGGAGGGAACCTGCAGTAAGCTTGTTGCGAATTCTACGTTGATGTGCTAATCGCGCTGCATGACACGCTTCCACTTCGTGGTTAACAGTTGTGATGTACTGGACCTTGTGGTTATCGTTGCGGGGGTTGCGTCGCCACAGCTTCCATGCCCGCTCCTTGGCATGATTGGCGTTAGAACAGTCCGGTGTCCACCATACAGGGTTGGATTGGTACACCACAAGCTCTTTGGATGGTATGAACTGTTTCATTCCATGCATGATGACATCAGTTACGCGCTGACAGGAATGCTCCGCACACCCATGGATCTTGGCGGGCCAGTCTATGTTGCGGAGGTAGGCTCTCAGGTGGTGCCAGTCAGCAAGGGCGTATTTCCAAACCTGTCGAACAGCAGGATCTTCGCGTCGTGGATGCTGTTGGAGAAACTCGGCAATGATAACGGCATGATCAGATCGTCCAAGTGGTGCATAGGCTGTGGTGCATACGGGGTGTGGGAAATCGGAGATGATAAGATCGAGAGTATTGTTGCCGCGGGTTGGCTGGGTGACATGCTGGACAAGATGATGTGCTGCGCAGACTTCCTCCAGGCATTCACCGGCTCGGGTAGTCTTGCTACTCTGTAGCCAGGCTGAATTATGCACGTTGAAGTCCCCTGCAATTATCACATTGCTTCCAAGACGGCGGACATCATCCAAAGTGTTGTCTAGGTAGTCCATCAGGCTGGTGTCTGTCTCTGCACAAGAGCCAGGCCGGTAGAGCGCACCCAGAACAGTCTTTGCTCCGGAGTGCATTGCCAGGGAAATCCATAAGAGCTCGTGATCACGGCATTATCGTCGTGGTGGGTAATGGATAGTTCACTCCTAGCCCACACTGCCACACCGCCACCATGGGCATCTCGATCCTTCCTTATAGGGGGTGAGTATCCTGGGATGGTCAACTCATGGGAGGAATTATCTGAGCAGAGCTTCGTTTCTGTTACTATTGCCACGTCTACATTATACTGCAGGATTGCATGCTGCAGGGCACCTATCTTGTTGCTCAGGCTGAATGCATTAGTCACTAGCAGTCGCAGAGGTCTGGAATCCATCATTGGGCATGAGAGGACTGGGCATCCTGCTGGGGTGGCTGCGCATCATGCTGGTCATGTTGTGGCGCAGATCCGTTTGATCTCTTCAGGTCTCCAGCCTCTGGTGGGGAGAGGTGGGAGTTTCTCCGTTTTTGGCCACTGTGTAGTGGAGTGGAGATGAAGTCTGCCGGTGGTGGTGGCGGCGGTGGTGGTGGCGGCGGGGAGGAGGAGGACGTTGAACCCGGCTGCTGTTGTTGCTGTTGCTGTTTAGTCAGAACACTGGCAGAGGTGCTGTTTCTGCTGCTGTGGCTGCGACTGCTGGTGCTGCCCTCAGAGCTGGTTTCTAAGAACCTCCATGGCCTGCAGTATACGGGCCGTGGCCAGAAGTTGGGCGCTGTCACTGTGGAGAGTGAAGTGGCATCGATGGTCACTCTTGCGGAAGCATGCCCACTTTCTGACAGCCATACACTGCAGGTGTGGACAGGAATTGAGGCGCCCAGAAACTCACTCCTGGTTTTGATAAATTGCCTGAAGTGGCTCTCAGTGCTATCTGTGGCGATATTGCCCACATACACCACAGCACGCTTGTTTTTGGGTCGTTCTGAGGAGACAAGCTTCCATGAGTCATCCTCAATAACATGGAAGATTGGCTTGGATTCTGTCACATCTGTCTGGGACTTGGTGGGGATGGCATCTTGGTCGCCATCCCCTTCACACTCGTCACTGCTACGGGAGATGTTGCAGGGGACGCTGCCATCCTCTTCACACTCGTCACCGCTACGGGAAATGTTGCTGGGGACGCTACGGGACATCGTGGTGTCATGCTTTCGAGTACCTGTACCCGCACTTCCTGCTTTGGTACGCCTACGCGAAGGTTGATCCGCACCCGTACCCTGCTGTGTTTGAACTTGCCTTGGGGTAGCTTTTCGCAAGGCAATGGCGGATTCTCGGAGAGACACTAACTCTTCATTCACATCTTTGAGCTGCCTGGACAGCTCGTCAACCCGTTTGTTTAGGCGCGTCTCCCGATCAGCCGATTCCGAGACAAATGCGGCCAATGTTTTCAGGATTTCTACTACAGATACCTCAATGCCCGGCAACGACTCCATCAGCCTCAGCTTTTCATCACTCAGGGCAGTCGCGCGAGTGTTTGTTCTCGTGGTGGCCCCAGGCATGGCGGAGGTCACCAATTTCTACGAGCACTACTAAAAAAACTTACTGCTACCCTACGGAAACTACCTCCAGTCCGGCCTGATGCCGGCTGGGCTCTACCAAGAAAGATTTACGGGAGCTTCAAAAAGTGCAACCTACCCCTACTGAACAACGTAGGCTCATATGTATACCGTATTTTACCGGTTGTAAGTCGACCCCGGTTATAGGTCGACCCCGTATCCGGAGGTCTCAATTCTGCGTTTTAAAGTTTTCACCCAAAGAAGCACTACTAACCCCTCCCTGCTATTAACACATCAACAAATCATGTAAACATTCCTTGTTGGAGGTTATGACATCCCAATCCTTCAAAAGACCAATAAACTGGAAAAATGTGTACACATAGTGCACTCGTGCATGCAGTTCAGGTCATTTTTTGTAAGATTCTGATAGTTCCCGGTTATAAGTCGAATCCCGGTTGTAAGTCGACCCCCAACCTTTCTCCTTCTATTTTAAGTCGTAAAAGGTATATGGGGTTTATGTGCACAATATAAACCACCTGCATGATGGGGCAGTTGACTGGAAGTTTGTTTGAAAGGTCAGCATAATGTTCCTGATGAGGAACCAAAGGAGAGGAAAGAGAGAGAAGCAGGGTGAGTATCAAACAAGAAGAAAACACTGTGTGCATGCCCTGTGGCGGTTGTGTTAGTTTCAAGCCTAGCAGTCATGGTTATATCGGTGCAGGGTGTGTGGCTGGTGTTGTCAGGAGGCTGTCGAGGTGGGGACAGTTATGTGACATTGTCGAGGCTGAGGAAATATTTGTTCTCATGCCAGCATTTGGACATGAGTTCGGAGCACTGGTGGAGACTAGATGTTGATTTGGCGTGTTGACTATTGAGTATGTGGAGCTTTTCTCTGGTGCAGAGAGAACATCGCTAGGTGATGTTGATGTACGCCCGGGCACCATATTTTACCCTCCACTGGACTTGTACTGGGTGTTTGATTTCTTTAGGTTCCGGATGTGCCTGGAATTTCGTGCTATGAGAATATTGTTCGTGTCTAGTTGTTGTCATGTGGTTAGAATGGCGGGACTTGAATAGTGGCGCCGATGTAACATTTAATACCAGATCATTCTCTCTCTCTCACTCACTCACTCCTTTCTTCCCGGTTGCCGTGCTTGTGACTTTTTTCCCCTGCTGCCGTGCTCATATTAGTTATCTAACTACAGCTGTATCTTCTTCTTGGTTCTGTTTGCCCGCTTATTATTATATATTTTTCTTTTCTCTTATTATCAGTGGGACCATTGTCATTAGGTTTAGGCCTGTTTTGGAACTCCACTTTAAATAAAGCCAAACAACAACAAACAACAACATCATTCAACGGCTTTTGTACCGGCCGCAGTTGGGCCCTAGCCAGGTGGGCCCAGGCCACACCTAAAGATGTCTGGATGCCGGAGAGTATACGTACGGTTTACCGTGAACCTCAAGGGAGTGATGTAATAGGTAGCAAGGTTGCAAAATTTAATGTGCTCTCTGGCTTGTCCATCAACTCAATGTGCATCGTGCGTGCTTGACTCAAGTTACGAGACAAAGCAGACTTGTTGAACGTCACTGCCAGTCCAGGAGCGGATCAGATATCGATCTCTGTAGCTGCTCTCCACTGAAGAAGGAGAGAAGATTGAGCTGAAAGTGAAGCAACTCTCTCTTTCTCTCACTTCGAAATAAGGACATAGCCACTGTTGCGTAAACTGCCTGTGAATGGTTGAGTGGACACACCTTTTCTTTTTCAAGATTAGACAAAAAAGGTGGTTTCCGGAAACCAAAAACACATAAAGTGCAGCGCCTGATTGAGAATGAGGTCTTTCCCACCAGGTTCCATATTTAGCTGCAGTTAGGATGGATACAACTTTTCCGCAATATTTGTAGGTGTTCACTGTTAAAATTGTACTTAAAGTCGGGTGTTGAATGAATCACTTGTAATCTTCATGACAAGGAAAATTGTACCAGGTGTGTGCATCATATCCAGTGGCCAGTATGACAGACTACGGTACTGCACAGAACCACCACTCCGGCTACTAGGGACCCACATCGTCTCAAAAGTCATTAGAATTGCCTTCTAATGTCATCACTTTCAGTATCTGCTCTGTATGTTGCTCTGTATGTTGTATTTCCGCTTTTTCCTACTTTACCTGCAGATTGAACACTACGGTTGCGCTCTTCATGAAGCTGTTGATCGACACTCCGTAAAATGTTTACAGTATTTGCTCGATGCCGGTGCGGATACAAACGTAACTGATCATGTGAGGAAACCAGTTTTATCATAGATATTTGGTTGGCATGGTTCCTGTGTGCACACGTGTATCTGAATGTGCGTGTAAACATGTGTCTGAATGTGTCTGAATGACGAGAGAGCTTGAAAGCTCAGTGCCGTACGCTATGTGTTTTTGCCTAGCTCATCATGCATATTATTCGAACTGATGGAACCGTCTTTGGGCTGATGTTAGGGAGGAAAGGACAGGTATACGTTAGAACTGTAGAGGATGTCATGTAGAATGAGAGAGCGAGTCACATAATCTGCCAGAGATTACATCTCGTCCGGGTCTGACTCATTTTCGCCCTCGAATATCGATATCCACAGATCGGTCTGCTCGACGCCAGATCGAATCGGGACATAACGGTAAACTCTCGACAGAAGCGAAAATCTGCTCTACTGATAACTCCAGCTTCTGGAGACATTCTAGCGAAACAGATCTGGATCTACTGACCGATCTGCAGGTGGATTTCCTACTAACACTTTTTAAAATGTGTATCCTATATCCACCGCCGCTATACTCACCGCATTGTCTGTCACCAGCACAGGATCAGCTCCCTCAGAACCGGAAGGAGAACCTAAAGACATTTCGACACTGTGCGAAGCCACGCTACACGAAAACACAGACTGAACATATTAGCGCCAAGAAAAAATGACACTACCAGAATTTGTTCGTGACGTCTCAATAAATCCTTCGTGAAATGACGCTTCTTTTTCATTTCTCCTATGTTTTTTTTACCATAACATGCGATTCGAACCCGCACTATCGCCCTGCGTGCATTACCCCTTCATGCATTACCCCTTCATGCATTACCCCTTCATGCATTACCCCTTCATGCATTACCTCTTCATGCATTACCCCTTCATGCATTACCCCTTCATGCATTACCCCTTCATGCATTACCCCTTCATGCATTACCCCTTCATGCATTACCCCTTCATGCATTACCCCTTCATGCATTACCCCTTCATGTATTACCCCTTCATGCATTACCCCTTCATGCATTACCCCTTCATGCATTACCCCTATAAACAATACAGTTCACATACATTGTACGTACACATTCTTCCAAGTTGCTTTACATTATTATTTTGCAGTTGAAAGCCCTATTTGAATGAGATTGCCAGCTGTCTTTGATGGTACGGTACGGGCTTCGTAAGGGATAGCGCCAGGCATGCCCGACGACACAACAAACAATGACGGAATTAAAGCTGTGTGGACCCTAGCTAGCGGCAGACGTTATTTAAGTAACGTCTTTTGCATAGCTATGGGAATAAATTAGAGCTGCAGCGAATATTCTATTTCACAAAACGAACGAATTCTCGCCCATAACGAACCAATAACGAATATTCTCCCAAAATGCTGAATTATTTCTAAGGGTGAAACAAATAATTATTATGTAAATAGGAACGAAATCGATTTTTTGTAAACGAATCGAATATTTTATACCAAAGGAATCTTAGAAAGAGTTTGGAAAGAGTTTGGCTAGTCCCCGGTTTTTCCAGACCAAGTAGATGTCTAGTGGAGTCATGGCCACTACTCTTGTGAGTCATATTCCCCTTTCTCTACACATAACACACGTACATATCACTCCATCCGTTCAAGAATTACTACGATAGATCAACACAAGAGCAGAGTGCGTGCGCGTGTCAAAACAAACGAATATTCTAAAGGGGGAAATATTCCTTCCATCGGGTTCCAAACGGATATCAATAGAATATTTGAATATTCCTTGCAACCCCAGAATAAATCCTTAGTATCCAGTGTATATCGTAAGCAGGGTTGGTCTCACGAGCGCGAGACATCTGTTATGCCAATGGCTCAGAGTGATAATTATTGTTTGGTATGATTATGGGTGTGTTATGCCTATTGTGACATGCATCACACTGCATGCCTGAAGGTATAGGGATGACTTGTTAGTCGGTTACAGCTCCATTCACAGCTCAGTTCCTCCAAGGTTCTTGCTGGCCAGCCTGCGAGCCTGCGAGTTTCTTAACAGCCACTTGACAGATAGATCTACTCAGAAAGCAGCAAAGACAGTATATGACGTGTTAGCTGCGCTGGATAAACGGTCCTTTTCTAAGACACTTTAAAAGGACAATACTATAGTTTTATGTAGTGTTGAAACGATCTCACCGGATACTCCTTAGCTCGCTCGCCAGAAACTCGGCTCGTCTGTGCGGCCAGCTCGTTTGCACTAACGAACACCGTACACTGCACTCCGTACACATGGCAGTACATGTCGACCGGGGAGTCGTAAAATATTTTACGACTCCCTGGTCGATCAAGAGTCCAGTCTCGCGCAAAGTGAAAATCACTCGCAGTTACAGTGACTGTATGCCTTCACGACACTTGAGTTGACAATAGTCGTTGCACTTGCAGCTTTGGTGGACTCTACTGATGTCTTGTTCCGCATCTGCTGACCTGTCGCAGGATATGCTTCGGTCACCTCTCCATTCGAGTGAAAGTAAATAATTACGCTCAGTCGTTTGGAAGTTTTCTCCCGCGATGCAGCGAAGACCAGGGCTACTTGCAACCTTTGCAAAACGGTCTATTCTTACAAAGGCTACTCGACGACGGCGCTGAAAAGACATCTCGACACCAAACAGCAGTCCGAAGTGAAGCAGCAGCAACCCCAAATGCCGGCGGTGATAATTTGAACCAGCTGAAAAAATCGAACTTAGAAAAAAAATTGTTCAAAAAATCATATTTGCCACATCAATGAAACTCGTTACTGACGTTAGCTCGCTCGATAGCTTGCTCGTTAGTGGAACTGATCGCTCGTTTGTTATAGATACGCTCGTTTCAACACTAGTTTTATTAGTATAATCAAGAGTATATAAGCCCCCAAGAGTGTACAACTCCTGATACCCTTTCTATGGGGTACGCCGACGGAGAAATCTCACATCACGTGGTGTAGTGTCGCAGTTGTACGTTTCCAGCCCGTTATTAAGCGAGCAATGGAGTAATAAAAAATCACTCTCTGACAGAAACTCACTGCGGGTATACAAATCCCCAGCATGATCATTGCAGATATTCGGATTGCGCGCACCCTATCCTTCATTTGTACGTATCAGGAACGTACCTGAGACATGTGATGTGAGTTTTCGCCGTCGGAGACCCCTTATGCAGAGTTGCACCCTCTTGGGAGGTTATATATTATTATACTCTTGGTATTATTATAGGAAGGAGTAACGCGACACAAGAATGAAGTTCACGAATATGTTATTAGGGAAGAAAAACCACTGGAGCATTGTGCTCTTCTAAACCTGATTGGTTCTGAATAATCACTATGGCAACGAAGCAGTAAGTAAAATACGAAATAGTGAGCACATTACTGTATAAATATATCTAAGACTATGTTGGAAAACTGCTGGAAAAGTATTCAATGCTTAATGCTTATTGCTTAATGGCTACGCCAAAGAACAAGTCACAACAGATCCCGATAACACCCCTATCTCTTTCATTAAAAACAGTTACTATATGTCATAACTCAGAGTGACATGTTGCTTGTGGTGTGAATGCGGTTGGTCGGAGAGCACATTTGGTGATGACTTTAGGAGTCTTCTGAAATCAACAGGCTCAAAGCTGCCACTTGCCCTCGTTCATATCAATATATCCTCCACAGATAATCATGTGGCATACAATGTGTACAATCATCTCTTATAGTAAGCCATGTTCTTTGTTGGCTACTTGCTAAACATTCACTTGTGTTATAGCGGGGAAAGACACCACTTCACTTTGCCAGTGAGCGGGGTCATATTGACTGTATGCGGCATCTACTGGACAGCAAAGCCAATCCAAACCAACCTGACGAGGTAAGTTGCATCTCATGAAGCATTAACAAACAAAACTGTGAAATTGCTACCCTGTGCTGCAATGGTCTTATTGCTTAATGGTTATTTCAAAAAACAAGTCACAACAGATCCCGATTACACCCCGAAGAATCACTATATGTCATAACTCGGAGTGTCATGTTGCTTGTGGTGTGAATGTGGTTGGTCGGAAAGCACATCTGGTGATGACTTTAGGAGTCTTCTGAAATCAACAGGCTCAAAGCTGCCACTTGCCCTCGTTCATAATAATGTATCCTCCACAGATAATCATGTGGCATGCAATGTGTACAATCATCTCTTATAGTGAGCCATGTTCTTTGTTGGCTGCTTGCTAAACATTCACTTGTGTTATAGCGGGGAAAGACACCACTTCAATATGCCAGTGAGCTGGGACATATCGACTGCATGCGGCATCTACTGGACAGCAAAGCCAATCCAAACCAACCTGACAAGGTAAGTTGTATCTCATGAAGTATTACCAAACAAAACTGTGAAATTGCTACCCTGTGCTGCAATGGTCTTAACCACTGCACAATTCTCCACAGGAACAGTGGGATGTGAAGGGGAGCTATGAGACGAACTAATTCATTTTTGCTGATCCAAACCTTTACGATAATGTAAGTTGAAAACATTTGTAACTCGGATGGTGAGCCAATTAAACTATTGTGAAAAAGAAGAAGGACAAAATGTTACGAATTATGACTAACTGTCCACCAACGTAACCAGATCTTATACAGTCAGCGAGTGCGACAAAATGGCACAAAACTGACAAGGAGTACTGAGACATTCGGCGACCTGACACCTATCTCTAACACTTCTCCAAGGCGCAAACCAAATTCCCCACTAGCATGAGTGTATAGTGCAGTTAGCTTTTTTTGAGCTCCGTAGTTTTTCGCAGGTTTTGTAGGAGCCAGCCGGCAGCAGGCCGGTCTGGAGCAGGGTAGGGGCTGGATAGTTTAAAATTAGGTAGTAGATAGTTAGGGCGTTCCAAATGCCCACGTCCGGTGAAAATCGCAGTTGGAATTCGGTCTCTCCGAAAGTTCTAAAGAGGAACACGGGGACTTTCCACGTTCCACTGCACACGAAAACCCTCGAAGTTGCTGAGGCCCTGATTGAACATGGCTACTCCGACCTGATATCCGTGCAGCTGACCAGTAACTTGAGCTGCAAGGCCACGTTTCATTCCCGAGACACTCTGACACGACTTTGCCGAAACGGTTTTCATCTCATGTCAGTGGAAGTGCGCGTCACTCAACTGGTGCCTGATTCCGTGGAAATCCAAATTCACGATGTGCCTATCTGGGTCCAGGACGACGTTATTATCGAAAGCCTGGGTGTCTTTGGATCGGCCGTTGGGCCTCTTCGCCATGGATTTGTCAAGACGAAGTCAGGGCTCGTCATTGCCACTGGTATCCGCTTCGTCACATTCTCTCTTCGCCCCAACATGCAGATTCCGTCGTATGTGAAAACATCTACGAACAACTTGTTTCGTGTACGCTACGAAGGCCAGCCTGCAACCTGTCGTAAATGCTCCCAACCGGGACACATCGCTGCAGATTGCAAACTCGCCACAGGAACGACATACGCCAAGCGAACCGCGCACACCAGAACAAGCGCAACTGCAACTGTCGGAGGGCAACCTGGTGAACTTACCGTACAGACCGGAGTCCAAAACGAGTCGCCAGACTCGGCACGCTCCAGCAGAAGGCCCAGCACCAGCCCGAGTACTCCCTCGAGTACTGGATGTAGTACGAGTGCAACTCCTGTTAGTCCATCGGCCAAATCTCAGAAAGGGCCTCTTTCGGCGAAGGTGATGCACTGAAGCTCCAACTAAACGCCCTTTGGCACACTAGCTCATGAGACCCCATAGAATACGAATCCGATTGTTGGACGTTGCCAATCCAGTCCAGGATAGTCGAACTGGGTCGAATACCTTCTTCCGATTTTCGTAATTTCGTCCACCATTACATCTTTCTCATCGACTTTTTTTCGCTTGGCGAATATTCTTGAGCCGCTGAGCAGAATCTACGCACGCTCGAACACTTGAAATGCCTGCATGTTGACGGTTCGCAAGATTCTAGCGAGCTTGGTGGAAATCTATTATTTATTTTGACATTTTTGGGGGAATCTGAACGGTAGAAGCTCATTCGGAGAAGACGGCGTGTCGCCGCTGTCGGATTGTCGCTACTGTGTTTCAGACGTATTTGCTTGAACGTGCTGTTGAGGATGGACAGAAGATGAAGTGACGGCTTTCTTGAACACGGACGTTGTGTCTACATTGTAGCTGAAACATCTCATCTGGCGTCTAGAACGCAATTATTATGAGTTGTGAGTGCCAGCTGAGCTGAACACAAGCTGGACACCATTCGTCAGCTGGGAATTTGCATCGAAGCTCTTGATAGCCACGATAAGCATAATAATTATACAGAGGTAACCTTGTTTGACTCAATACGCATGCAGGTGATACCACTAGTGGCACTACAATGTAAATGGTGCAAAATTGATGCAACAGCGAATATGTACTTCGTACAATCACGAACAATTGTAAGGCAAGTGTTCATGCCTGTCATAGAAGAATTTCAGCCCGGAAGTCTTGTTGTCATGGTCATAAATAATACAGGACTTGAGTTGGCTCTGGACATAAACACACTTGTGGTGAATACGGTCATTATTGCGAGAAAAATATTTAGCCACTGTATGTTAACTGATGCCGCACTACACGCAATATTTCATGTACATGTATGTGAGACTCAATTGCATCCACAAGGCCGTAGATGCATGTAAGCACACAATGCTGTACAGTATAAGTAGTAGTCGACATGTGGTGCCTTCCTGCTGCACATGCACATGCGGCAAGTTGGCAACGACACATGACCTATCTGCACCGCACAGCGTGAGCTTAGAAAGGAATATTGCACACATAGTGCTATTTGTGTTCCGATATCATTAAGCCGGTATACATGTACTAGTATCCTTATACATGTACCTGGTCACTAGATAGGCGATGCCGACTGTACTAATCTTATCCATATTACCCGATAGGCTATAGCACATTGCGTCAGATCACTATGCCACAAAACAAGAGCTTTGGAGCGAATATACACTGAAGCAAAGTAGGTTTCAACGGTACAGCACTAGTCACGATGAGGGGAGTTACGAGGATGGTTAGGCCGTGACACATAAATGATGATTGTTAATGATTCATGCATGGTGGAAAATTACCACCAATGGCGATGATATTGCTTTCACAACAATGACATCAGTAGGAGCAGTGACACAACCTAACTGCTCCAAGTAGGATTTACAAGCGAGTGAAGGGAGAGCAGACTGGTCTAATAGCAGACCGGGTCTAAGAAAGGAAGTAATCGGCATCAGAGGTGAGCTTGCACATCAGAAAACAGATGATGATCACCAAACACAGAGAAGTTGGCTATGTGTATGTTTGTGTCACTGTGTGTGCATGTGTGTGTGTGTGCATGTGTGTTTGTGTGTATGCGCGCACATCTGTGTGTGAGAGAGAGGCAGACAGACAGATAGCATATGGTGGGAGGGATCAAGGTCTGACCTCAGAGTTAAATGCTGACGGTGTGGAATAGCAACAGTGCGAAACGGCAGGGTGGTTAATGGCCCACACTGGAGCCGAGTAGGAGCGCCAGTGGTTGAGGGCTAGCACAGGAGTAGCAGCAGCTCCAGCCTAGGAAGATCAGCTTCTGGATGAAAATCTCCCGGACACAGTAGGTACCAAGCTTCACTAGCAGATTGCCGGCAGGGGTGCACGGCGAGCACCCGCACATCCCTGAAGCCACCAGAGCCGCAGTACTTGGACACGATCCAGGTGCTTACCCGCCAACAATGCTGAGAAGGCACTGGAGCCATACAGGAACTTATTATCGAGCATGACCACAGACTTGAAATACAGGGTCCGGCGTTGAATACTGAGACAGCGACGTCTCCTCCACAGAACACCACTCAGCCCCACCATTGCATTATTTTCGCTTTTTCATGATTTTACAATTGTGTTAGAGCACACAGCACTCGATGCAACATTTACCAGTGACTAATAACTCCGCGTCTCCGACCATAACTGCAGCGTTCCCGTGAGCCTGTTGGATTTCCGTCAGCCTGTTGAGATTATCTTCATCTCATCACATGTGAGCCTGTGTATTTCATCCGTATCGTGGCACAATTACACAGACACGATTTCCAACTCAGGCCGGTTCCGTTGCTCGAAGGGTTGGCGGTAAGAATTGCTACGCCGTCTGTGGCTGCATGGGAACTTGGCGAGTCGTCGTCTTTCTCCATAAATCCTGATCGTCATGCGAACAACAGCCACTATTGCCTAAAAACTACGACACAACAGTATCAAGCTCGCCCCAGCAGAAGGACACGAATGACGAGCGCTAAGACGGAGAAAGAGAGACAGGGTTAGCGAGAGCTGACGAGTGTAGGTATGCTGTCATCTCCTGAGGTGGTGGGCGAAGCAGCGAAGTGAAACGAAGGAAGATAGAACTTATTAGAAGGCATACGGAGGCACCAAAACCTATTGCCTGTCACATACTAAGTGCCATTTAGGGTTGACAGCTGTCAGCTGACAGCCTCAAAAATTTGAAAATCTGCTCAAAAAACTCTCGATCAGAACTCTGCGCACTCTCAAATGGAGCGCACAGTAAAAAACTCGGCGACGAAGAACGCTTCGTATCGACGCCCTGGACTGAATTCGGCACGTCCAACAAACGGAATAGTGTTCTCTGATATATTCTCTACGTGCTGGGTATGGTCGCGTTTAGTTGGAAGCTCAGTGCATCACCACTTTCGATTTTGAGACTTGGCCGATGGACTATGTGGGGTCAAATGTTGGAGAACCCGCAGTCAGCACTGAAGTGTTCGAAACGGATTTGAATTTGAAAACTAGGAAAGTCGATGAGGGGACTACTGAGGTTACTTCAGCGCTGAACAACCTGACAGATACTGAGCCAGACATGTCGTCCGCACAGGGATCGCTGTCAAGCATGACAGCACACCCCAGAACTCCCCTCGCGGACGTCGAAGTAGACATTGCAGAGCGAGATCTAGAACGGACAGAGCGACTCCTATCAGAAGTGGCATCAAACATCAACACCGAAGCGATCCACACCTGGTTCACGCCTGAACGACGAGGTAGGAATGCCAGCACTGAGTCCTCAGCAGAGTTGGCAACTGGGGGGAAGAAGAAGGATTCCCGGAAACCAACAAATCTAGCTCCAGGCTCACGATTTAGTCCGCTTGCCAGAGCCTAATCGTGACTTGAAAAAAAAAATAATAATAATAATGCAGAACTATAACTATAATGTAACACCCACAGCACCACCTACCTCCTCGACCCAGTCACTGCGCCTCCTGGTGACTAATGCTTTTAGCTTAGCAAACAAATTTGGAGAATTTGTCCACACTGTCACGCACCACAATGTAGACATCGCTGTTGTGACCGAGACCAGGTTTGATGCAACTATCATGCCAGCTAAAGAGATGCGAAAAGACCACCAACAATCTATTAGATCATGACTAGTTCACATTCCACGTTGAAAGTACTGTCCCTGAACATCTGCAGCCTCCGCCAGAAGCTGCAGGATCTAATGCAACTGGCCTCTACTTGTGTGCCCAATGTAATAGCTGTCTCAGAAACTTGGCTCGATGGTACAATTACAACAGCAGAAATGTCCATACCAGGTTACACCCTACATCGCCTAGACCGTTGCGGGAACTTGGGTGGTGGTGTGTGTATATACACTGATGTCGGACTGAAATGCCACCCCCGGCCAGATCTTGCCACACAGGATATTGGAGTGCTGCTGGGTAGAGGTGAGGGCCCAGCCGAAGCCTTGTCTCATTGCCTGTCTGTATCGGCCACCTCATATGCGAGTGTCTTACTGGCAGACCCTGGAAGCGACGTTCACTCGTGCGATGAGGGAGCCAAAGGATGTCATAATCTGTGGTGACTTCAATGTTGACTATAGCTGCCAGAGTGGTCAACTCTCCTATCTATCTGATATCGCGAATACCCTCGGACTGTCACAAAGTGTGAGTCAGGCCACAAGAATCGGAATTACGGGATCACAAACCACCCTGGACTTAGTATTTAGTACGTTGCTGTGCAGAGCCCCAACCATTGTCTCCCCAGTATCATTTAGTGACCATTCGGCTGTCATCTCTACCCTGGCAACCACTGCTGACTGTGCACCCCAGAGTGCTCAACCGCAGACTCGGCACCTCCGAGGCATCAACATGGAAATGTTTCGCAATGACCTCGTGGCTGCAAACTTGTGCTCCTTGGATGGATCGTGTGATGAGATGTGGACTCGATGGCTGCAGAAGTTCCTGGATATCCTAGACAAACATGCTCCTTTGAGGACCCGCCGCACCAAAACACGCAAACATGTTCCTTGGATGGATGCAAACCTGCTGGCCACAATGTCTAGTCGAAACCGGGCCCACCGCAAATGGCTACGCACCTGCAACCCTGTGGACCATGAAGCTTTCCGCCAGACCAGACGTGATGTGAACCAGCTTAACCGACGACTCAAGGCCTGCTACTATCAGGATCAGTTTGCCAATGCGGAAGGTCAGCCAAGACAGACATGGAGAGTGATTAACCAGGTATCAGGCAGAACACGGACCCACACTGCTCCTCAATGCCCCCCCCCCCCCCCCCCGGATGAAATCGGACAAGTGTTTGCGGACATCGTCACCGATGCAACTCGCCCAAAGGTGCTGTCCATCCCCTCTGGTCCGCATGCAAGTACTGATCTCTGCTGTTTCAAGCCAGTATCCATCGCATGTGTACGCAAGTTGCTCAGCAGTGTAGATACGACAAAGTCAACGGGCAGTGATGGCGTACCTGCTCTTGTACTAGCAGCATGCTCTGACCTCTTAGCTCCATCAGTAACTCTCATCTTCAACAAGTCACTTTCCGAAGGGAGATTTCCACTATCCATGAAACTTGCAAATATCACCCCTGTGTACAAGAGCGGCGACCCTACTAAGGCCACCAATTTCAGGCCTGTTTCTCTGTTGCCGATTATCTCAAAGATCCTTGAGCGCATCGTACATTCGCAACTCACTGAATTCTTGACCACCCACAGCCTCTACCCAGATTGCCAGTTCGGATTCCGGAAACAGCACTCAACAGAGGATGCTGTTGTGATGGCATCAGAGGCCTTTGCCAATGCCAAAGACTCCGGTGTAACAGGTTTAATCAAACTTGAAAAGTAAGAGGCCTGGTTGAGCGTGCCTCGACCAGTTATATACAAATGTGATAGTATACATGTGGCAATGGCGCCAATGAAGGTGCTAATAGACAGGCGTAAGACGCATGAGGTGCGAGGGAGTGTAAAGTTATAGAGAACAGGGGAAAACTGTTACATCATCCCCCTCCTATGGAGAGGAAGGAGCTTATAACCCAAATGCTCAAGTGGAATAGAGTACAATAAGCGCAAACACGTGCGAGACGAAAAAAGGCTTTGCACTGAAGTAACACAATAAGATGACTGAAACTCCATGCAAATTAAAGTGTAATAAGCTCAACAAATGTGTAAGGTGAAACTAGAAGTTCAACTGCAAAACTCAGCGGGCAGAAGCCAAGGTTTTGTACTTCTGAAGTGGAACAATGTCATTACCAGATTCATCCAACAAATAATGTTCAGGCTCCCAAGTGGCATCAGAGTAGCCTTGCCACTTGACTAGGTACTGAAGCTGATTCTGCCGGCGGCGGTGACTGAGAATGTTCTCCACCACATAGCGGGCATGACCATCAAGGTCCGTGATAGGCGGAGGCGTAGGCTGTCTCCTATTAGGAATAGCGTTCTTCTCGTAGGCACGGAGTGCCGACACATTAAATACCGGGTGACAGCGGCTGGTATGAGGCAACTTGAGCTTGTAGGCATTCGGGCCGACCACATGGGTTATAGGAAAGGGGCCAAACCACTTGGGGCGTAATTTATGGGATGGTCGGTCCCGAGCTTCAGGAGTCAGGAGGAAATCCCGGTAGACCATTACCAAATCTCCCACCTTCAGCTTTCCCTCGACCCTTGTCCGATCTGCATAGAAGGCCTGACGAGCTTGAGCTGCCACTAACGCATCTTGTGAGATCTTGACCGCGTCTTGTCTTGCTTGCAACCAATCAGCTGAATCTCTGCCTCCCTGAATAGGGTTGAGGAAGTCGGGTGGCGCTCTGGGATTTAGACCGTAATTTAAGAAGAACGGTGTGTTTCCTGTAGATGATTGAGTAGCGCTGTTGATAGAAAACTCACAGAGAGGTAGGAGCATATCCCAGTTATCTTGTTTATGATTTACAAAAGCCCTCAGCACATCCTCTACTATTCTGTTTACTCGTTCAGTTAGGCCATCTGTCTGAGGGTGATTGGCAGTACTAAATGCTAGTTTCGTTCCTAAGCGATCAAACAATTCCTGAAAAAATGCTGCCGTAAATCTTGGATCACGATCACATACAATACTAGAACTCAAACCATGAAGTCGAAATACATGTTGAATATACAGATCAGCACTTCCTTTAGCGTCAATAGTAGAGGAAGTAGGTGCTAAATGTACACACTTTGTCAAGCGGTCTACAAATACATATATAGCATCATGACCTGTATCGGTCCTAGGCAAACCCATGATAAAATCCATCGAGATATCCGCCCACGGCTGACTGGGCACTGGTAAATTCTGCAAGAGACCAGTTTTTAGCTGGCCGCCTTTAACTCGTTGGCAGACGTCACATGACTTGACAAACGCCTTTACATCCAGTCCCATTCTGGGCCAATAGAAATATCTAGCGAGTCTGAAATAGGTGCGATCTCGACCGGGATGCCCCGCAGTCACACAGTCATGGTATTCTTGAAGCAGGGCGAGTCGGAGTTTGCTACTCTTTGGAATACATAACCTGTTCTGTGGTGAAGATCTGAGATAAAGATAACCGGGTGTTTCATTTAGAAGGTAACGGTCGTGCAGATTGTCATGGCTTGAATTTTTCAGTCTCCTGATAATGGGAGCAAGATCCTTGTCGCACTTGTAACCGCTGACAATTAACTGCGCTAAGTCTGGATTAATCTCTAGGGTATGCTCTATGGCATTCAACTGAATGTTAGGAGGATAGGATGACCCGCCTATTTCAGAATCACTGAACAGATCTGGACGGCGTGAAAGCGGGTCGGCAATGTTTTTCTTTCCTGGTTTGTGAAAGACCGTAAAGTCATAGTCAGCTAAAAACTCTACCCATCTTGCCTCACGCTTGGTGAGAGTCGGTTTGGTTCGTAAATAGACAACACCCATATTATCAGTCATCAGGTCAAAGTGGCGGAATAGATAGATTCTCCAGCACTTTAATGCAAATACCACAGCCAACGTTTCCCTCTCGGCCGCAGTATAGTTGCGTTCTGCAGCTGACAGTTTCCGACTACAATAGGCTACGGGATGCAAATCCATATCTTCTCCCTGCTGCAGGAGCACACCCGCCACGGCAAAGTCACTTGCGTCAGTTTCTACCGTGAAGCTTTTCTCAACATCGGCCAGTTGCAACACTGGCGCCTCGAGTAATGCTGATTTTAGAGACTCGAATGCCTTCTGTCTAGCAGCGCTCCATTCAAAGCGTGAATTTTTTCCGGTGATTTCTTCTAATGGACGAGAGATGGTCGAGTGTCGATCTATGAACCTTCGGAAATAGTTTGCAAAGCCAAGAAACTTCCTCACATCAGTTACTGACGACGGAGTTGGCCATGTTTCCACAGCACTTATCTTCTTGGGATCAGGGGAAATTGATGTGCCGTTGATTTTATGCCCCAAGAAGAGAACTTCTCTCACGCCGAATTCGCATTTAGACTGTTTGCAATACAGCTCACTATTTCTAAGTGTTTCTAGAACTGTTTGAAGATGATGCTGATGATCTTCCCAGGTCTTGCTGAAAACTAGAATGTCATCCAAGAATACTACAACGAATTTTCGGAGATGCGGTTGCAGAATAGAGTTCATGAGTGACTGAAAGGTGGCCGGGGCATTAGTCAGCCCGAATCCCATGACTCTAAATTGGAAGTGGCCGAACGGCGTATTAATGGCCGTCTTAGAAACATCCGAGTCTTGAATTCTGATTTGATTGTACCCCGACCGCAAGTCCAACTTGGAGAAATATGCACTGCCCTGGATCGTGTCGAATAAGTCATCAATATTAGGAAGACAAGCTTTGTTTTTGATCGTAATTCTATTCAATTCTCGCCAATCGCACACCATTCTCAGAGTACCATCCGACTTTTTCACAAAAAACACAGGTGCACCGTATGGCGACTTACTTGGCTCAATGAATCCCTTCTCAAGTAATTCTGACAGCTGTGACTGGAGCTCGTCCATCTCCGGTTTCGGCAGGCGGTAGGCGGGTCGAGACGGTGGTCTGGCTCCATCTTCTATCTGGATTTCATGGTCGACTGGTCTCTTCGGTGGAAGCTCATTCGGCAGCTCGTCTGGAAATAAATCCTGGTACCTCTTGAGCAGGTTCTGGATGTCTTGTTGCTCTGATTCCTGGAGTTGTGGCCCGGAACGATTCTCCTCGTTTGCAGCAGTGACCCATGCAAGAAACCCCTCGGCTCCACTCCTCAGGGCATGACGAGCTTGTCGGCCACTGATAAACATGCTTTCCACAGATGGCCGGTCGGCTGTCGGCGGGTTAGCTGAAGGCAATTTGGCAACAAAGGGCTCACCGTCCAACTGAACTTCGTTCGTACGGAAGTTGATGCTGGGGTTGTTCCTTGTAAGCCACGGCTTGCCAAGAATAGCGTCGTAGCGAGTCAGGGGATACACAGTAAAGTGCTGTTCCTCACTGAAGCCCCCGACTGTCACCCTTAGCGTGCGTGTGGAAATCTGCGGGACCTCGCTGGTCGAGCCGTCCGCCAATGTTACGCTCAGCACTGCTGAGCTTGCATCCGTGTCAAGATGATGCTTTCGAACAAAACTGTCTGCAATGAAGTCATGCGTCGAACCGGAATCTATCAGCATCACTGCACGGCGACCGCCGATCTTTCCCTGTATGCGCAGTAGGTCGTGTTCAGGTTCATTGCCGACGCTGACGTTGCTGACATGACACCTTTCTGCAACGGGACAATTTCCTACAGCTATGGGTGTCTCCGGCTCCGTAGGTTCCTGGAGAGCAACGTCTTCAACCTCCAGAGCTCCGAACCGGTTAGCGACTGGTACCGGCGTGGGTGCTTCGGTCGTCGCCAGTAAGCGCACCCCCTTTCTTACTGGCGACCAGCGTTTGGGTAGCGCTGTCCACCGTCAGTACAGTCTTTAGCGAGGTGGCCTGGCTTCCTGCAAGCAAAGCAGTGTCCCATTGCTCGCAGTTGGACACGCTCTTGGTCCGTCAGCTTGCGGAGGCCCTGACCACGGAAGCTGGGCACGGAACGCGACTCTCTACTGGCTGGTGGCCCCGACGCCGGTGGCCCTGACGACTGCTCCACGGTGTTTGCTGCCATGACAGCTTGCTCCAGGGTACGTGGATGCTCACGCATGACCTGTCGCTGGATGTGCGGAACTAGACCCCTGACGAACAGCAGCGCTCTGGTGTGGTGGTCGATTTCCGGCACTTGCAGGCTGAGGCGAGTGAAAGCAGCAATGTATGCGTCCAGCGACCCGCGCTGCGCTGCGGAAATTAGTCCCATACGCGATATTTCCTCGTTGTGCCGTGGTCCGTACACATCGCCAAGTGCCGCTTTCAGAGCAGGCCAGTCGGAAAACACTTGGTTAGCTTCCAATGCCGCTATCAACCAAAGACGAGCGTTTCCAGTCAAAAATCCTGCCGCGTAGTCGACCCTCTGTGCCGCATTTGGGAGTGCCAACGACCGTAGGGCCATGTCCATTGCAAACGTCCATTCTTTGAATGTAGCGGAATCTCCTCCAAACACAGGCGGCTCTTTTGTAAGGCGGGGTGTTGGCTCCCACGGTTCCGAGTTCGGATGTATCGTTCGGTTTCCTTGGCTGACGCGCTGAGCGGTCTTGATATCGTTTATCAGCCGAACGACGAGTACGAGGAGCGTAAGCAGAGCGACCAGAACACCTGCCAAAAGCAGAGTAGTAACCATCCTCTGCTACCAGTGTAACAGGTTTAATCAAACTTGAAAAGTAAGAGGCCTGGTTGAGCGTGCCTCGACCAGTTATATACAAATGTGATAGTATACATGTGGCAATGGCGCCAATGAAGGTGCTAATAGACAGGCGTAAGACGCATGAGGTGCGAGGGAGTGTAAAGTTATAGAGAACAGGGGAAAACTGTTACATCCGGACTCTCAACTTGCGCCGCCTTTGTTGACATGTCGAAGGCATTCGACAAGGTTCAACATGGCACCCTCATCCGCGACCTCTTCAGTATTGGTGTTGGTGGAAGTGCGCTGAATTGGCTGGCAGACTACTTAAGTGACCGGCAGCAAAGAGTTGTCATTGGGAACCAGCACAGCAAGGTATTCCAGCCCAGCAGTGGTGTGCCCCAGGGTTCCGTACTTGGTCCTCTGCTGTTTGTCCTCTATGTCCGTGGTGTGGCAGCTGAAGTGCAACCGTATGGTGTGCGGACAGTTCAGTTCGCAGATGACATCATGCTCTATATTAGTAGCAGGGACAAACATCAGCTGGAACGCAATATGTCTTCTGCAGTTACACACCTGGCCAGATGGCTTGCCAGCAGGAACCTGGTACTAAACGAGAGTAAAACCCAGATTTTGTTCATCCCTGCCCATCGTTCTGTGAATCCTCGTGTCAGCGTTATGTGCTCTGGAGTTCAACTGGCACAAGTAGAATCCGCAAAGTATCTTGGTGTCCACATGGACCAAGATCTAAAGTGGACCACAATGGTCAACCAGATCGCCAAGCGAGCTGCCTGTAAAATAGCTGTCCTGTTTAGAAACAGGCGCTGCATGCCCCTCCCGTGCCGCATCACATACCTGAAGTCCCTGATCCTTCCTGTATGCTAGCAACTGTTTCTCTGCTGGCCTCACCTCACATCAGCTCGAGCGCCTAGAGCGGCTACTCAAGCGCGCAGTCTGCTGTGTTTACAACGCTCCATTTGCATCACCATCTGCGCCGCTGTATTGCCAATTGCGATTGCACTCGCTAGAAGTTATGTACTGCCACAAGCTGCTTGGCTACACTTGGCGCTGCCTTCAGGGTAAATGCAGCACATTGCTTACCAATATGTTCAGTCCTCTTAATGCCGGCCGTGCTACACGTAGTCAGGGAAATCGAGCACTTAAATTTCCAGTCACTAAGACATCCGCTGGCACACATTCTGCCTCATTCCAATGTGTATCACTGTGGAACAGGCTCCAGCCCGACATCAGGAAAATCCCACAGTACCACCGATTCATGCGATCCCTCCCAGCACATGCTGCTTTTCAGTAATGCCACTGCCCGCTGTACTATTATTTCCTTTACTGGCCTAACTGGCTTTAACAAAGTAATACTTTACTACCCACTCTACTCAGTGTCATTACCTTCATTGGCCTTTTATAATTTATTCTCCTTTTTAGTCGATATCATGTAATTAGGCAAATTTGCCTGTTTGTTCTTCGACTCTAAATAAACAAACAAACAAACAAACAACCTTCCAACTTGGAAGGCTCAGGTTCGGAAAGGTCAAAGAGGGGAAGGAAAGCGCAACAAAGAAGAGCACGAGCTACGCATCACGGCAACAAAGAATGCCGAAAGTTACTGGATGATGATGAAACAAGTAAGACTATTGGACATACCGGCCTTACTACAACTCGACGACGCAAAGCAACAGACCACCCAACTTGGGAGGCTCAAGTCTATGTAATAAACATAGAAAGGGGAAGCTAAGCGAAGACGAATTGTGACAAAACGAAACGTCAACATCCTACTGAACTCCACTATCATGTATGATGGACTAGATATGTACAATAACAAGTAGTTCCATACGACGTTACGTTTCGCCGTATAGGTCATGACGGCTCATCAGGTGTGCAAAATGTAACTCGGATGGTGAGCCAATTAAATTATTGTGAAAAAGAAGAAGGACAAAATGTTACGAGTTATGAATAACTGTCCATCACCGTAACCAGATCTTATACAGTCAGAGAGTGCGACAAAATGGCACAAAACTTTTCTTCCCCTCTTGGACCTTTCCGAACCTGAGCCTTCCAAGTTGGAAGGTTGTCGGTTTGCGCCTTGGAGAAATGTTAGAGCTAGGTTGACGTCAGGTCGCCGAATGTCTCAGTACTCCTTGTCAGTTTTGTGCCATTTTGTCGCACTCGCTGACTGTATAAGATCTGGTTACGTAGGTGGACAGTTAGTCATAACTCGTGAAATTTTGCCCTTCTTCTTTTTCACAATGAAAACATGTCCTTGCCTGTAATGTGATAGGCAGTGTATATACCGTATTTTTCCGGTTGTAAGTCGACCTTTTACGACTTAAAATAGAAGGAGAAAGGTTGGGGGTCGACTTACAACCGGGATTCGACTTATAACCGGGAACTATCAGAATCTTACAAAAAATGACCTGAACTGCATGCACGAGTGCACTATGTGTACACATTTTTCCAGTTTATTGGTCTTTTGAAGAATTGGGATGTTATAACCTCCAACAAGGAATGTTTTGATTTGTTGATGTGTTAATAGCAGGGAGGGGTTAGTGGTGCTTCTTTGGGTGAAAACTTTAAAACGCAGAATTGAGACCTCCGGATACGGGGGTCGACCTATAACCGGGGTCGACTTACAATCGGTAAAATACGTTACACCTTCCTCAGGGTGTTCAGACTCCACTGTAGCAACTTCATGTTTCACACAGTTATACGCCACCACCCAAAAGAGGTCTCTCGGGTATAGTGTGTAGACTATGTAATCGTGACATGTAATATAATTGGTTTGTATCTTACACTCAAAAGTTCCAGGAACTGAGACCGACCAGTTTTTATTTACATGGCACGAACGATTACAAAGGATATGCAAGATAGAAAAGGAGACGAAAGAAATTACATGACTGTGTTGAAGCAAGAGAGAAGAAGAACTGGATAGAAAAGCAGGTAAACGGGCTATCAAAGCACAAGCGGATGCAAAAACGCTGTCCTCATCACAGCGTGCACATACAAGTGCACCTACAATCAGCGCATACGACGCCAGCGTACTGCATGCATCAAATACGGAAAACGCATGCACTGAAAATGTAGCCAGGTCGATCCTCGATCTCGACTGAGTACAGTTCGTTCAGTCCGGGTAGCCAAATTAGTACCTCACGACGTCAACTAAACTAAACACAAAAAATTTAAATACACCGTGCGTGCACTTAAACTCAAGAAAATCAAACTACTAGTGCGAAGGAAAATAAAGGAACGTAACTACGTCATCAAACAGTGCAGCAGAGCAGTCTACTGACTAAAATCCAGCATGGATACTACCGTACTGGCAATATGGTCGCAGTGAGGCCATGAAGCGTTACATTGGCACATGTTTACCGCACGCAGGGCGTTACATGCAAAGTCGCACAGGAGCCGTTACACAGGTTTCTATATTGCCGCAGTCCTTTTTTTGCTATTGCCGCATCACTTTTTTGCTATTGCCGCATCATTTTTTTGCTATTGCCGCATCATTTTTTGCAAACTGCAATGAAAAGATCGCCGCACCCCGCCGGACGCGCGTTACGAACGCAACGAAAATTTGTCGCACTAGCCTGGTCGCGCGTTACGCCGCACCCCCCTGCGTTACGCGTTAATAATAATAATAATAATAATACCACAGCACGCGTAATAATATAATTATGTGGGTAGAATTATACGTTCCGCTTCTGTCCTATCTCCTATGATCAAATTCCATTATCAAGGTAATTATTAACACGGCGCACTGATGACCTGTGACGCCAGATCATGGATTGTCGGCCAGATTTCTCCATGTAGGCTTGTCCAGAGCGATGGCCCTCACATTTCCCAGCTGACTGCTGCGCTTCAAGTCGATGTTCCTCCTCTGTAAGTCGCTTGTGATGCGCTTCGCAATGGATGTCCTTGGACGTCCACGCCCAACCTTGGCATCTCCCGCAAAATAGCCCGTCAGCGCGATCCATGGCGGCGCATCCCTGTCCATACGGAGAATATGGCCGGTTAGCTGCCATCTTCTCCTGTCCACGATGTCAGATAGTGGTTCCGTGTTGCACCTCTCATACAGCTCAGTATTTGATATCCTGGCTGGGTAGACTATGCCAATGAGCCGTCGGCGCTGCTTCCGGTGGAAAACGTTAAGCGATTCTGCTTGTGCTGCCGTGAGCCCCCATGCGCCGCAGTTATACAAAAGAACGGGCAGAACCAGGGCATTATACAGGCGGATGCGCCTCTGCTCACTGACCTTCCCACGCCTCAGCCAGAGGCTATACATCCTGCCATATGCACTCGAAGCGAGGTCTTTCCTCCGCTCCAGGTCCTCACTGTCGCCAATGACGGACTCTAGCTGCCTGCTGGACCGCCAGGAGTCTGAAGTTGATGTCAGATGCAAGAATTCGGTCTTGGTCTCGTTTACTGTAAGGGACCAATCCCCGAGTTCTGCGCTAATGATGGGGAGGCTTCGCTTCAGCCACTCCTCACTGGTTGAGTACAATGTCACATCATCGGCGTAACCTGTTTCTCCGGGTATGTGACGGTCGGCGAAAGGGCGTTCGGGAAGGTTTGCTCTCACTTGGCGCAGTGCTGCCTCCAGGTAACAAATAAAAAGAACAGGGCTCAAGCCATCTCCCTGGGGGGTGCCGATGGTGCTGAGAAACGGATTGGCAGTTGCCTTTCCTACTTTCACTGATATTTGTGTGTGGAACAGTAGGTGCTGGATCATGCGCACTTCATCGGGGCCAGTCACTAATGCCATGACGTCTAACAGTTTGGTGCGATCGATCGTGTCGAACGCACGGGACATGTCAATCCCCAGCATGTGGCATTCCCAGTTTTATCGAGTCGCCTTGGCCGCAATCCATCGCTGTGTCCATACCACATCTGTTGTACTTCGGCCTTGTCTGAAGCCAGATTGAGTTGGACCAACATAACGAGCAACGTCCTTTGCGATTCGGCAGAGCATTACAAGGGAGAAAACTTTTCGGATGGTGTTCAGGAGGACAATGGGACGCAGGCTAGTCACGGGTCCTCTAGGTTTTTTTGGTTTTTGTAAAGGAATCAGTGTGCCAAGTCCGATGAACGATGACATGTCGGCACCCTCTGCTACGCTTTGGTTGATGACTATGCGGCAACATATATTGCCAGTACGGTACGACATCTTGGCACTTGCCTAACACATTGATCAAGGATACTGCAGAGCAAATAACGTAGACACAGGTAAGACAATTCAATTACAGATCAATAAATTCAATGCTCAAGAAATAATTCAAACAAACCAGCATGGCATAGCCTAGCATAGCAGCACATAGCCAGGGAATCAAGTAGGAGTTACAGTCATGACGACATCTGACGCACATTCACTGAAGACCTTTCCCATGACAAGGCCATACACAACATTCTCCGCACCAAAGGGCTTCAGTCAACTGAATCAAAAATTACGCCCAGCCGAGTATCCAGTGCCACATTGTGAGACTTTCGGTCCAACTCACAATCTTCTGAATCGGCACACTCAATTCGTTGACAACAAATGACAACAACTTCGCAGCAAGACACGCCGACGGATATCCATGCAACCTGAACAGGATACTGGTGAGATCTGGTAGCAGTGACAGCCCGGGATCGACCATGTTGATCAGCGATGCTGCTCCGGTGTACGCTGACTCGTTGAAGACGACTCGTGTCTTTGTTGTCGTAGCGTCGCGGCGGAATACTTTGTGATGTGGCATGTAGTAACCAGCACTCTCTGGGTGTGGCTCTTTCTCGGTGGTGTCCAACGCCAAATACTCGTTGATCAGGACTTTATCATACACTGTCCGCTGACCTTTGCTCTCCAACTGCTTCAGTAGCACTTGCGCCGCTGCCATCGCTTGGTTGAGGTTGTCTGGGGTTTCATCGATCGCCACAGCAATCCAACCTGGTAGAATGTACCGCAACGATCAATCGGGAAGTCGGGTAACGTCTTGATAACTTTGGGAAATTCTTCCATCATCCATAGGCGGTCTATCTCGACACAGCTGACACTGACGGCCGGTGGCTGGGCAGCGCACATAGCTGGATCCGACAACTCGACCCCGACAATCAGGCACTCTGCCGACGCGAATTGATGCTCGTCATCCATGATCGGTTTCGTCGTCTTCGTCCTCCGACCATGGGTGGTTTGATAGGCCATACCTTTTCGGCGAACGCTTTCATGTCCTTGGCATAAAACTTTTTCTCGATCATGAATGCCTTCATGTTAGCACCGACAGACTCCAGCAGCACTTGCTGTACTATGGACACAAACAGTCCACTCTTGTCCACCTGGCTGGTCCCACTGCGGCTTGATGACTCAGGCATTGCAAGTTTCGCCCACTTCTCTGTTTTTCTTATTGTTCGCACCACAAACTGGTAAAATCTCTCATCGCTCTTTTGCACCATGGACACCAACGCCTGCCAGGCCAAGTCGGCGGTCTTTCCATGTGCAGTTAGCAGCTCACGCTTGGTGTCCGCAAACGTGCTGCATCCGTAGCATGCGCTCTCTAGCTTGCTGCCAGCAACAGCAACGCGCAATGTGATCAGGCGCTCGTCTTCACTGAACTCGTTCTGTGCCGCCATGTCGTCGAATAACTCAAGGTAGGACTCTACCCTTTGCTTACCATCAAACTTAGGTATCTTAATGGCTGGCTTCCTCGTCATGGCACTACTATTCAGAATGCTCCTGACGACTCTAGAGGGTATGGACTGTATGATTTGCTCCTCGAACTCTGCGACCCTCTAGCGACGACAGCAGCATCCTGAATAGTAGTGCCATCACGAGGAAACCAGCCATCATGATGCCTAAGTTTGATGGTAAGCAAACGGTAGAGTCCTACCTTGAGTTATTCGAGGACGTAGCAGCACAGAACGAGTTCAGTGAAGACGAGTACCTGATCAGATTGCGCGTTGCTGTTGCTAGCAGCAAGGTAGAGAGCGCATGCTACGGATGCAACACATTTGCGGACGCCAAGCGCGAGCTGCTAACTGCAGATGGAAAGACCGCCGACAAGGCCTGGCAGGCGTTGGTGTCCATGGTGCAAAAGAGCGATGAGAGTTTTTACCTGGGCTTCTATCTAGTTCTTCTTCTCTCTTGCTTAAACATAGTCATGTAATTTCTTTCGTCTCCTTTTCTATCTTGCATATCCTATGTTATCGTTACGCCATGTAAATAAATACTGGTCGGTGTCAGTTCCTGGAACCTTTGAGTGTAAGATACACAACAATAGTGGACAAACAACTAAACATGTTCTTTGTTTGTTAGTTGCTGAACATTCATTTGTGTTATAGTGGGGAAAGGCACCACTTCACTTTGTCAGTGGCCAGCGTTGTATCGACTGTATGCGGCATCTACTGGACAGCAAAGTCAATCCAAACCTGTCCTATAATTTAAGTTGATGAACATGCTGTTGTACTATTATTGTGGTAGGTAGTATAGTGTCTATGTCATGTACAGACAGTATTATGGGCGCACAAGCTAGTACATGTGACTGAGAACTTCTCTGTCTCATTTGTAAAATATACTGCAGTAATCACACCATCAGAATAATACACCAATTTTCCCCTGAGTTATGCAAGTCAGAAGAGGTTTTCTTTTGTTTATCACTGCTTGTACCTATTGCTGTACTACAGGATAAACGGACGCCACTTCACTATGGCACTATTGAGAACAATACCGACTGCGTTCTGCATCTACTGCAAGCTGGAGCTAACCCAGATCAAGGAGATAAGGCAGGTTATGGAACAGACATTTCAATATACTCTGCTAATGCATTTCCTGCAAACTAACTATAAAGAAATCAAGGACTATGTTGGTAAACTGCTGGAAAAGTGCTCAATGTGCCGGGCGAAGAGATTTTTTCCAAACCAACAAATCTAGCTCCAGGCTAACGATTTAGTCCGCTTGCCAGAGCCTAATCGTGACTTGAAAAAAATAATAATAATAATAATACAGAACTATAACTATAATGTAACACCCACAGCACCACCTACCTCCTCGACCCAGTCACTGCGCCTCCTGGTGACTAATGCTTTTAGCTTAGCAAACAAATTTGGAGAATTTGTCCACACTGTCACGCAACACAATGTAGACATCGCTGTTGTGACCGAGACCAGGTTTGATGCAACTATCATGCCAGCTAAAGAGATGCGAAAAGACCACCAACAATCTATTAGATCATGACTAGTTCACATTCCACGTTGAAAGTACTGTCCCTGAACATCTGCAGCCTCCGCCAGAAGCTGCAGGATCTAATGCAACTGGCCTCTACTTGTGTGCCCAATGTAATAGCTGTCTCAGAAACTTGGCTCGATGGTACAATTACAACAGCAGAAATGTCCATACCAGGTTACACCCTACATCGCCTAGACCGTTGCGGGAACTTGGGTGGTGGTGTGTGTATATACACTGATGTCGGACTGAAATGCCACCCCCGGCCAGATCTTGCCACACAGGATATTGAGTGCTGCTGGGTAGAGGTGAAGGCCCAGCCGAAGCCTTGTCTCATTGCCTGTCTGTATCGGCCACCTCATATGCGAGTGTCTTACTGGCAGACCCTGGAAGCGACGTTCACTCGTGCGATGAGGGAGCCAAAGGATGTCATAATCTGTGGTGACTTCAATGTTGACTATAGCTGCCAGAGTGGTCAACTCTCCTATCTATCTGACATCGCGAATACCCTCGGACTGTCACAAAGTGTGAGTCAGGCCACAAGAATCGGAATTACGGGATCACAAACCACCCTGGACTTAGTATTTAGTACGTTGCTGTGCAGAGCCCCAACCATTGTCTCCCCAGTATCATTTAGTGACCATTCGGCTGTCATCTCTACCCTGGCAACCACTGCTGACTGTGCACCCCAGAGTGCTCAACCGCAGACTCGGCACCTCCGAGGCATCAACATGGAAATGTTTCGCAATGACCTCGTGGCTGCAAACTTGTGCTCCTTGGATGGATCGTGTGATGAGATGTGGACTCGATGGCTGCAGAAGTTCCTGGATATCCTAGACAAACATGCTCCTTTGAGGACCCGCCGGACCAAAACACGCAAACATGTTCCTTGGATGGATGCAAACCTGCTGGCCACAATATCTAGTCGAAACCGGGCCCACCGCAAATGGCTACGCACCTGCAACCCTGTGGACCATGAAGCTTTCCGCCAGACCAGACGTGATGTGAACCAGCTTAACCGACGACTCAAGGCCTGCTACTATCAGGATCAGTTTGCCAATGCGGAAGGTCAGCCAAGACAAACATGGAGAGTGATTAACCAGGTATCAGGCAGAACACGGACCCACACTGCTCCTCAATCCCCCCCCCCCCCCCCCCGGATGAAATCGGACAAGTGTTTGCGGACATCGTCACCGATGCAACTCGCCCAAAGGTGCTGTCCATCCCCTCTGGTCCGCATGCAAGTACTGATCTCTGCTGTTTCAAGCCAGTATCCATCGCATGTGTACGCAAGTTGCTCAGCAGTGTAGATACGACAAAGTCAACGGGCAGTGATGGCGTACCTGCTCTTGTACTAGCAGCATGCTCTGACCTCTTAGCTCCATCAGTAACTCTCATCTTCAACAAGTCACTTTCCGAAGGGAGATTTCCACTATCCATGAAACTTGCAAATATCACCCCTGTGTACAAGAGCGGCGACCCTACTAAGGCCACCAATTTCAGGCCTGTTTCTCTGTTGCCGATTATCTCAAAGATCCTTGAGCGCATCGTACATTCGCAACTCACTGAATTCTTGACCACCCACAGCCTCTACCCAGATTGCCAGTTCGGATTCCGGAAACAGCACTCAACAGAGGATGCTGTTGTGATGGCATCAGAGGCCTTTGCCAATGCCAAAGACTCCGGACTCTCAACTTGCGCCGCCTTTGTTGACATGTCGAAGGCATTCGACAAGGTTCAACATGGCACCCTCATCCGCGACCTCTTCAGTATTGGTGTTGGTGGAAGTGCGCTGAATTGGCTGGCAGACTACTTAAGTGACCGGCAGCAAAGAGTTGTCATTGGGAACCAGCACAGCAAGGTATTCCAGCCCAGCAGTGGTGTGCCCCAGGGTTCCGTACTTGGTCCTCTGCTGTTTGTCCTCTATGTCCGTGGTGTGGCAGCTGAAGTGCAACCGTATGGTGTGCGGACAGTTCAGTTCGCAGATGACATCATGCTCTATATTAGTAGCAGGGACAAACATCAGCTGGAACGCAATATGTCTTCTGCAGTTACACACCTGGCCAGATGGCTTGCCAGCAGGAACCTGGTACTAAACGAGAGTAAAACCCAGATTTTGTTCATCCCTGCCCATCGTTCTGTGAATCCTCGTGTCAGCGTTATGTGCTCTGGAGTTCAACTGGCACAAGTAGAATCCGCAAAGTATCTTGGTGTCCACATGGACCAAGATCTAAAGTGGACCACAATGGTCAACCAGATCGCCAAGCGAGCTGCCTGTAAAATAGCTGTCCTGTTTAGAAACAGGCGCTGCATGCCCCTCCCGTGCCGCATCACATACCTGAAGTCCCTGATCCTTCCTGACTTCCTGTATGCTAGCAACTGTTTCTCTGCTGGCCTCACCTCACATCAGCTCGAGCGCCTAGAGCGGCTACTCAAGCGCGCAGTCTGCTGTGTTTACAACGCTCCATTTGCATCACCATCTGCGCCGCTGTATTGCCAATTGCGATTGCACTCGCTAGAAGTTATGTACTGCCACAAGCTGCTTGGCTACACTTGGCGCTGCCTTCAGGGTAAATGCAGCACATTGCTTACCAATATGTTCAGTCCTCTTAATGCCGGCCGTGCTACACGTAGTCAGGGAAATCGAGCACTTAAATTTCCAGTCACTAAGACATCCGCTGGCACACATTCTGCCTCATTCCAATGTGTATCACTGTGGAACAGGCTCCAGCCCGACATCAGGAAAATCCCACAGTACCACCGATTCATGCGATCCCTCCCAGCACATGCTGCTTTTCAGTAATGCCACTGCCCGCTGTACTATTATTTCCTTTACTGGCCTAACTGGCTTTAACAAAGTAATACTTTACTACCCACTCTACTCAGTGTCATTACCTTCATTGGCCTTTTATAATTTATTCTCCTTTTTAGTCGATATCATGTAATTAGGCAAATTTGCCTGTTTGTTCTTCGACTCTAAATAAACAAACAAACAAACAAACAACCTTCCAACTTGGAAGGCTCAGGTTCGGAAAGGTCAAAGAGGGGAAGGAAAGCGCAACAAAGAAGAGCACGAGCTACGCATCACGGCAACAAAGAATGCCGAAAGTTACTGGATGATGATGAAACAAGTAAGACTATTGGACATACCGGCCTTACTACAACTCGACGACGCAAAGCAACAGACCACCCAACTTGGGAGGCTCAAGTCTATGTAATAAACATAGAAAGGGGAAGCTAAGCGAAGACGAATTGTGACAAAACGAAACGTCAACATCCTACTGAACTCCACTATCATGTATGATGGACTAGATATGTACAATAACAAGTAGTTCCATACGACGTTACGTTTCGCCGTATAGGTCATGACGGCTCATCAGGTGTGCAAAATGTAACTCGGATGGTGAGCCAATTAAATTATTGTGAAAAAGAAGAAGGACAAAATGTTACGAGTTATGAATAACTGTCCATCACCGTAACCAGATCTTATACAGTCAGAGAGTGCGACAAAATGGCACAAAACTTTTCTTCCCCTCTTGGACCTTTCCGAACCTGAGCCTTCCAAGTTGGAAGGTTGTCGGTTTGCGCCTTGGAGAAATGTTAGACCTAGGTTGACGTCAGGTCGCCGAATGTCTCAGTACTCCTTGTCAGTTTTGTGCCATTTTGTCGCACACGCTGACTGTATAAGATCTGGTTACGTAGGTGGACAGTTAGTCATAACTCGTGAAATTTTGCCCTTCTTCTTTTTCACAATGAAAACATGTCCTTGCCTGTAATGTGATAGGTAGTGTATATACCGTATTTTTCCGGTTGTAAGTCGACCTTTTACGACTTAAAATAGAAGGAGAAAGGTTGGGGGTCGACTTACAACCGGGATTCGACTTATAACCGGGAACTATCAGAATCTTACAAAAAATGACCTGAACTGCATGCACGAGTGCACTATGTGTACACATTTTTCCAGTTTATTGGTCTTTTGAAGGATTGGGATGTTATAACCTCCAACAAGGAATGTTTTGATTTGTTGATGTGTTAATAGCAGGGAGGGGTTAGTGGTGCTTCTTTGGGTGAAAACTTTAAAACGCAGAATTGAGACCTCCGGATACGGGGGTCGACCTATAACCGGGGTCGACTTACAATCGGTAAAATACGTTACACCTTCCTCAGGGTGTTCAGACTCCACTGTAGCAACTTCATGTTTCACACAGTTATACGCCACCACCCAAAAGAGGTCTCTCGGGTATAGTGTGTAGACTATGTAATCGTGACATGTAATATAATTGGTTTGTATCTTACACTCAAAAGTTCCAGGAACTGAGACCGACCAGTTTTTATTTACATGGCACGAACGATTACAAAGGATATGCAAGATAGAAAAGGAGACGAAAGAAATTACATGACTGTGTTGAAGCAAGAGAGAAGAAGAACTGGATAGAAAAGCAGGTAAACGGGCTATCAAAGCACAAGCGGATGCAAAAACGCTGTCCTCATCACAGCGTGCACATACAAGTGCACCTACAATCAGCGCATACGACGCCAGCGTACTGCATGCATCAAATACGGAAAACGCATGCACTGAAAATGTAGCCAGGTCGATCCTCGATCTCGACTGAGTACAGTTCGTTCAGTCCGGGTAGCCAAATTAGTACCTCACGACGTCAACTAAACTAAACACAAAAAATTTAAATACACCGTGCGTGCACTTAAACTCAAGAAAATCAAACTACTAGTGCGAAGGAAAATAAAGGAACGTAACTACGTCATCAAACAGTGCAGCAGAGCAGTCTACTGACTAAAATCCAGCATGGATACTACCGTACTGGCAATATGGTCGCAGTGAGGCCATGAAGCGTTACATTGGCACATGTTTACCGCACGCAGGGCGTTACATGCAAAGTCGCACAGGAGCCGTTACACAGGTTTCTATATTGCCGCAGTCCTTTTTTTGCTATTGCCGCATCACTTTTTTGCTATTGCCGCATCATTTTTTTGCTATTGCCGCATCATTTTTTGCAAACTGCAATGAAAAGATCGCCGCACCCCGCCGGACGCGCGTTACGAACGCAACGAAAATTTGTCGCACTAGCCTGGTCGCGCGTTACGCCGCACCCCCCTGCGTTACGCGTTAATAATAATAATAATAATACCACAGCACGCGTAATAATATAATTATGTGGGTAGAATTATACGTTCCGCTTCTGTCCTATCTCCTATGATCAAATTCCATTATCAAGGTAATTATTAACACGGCGCTCTGATGACCTGTGACGCCAGATCATGGATTGTCGGCCAGATTTCTCCATGTAGGCTTGTCCAGAGCGATGGCCCTCACATTTCCCAGCTGACTGCTGCGCTTCAAGTCGATGTTCCTCCTCTGTAAGTCGCTTGTGATGCGCTTCGCAATGGATGTCCTTGGACGTCCACGCCCAGCCTTGGCATCTCCCGCAAAATAGCCCGTCAGCTCGATCCATGGCGGCGCATCCCTGTCCATACGGAGAATATGGCCGGTTAGCTGCCATCTTCTCCTGTCCACGATGTCAGATAGTGGTTCCGTGTTGCACCTCTCATACAGCTCAGTATTTGATATCCTGGCTGGGTAGACTATGCCAATGAGCCGTCGGAGCTGCTTCCGGTGGAAAACGTTAAGCGATTCTGCTTGTGCTGCCGTGAGCCCCCATGCGCCGCAGTTATACAAAAGAACGGGCAGAACCAGGGCATTATACAGGCGGATGCGCCTCTGCTCACTGACCTTCCCACGCCTCAGCCAGAGGCTATACATCCTGCCGTATGCACTCGAAGCGAGGTCTTTCCTCTGCTCCAGGTCCTCACTGTCGCCAATGACGGACCCTAGCTGCCTGCTGGACCGCCAGGAGTCTGAAGTTGATGTCAGATGCAAGAATTCGGTCTTGGTCTCGTTTACTGTAAGGGACCAATCCCCGAGTTCTGCGCTAATGATGGGGAGGCTTCGCTTCAGCCACTCCTCACTGGTTGAGTACAATGTCACATCATCGGCGTAACCTGTTTCTCCGGGTATGTGACGGTCGGCGAAAGGGCTTTCGGGAAGGTTTGCTCTCACTTGGCGCAGTGCTGCCTCCAGGTAACAAAAAAAAGGAACAGGGCTCAAGCCATCTTCCTGGGGGGTGCCGATGGTGCTGAGAAACGGATTGGCAGTTGCCTTTCCTACTTTCACTGATATTTGTGTGTGGAACAGTAGGTGCTGGATCATGCGCACTTCATCGGGGCCAGTCACTAATGCCATGACGTCTAACAGTTTGGTGCGATCGATCGTGTCGAACGCACGGGACATGTCAATCCCCAGCATATGGCATTCCCAGTTGCATCGAGTCGCCTTGGCCGCAATCCATCGCTGTGTCCATACCACATCTGTTGTACTTCGGCCTTGTCTGAAGCCAGATTGAGTTGGACCAACATAACGAGCAATGTCCTTTGCGATTTGGCAGAGCACTACAATGGAGAAAACTTTTCGGATGGTGTTCAGGAGGACAATGGGACGCAGGCTAGTCACGGGTCCTCTAGGTTTTTTTGGTTTTTGTAAAGGAATCAGTGTGCCAAGTCCGATGAACGATGACATGTCGGCACCCTCTGCTACGCTTTGGTTGATGACTATGCGGCAACATATATTGCCAGTACGGTACGACATCTTGGCACTTGCCTAACACATTGATCAAGGATACTGCAGAGCAAATAACGTAGACACAGGTAAGACAATTCAATTACAGATCAATAAATTCAATGCTCAAGAAATAATTCAAACAAACCAGCATGGCATAGCCTAGCATAGCAGCACATAGCCAGGGAATCAAGTAGGAGTTACAGTCATGACGACATCTGACGCACATTCACTGAAGACCTTTCCCATGACAAGGCCATACACAACATTCTCCGCACCAAAGGGCTTCAGTCAACTGAATCAAAAATTAAGTCCAGCCGAGTATCCAGTGCCACATTGTGAGACTTTCGGTCCAACTCACAATCTTCTGAATCGGCACACTCAATTCGTTGACAACAAATGACAACTTCGCAGCAAGACACGCCGACGGATATCCATGCAACCTGAACAGGATACTGGTGAGATCTGGTAGCAGTGACAGCCCGGGATCGACCATGTTGATCAGCGATGCTGCTCCGGTGTACGCTGACTCGTTGAAGACGACTCGTGTCTTTGTTGTCGTAGCGTCGCGGCGGAATACTTTGTGATGTGGCATGTAGTAACCAGCACTCTCAGAGTGTGGCTCTTTCTCGGTGGTGTCCAACGCCAAATACTCGTTGATCAGGACTTTATCATACACGGTCCGCTGACCTTTGCTCTCCAACTGCTTCAGTAGCACTTGCGCCGCTGCCATCGCTTGGTTGAGGTTGTCTGGGGTTTCATCGATCGCCACAGCAATCCAACCTGGTAGAATGTACCGCAACGATCAATCGGGAAGTCGGGTAACGTCTTGATAACTTTGGGAAATTCTTCCATCATCCATAGGCGGTCTATCTCGACACAGCTGACACTGACGGCCGGTGGCTGGGCAGCGCACATAGCTGGATCCGACAACTCGACCCCGACAATCAGGCACTCTGCCGACGCGAATTGATGCTCGTCATCCATGATCGGTTTCGTCGTCTTCGTCCTCCGACCATGGGTGGTTTGATAGGCCATACCTTTTCGGCGAACGCTTTCATGTCCTTGGCATAAAACTTTTTCTCGATCATGAATGCCTTCATGTTAGCACCGACAGACTCCAGCAGCACTTGCTGTACTATGGACACAAACAGTCCACTCTTGTCCACCTGGCTGGTCCCACTGCGGCTTGATGACTCAGGCATTGCAAGTTTCGCCCACTTCTCTGTTTTTCTTATTGTTCGCACCACAAACTGGTAAAATCTCTCATCGCTCTTTTGCACCATGGACACCAACGCCTGCCAGGCCAAGTCGGCGGTCTTTCCATGTGCAGTTAGCAGCTCACGCTTGGTGTCCGCAAACGTGCTGCATCCGTAGCATGCGCTCTCTAGCTTGCTGCCAGCAACAGCAACGCGCAATGTGATCAGGCGCTCGTCTTCACTGAACTCGTTCTGTGCCGCTATGTCCTCGAATAACTCAAGGTAGGACTCTACCCTTTGCTTACCATCAAACTTAGGTATCTTAATGGCTGGCTTCCTCGTCATGGCACTACTATTCAGAATGCTGCTGACGACTCTAGAGGGTATGGACTGTATGATTTGCTCCTCGAACTCTGCGACCCTCTAGCGACGACAGCAGCATCCTGAATAGTAGTGCCATCACGAGGAAACCAGCCATCATGATGCCTAAGTTTGATGGTAAGCAAACGGTAGAGTCCTACCTTGAGTTATTCGAGGACGTAGCAGCACAGAACGAGTTCAGTGAAGACGAGTACCTGATCAGATTGCGCGTTGCTGTTGCTAGCAGCAAGGTAGAGAGCGCATGCTACGGATGCAACACATTTGCGGACGCCAAGCGCGAGCTGCTAACTGCAGATGGAAAGACCGCCGACAAGGCCTGGCAGACGTTGGTGTCCATGGTGCAAAAGAGCGATGAGAGTTTTTACCTGGGCTTCTATCTAGTTCTTCTTCTCTCTTGCTTAAACATAGTCATGTAATTTCTTTCGTCTCCTTTTCTATCTTGCATATCCTATGTTATCGTTAAGCCATGTAAATAAATACTGGTCGGTGTCAGTTCCTGGAACCTTTGAGTGTAAGATACACAACAATAGTGGACAAACAACTAAACATGTTCTTTGTTTGTTAGTTGCTGAACATTCATTTGTGTTATAGTGGGGAAAGGCACCACTTCACTTTGTCAGTGGCCAGCGTTGTATCGACTGTATGCGGCATCTACTGGACAGCAAAGTAAATCCAAACCTGTCCTATAATTTAAGTTGATGAACATGCTGTTGTACTATTATTGTGGTAGGTAGTATAGTGTCTATGTCATGTACAACCAGTATTATGGGCGCACAAGCTAGTACATGTGACTGAGAACTTCTCTGTCTCATTTGTAAAATATACTGCAGTAATCACACCATCAGAGTGATACACCAATTTTCCCCTGAGTTATGCAAGTCAGAAGAGGTTTTCTTTTGTTTATCACTGCTTGTACCTATTGCTGTACTACAGGATAAACGGACGCCACTTCACTATGGCACTATTGAGAACAATACCGACTGCGTTCTGCATCTACTGCAAGCTGGAGCTAACCCAGATCAAGGAGATAAGGCAGGTTATGGAACAGACATTTCAATATACTCTGCTAATGCATTTCCTGCAAACTAACTATTAAGAAATCAAGGACTATGTTGGTAAACTGCTGGAAAAGTGCTCAATGTGCCGGGCGAAGAGATTTTTTCACAAGTATTATTCCCCATTGTTTAATGCCAATTGTTTGATGACTTCTTCGGCATGAAAATTAAATCACAACAGCTCCTGATTGGACCCTTCTCTCTTTCATTGAAAGATGTTATGTGAAGAAATCAGTATGTGCCCTAACTCCGAGTGTCATATTGCTGTTTGTGTGAGTGAGATTAGTCGGAGAGCACATTAATTTGGTGTTGACTTTGGAAGTCTTCTGGAATCAACAGGCTCAAAGCTGCCACTTGCCCTGCTTCATTATGGTATCATCCACAGACGAACATGTGGCATACAATGTGTACTATCATTCCTCATAGTAAGCCATGTTCTTTGTTGGTTACTTGCTGAACATACACTTGTGTTATAGTATGGAAAGACACCACTTCACTATGCCACTATGGAGATCGAGGCGGACTGCGTTCTGCATCTACTGCAAGCTGGAGCTAACCCAGATCAAGGAGATAAGGCAGGTTATGGAACAGCCATTTCAATATACTCTGCTAATGCATTTCCTGAAAACTAACTGTATGAAGAAATCAAAGACTATGCTGGTAAACTGCTGGAAAAGTGCTCAATGTGCCGGGCGAGGAGCTTTTTTCACAATGATTAATTTTATCCCCATTTTTAATGCCAATTGTCTGATGGCTTCTTCAGCATGAAAAATATGTCACAGCAGATCCCGAGTGTATCCCTCTCTATCTCTCTCTCTTTCATTGAAAACTGTTATGTGAAGAAATCAGTATGTGTCCTAACTCCGAGTGTCATGTTGCTGGTTGTGTGAATGAGGTTAGTCGGCGAGCACATTTGGTGATGACTTTGGAAGTCCTCTGGAATCAACAGGCTCAAAGCTGTCACTTGCCCTGCTTCATATTGTATCATCCACAGACGAACATATGGCATACAATGTGTACTATCATTTCTCATAGTAAGCCATGTTCTTTGTTGGCTACTTGCTGAACATACACTTGTGTTATAGTATGGAAAGACACCACTTCACTATGCCAGTGAGTGGGGTCATATCGACTGTATGCAGCATCTACTGGACAGCAAAGCAAATCTAAACCAACCTGACAAGGTACGTTGCATCTCATGAAGCATTAAGTTAACAAACAAAACTAGTTAGCGAGCACCCCTCTTAACTCCTGATAAGTATCGAGTAGTCAACACAATAACACATGCACTTGAGTGCATTGCAATCCATGCGATTACATCTACTGACTTTGTACATTTACAATTTCGGCACTGCCTTGGTATCAGACAAATAGGCATAGTTGGATGGTCTAGGATCATGAATGTGAAGTAGAGGATATCCAATTCAAATTCTGCTTGGAAGGTGAGGGATTTTTCCAGCCCTGCTGCGACCTGCAGGTAGTTGGTCCTCGCATGTGGGAAACATGGATACAGTGAATGGAATTTTTGGTCTTTGACCACTTTGTGGTGGGTCTGATCTACTTACGCCCTACTGCCTTATATGAGGAGCTGCATATTATATTCTGCTCTTTAATCCTTGCGGGGAGTAGCGTTCGGACGCCTGCGGAAACTCAGTTTGGCCCAGTCTCACACGAACCGTGTCTTTTTGTCTCACAACTGTATTTCATTTTTCTCGGGGACATGATAGCAATTATTGTTAGAAACACAACCAATCGACTACCAACAGACACCGATTCGTTTTGACAGAAACGGTTTTCTCCAGAATTCAACAGTGTCTACTTCTGGTGTGTATTTTACATGACACAATATATTATCTTGTTACAATGGAATCCTCTTCCATCTTTTTTTGGTGCCTATTTTTATCATTTTTCTTTTCCAGGATGGCGTCACTCCATTGGACATTGCGGCAATGAAGGATAAACTGCATGTTGTGAAGTATCTAGTCCCCTACGTACTAGATAAGACAACAAAGCATCAGGTAAGACACGAGCGCTTTTATAGTTTTACAGATATCAATGTTCCAGTTGATAAGACAGCAGGGTTTACACTGGTTGGGACCAATTTCCCTAGGTGGGATGACCATTGTACCTGGGTGGAATGACCACTGCCCCTAGTTGAGATGACCACTGTCCCTGGGTGGGATCACCCCTGCCTCTCGGTGGGTTCACGACTGCCCCAGGTGGAGATGACCATCGTCCCTGGGTGGGATCACCCCTGCCTCTCGGTGGGTTCACGACTGCCCCTGGTTGAGATGACCACTGTCCCTGGGTGGGATCACCCCCGCCTCTCGGTGGCTTCACGACTGTCCCTGGGTGAGATGACCACTGTCCCTGGGTGGGATCACCCCTGCCTCTCGGTAGGTTCACGACTGCCCCTGGGTGAGATGACCACTGTCCCTGGGTGGGATCACCCCTGCCTCTCGGTGGGTTCACGACTGCCCCTGGTGTGTGTGCGCGCGCTTGCACACATGTGTGTATGTTTGTGTGTGTGTGTTTGTGTGTACCCATGTGTGTGTTTATGTGTGTGTGTGTGTGTTTGTGTGTGCGCGCGCATGTGTGTGTATGTGTGTGTGTGTGTGTGTGTGTGTTTGTGTGTGTGTGTGTGTGTGCGTGTGCGTGTGCGTGCGGGCGCTCGCTCGCACACGCATGTGTGTGTGTATGTTTGCATATGTTTGTGTGCCTGTGTGTGTGTTTATGTTTGTGCGTGTGTTTTTTTACTTCCTATGCCCAGTGTCTGTCACTATTTGTACAAGCTTGCAACAAGTCTGCTGAAGATTTCCCACCAGCAACCAAGGTACAGTAAACTTATGTAATTCCCATGCTGCTGCTTGAAGTAGCATAGAGATCCACACTGGTTTGGTTGGGGACCTGAAATTGAGCAGGGTCACGCCATACTTTGGATGGAGGGTACCAGAACACAATAGTTGAAAAAGAAGGAACAAAATTGTTACTGTAACAGAACATGATATACGCAGAAGATGACTCCACAAATCACTACACACATAGTAGTAAGGGATACAGAATCTTCCACTCCCCCCCCCCCCCCTCCCTTAGGGCCATGAAGACCATGCAATATTTCCACCATCCTTCCACTTACCCCCCTATAGACCCAACTCTACCCCACCTCACCCTTGACTGGATGTATATCCATCATAACAGGTATGTATCCTGAATACGACTTTTCGGCCCTTTTTTGGACTTCTGTTATAGGGCGGCATCTTGGATTGCTTAGTTGGTGTGCACATTAGTCAAGAAGACATGGGTGCTTGGACTGAGCTACTCGGGAGACTATCCGAACAACGTTTATTGTCGCTCACCCAGGTAAGTGAGTGATTTGTATCTACACTCGCCAAAGTCAGTTTGACTGGTGTACGTACAGCGCACTTATAATTATTCCATTGTCCCCATCGATCGGCAACAACTTTCCTTTTCTCTTCCATTCTCATCACAACACCTTGTTCTAGCCCATGGCTTTCCTAGAAAATGCTGTAATGCAACACCACATTGATGTCCCTGTGAACATAACACACTGATGCCAGGTAGTCATGCCAGGCTGTTACCTGTTCGATCGGCAAAACTTTCATTCTCATCAAAACACCTTGTTGCCCATGACATTCCTAGAAATACTGCAAAACAGCGCCACATTGAAACAATGCCATCTTGAAGACTCAAGGAATGCATCACACTGAGGTCAAGTAGTCACTGCTACCTGTAGACTGCTTTCTGGCAAAATGACGTCAGTGCATGCCATTAGCCATCTGTCCCTTCTTTCCTGGATCATTGTATCTCTGGTGAGTCAACCAATGTTCCCACAATGGAGCTGGTGAAATTTCAGAAGGTATTTCAATAACAGGTGTATTTTCTCTACCGGTGTGTGCTGCGACATGTGTGTGTGTGTGTGTGTGTGTGTGTGTGTATGTGCGTGTGTGTGTGCATGCATTTGTGTATGCGTGTGTGTGTGTGTGTGTTTGTGTGTGTTTATGTGAGCGTGTGTGTGTATGTGCATGTGCGTGTGCGTGATTGTGCATGTATGTGTGTGTGTGTGTGTGTGTGTGTGTGTGTGTGTGTGTGTGTGCGTGTGCGTGTGCGTGTGCGTGTAATTGAACTCAGAAAGCCATAAACACTCGGAAACAACTACCTCCACCGCTTCTGGTGAGTTCAGGGCCAATGTTGTGAGTAGTGACAGTACTCCCACACCCTCTGTAACCCACACAGTTTCTGGACGTCATTGAGGTGCATTTCCTTTCTTGATCCATGTAGTAACAGACAGTGGAGGGGAGACAGAGCAACAGAAATAGGGAGGGAAAGCGAAAGAGAGAAAAGAAGAGAGAGAGAGAGACAGGAGAGAGAGAGAGAGAGAGAGAGAGAGAGAGAGAGAGAGAGAGAGAGAGAGAGAGAGAGAGAGAGAGAGAGAGAGAGAGAGAGAGGGAGAGAGAGAGAGGGAGAGAGAGAAGAGAGAGAGAGAGAGAGGGAGAGAGAGAGACAGAGACAGAGAGAGAGAGAGAGAGAGAGAGAGAGAGAGAGAGAGAGAGAGAGAGAGAGAGAGAGAGAGAGAGAGAGAGAGAGAGAGAGAGAGAGAGAGAGAGAGAGAGAGAGAGAAGAGAGAGAGAGGGGGAGAGAGAGAGGGAGAGAGAGATAAAGGAATGTGAGCTACACGCACAGCCTGTACTTGTGCATCATCCAAGATTTGTGACCACTAGTGGAGTCTGATAATTACATGAGTGGATCATTCACGCTTGCAATTCTGCACATACATTATTGATCTGCCAACTTATGACTCAGACAAAGACGAAAGGGGAAGGATGGCAACCTCTAACCACCCCCCCCCCCCCCCCCCACTAACCACCACCACAACCCCCACCACCACCACCACCACCGCCGCCGCCGCCGCCGCCGCCGCCACCGCCACCGCCACCGCCACCACCACCACCACCACCACAGCCACAACCATACCTCATTCCATGCGATGGCTCACAGGGAATTGGGACAGAAGTGATATAAGTTCTCTAATATGCACATGTATACAGCAGACGTGCTGAAAGATCAAACTGCATGCGTGTGATACATTGTCTAGATAATACTTCAAATAGTACTCCCGGAACAATAAAGCGACAATCGGGAAGACCACTCAGGGACTAATATGTACAGAATACATGACCAAGACCAAGAGAACCAGACCACGGACGAATCACACATGACTCTCATTCCCAGACCAAACTAGCACTGCGCATGTACAGCATTCACTTGACAGTCACTCTCACACAGACGGAAGCAGATCCTCACACTCTGACAACGCGTACTCTTGCATGCACCACATACCATAAACGTCACACATCACACCATACTCGCACGTACACTTAGACCATATAATATGACATCAGACTCTGAACTCTACAAGACAAGAACCACCAAATACAACAACATGCGTAAATCATAGTCGAACAGAAATCCGCAACACAGCCCTCCCCTCCGCGGAGAGTCGCCCTGACTCTAGCAAGTAGGAAAATGCTACACAGGTATATGTACCACGAGACAAAAAGATGGAGTAGGAGAAAAACAAACGGGATGAGAAGCCACGATAACAGTGGCAACTGCCAAGGCCCATCGAGCACTCGGAAACTGTGATCGCATGCATGAGCAAACAGATTTTAGCACTTTTTCAGCTAGAAAAGCTCAAAAAGGGCGATATTCACCCAAAAACGCAATAAAGGGCGAAAGAAACGGGCTTTTCCAAAAAGGGCCAGAAAGGGCCAAAAAGGGCGAGCACCTTTAGGAAAGGGCTAGTAGCAAGTGGTGGCAGACGTGAAACCTTGGTGCAAGACCACGCGGTGTGCGGTCGTCTCGTAGACATCTACGACTTGCCCATTCGGATGTTGAAGATAGGGAGGCGCAGTGTATAACATGTACACAACAGAAAACATAGAGAGAGAGCAGAACACAGCACGCATGTAGGAGTAAGCAATCAGTGGCGACAGCACAGACGAAACGAATAACTATAATAATTATGGCTGCCAGTACGCAAAGAAAAAAATACAGGAACCCGAGAACACAGGGACCGCTGCCTGCCAAAAACCCATCAAGTTACCCACCCTGGCTGGCACAAGTCGGTACCGCCAGCTAAAAAATACCCGCAAGGCAAACCATGAGAACGCAGGAATCTCTCCGGCTAACCAGGTAGACCGTGGCTCACCATGATCGGACGCCCACGGCGAGCCGAAGAGACCCGAAGGACAGCACAAATAAATAGAAACGCTCACGCTCACGACCAAAACCAAACCCACGCCATAAAATATGCTATGAACTACGGAAACTGAGCATGTACAACTCGAAGGGAACACATCGATTCAAGTAACAACAAAAACCCACAACTGGGATCGACTCACCGGGATCGACTCACCGGGAACTTGTCCGCCTTGCGAACGACCACAATCTCCAAACATGTATCACCAAAGTATGGCGGGGCGAAGTCGAGTAGAATCACGCCGCCGGTGTCTAGTAGAGGATCCAGCAGCAAAACAAACAACGCGTCGCCAAACGTTGACGAAAAGAATGGAAAAACGCACAAGAGCATGGCCCAAAAAGAATAGATGAACGAAAACAAAAGGGCAACGACGAGCACAAACTATTGGACTCCTTGAGGTCAAGTAGAAGTCTTGATCGAGCCCATGTTGGGCGCCAATGAAATGGAATTTGTTCTCCCCTGGCCCCCGCCACACAGCAACGCAAACTCTCATGTTGTGTCTCAATTCTTATAATTATAACAACAAATGACGAGGGCGCAGGAAGAGAAAGACAACAAGATTTGACTGAAAACGACGACGGGAAAAGACACCCGGGAAAAGACACCCGGGAAAAGACACGGAGAAACAACAAAGAACAAGCAGCAATAAAGCGACGACAATCGGGAAGACCACTCAGGGACTAATACGTACAGAATACATGACCAAGACCAAGACAACCTCAACCATGGACGAATCAAACATGACTCTCATTCCCAGACCAAACTAGCACTGCGCATGTACAGCATTCACTTGACAGTCACTCTCACACAGACGGAAGCAGATCCTCACACTCTGACAACACGTACTCTTGCATGCACCACATACCATAAACGTCACACATCACACCATATTCGCACGTACACTTAGACCATATATGACATCAGACACTGAACTCTACAAGACAAGAACCAAATACAACAACATGCGTAAATCATAGTCGAACAGATATCCGCCACATTTTGATTTTGAATCCGTGTGACTAAACAAAACATTTTGAAGGTTAGTTCACAGCTAAGGCTTTACCTGAATTGCCCACGTTAAAGTATTCGTAAAGTGAGACTCCGATTTAGCCTGCTACAAGTATACTTTATTCCCGTAGCTATGCAAAAGACGTTACTTCAGTAACGTCTGGCGCTAGCCAGGGTCCACACGGCTTAAATTCCGTGTTTGTGTGTGCCATCGGCATGCCTGGTGCTATCCCGTACCTGTCCCGTACCGTACCATCAAGGTGTGTGTTTTTGTGTGCCGTCGGCATGCCTGGCGATATCCCATACCTGTCCCGTAACGTACCATCAAACACAACTGGTCAACATATTCAAATAGGGTGTTGTACGGTGTAAGGATGTTGTATAGCATGTCGTACAACAGTACGATGAAATTCTGGGAGAAACCAGCGAACGCTTGGTAACGATGAACATTACAACAGCCTTATTGTGAGTGATAGTCAGGCCACGTTTCTGAAGATCAGTAGCGAGTGCTATCCCGAGCATTATGTTAGCATTACGAAAGCATAGACTGGATGCGTATTATAGGAGACCCAAGTTGCTGAAAACCAGTAGTCATTGCTGATAACGTGCAGGGTTTTGTTTATGGCCAAAACACTGTATTATATCCATACAAGTATTTTTTACACATTTTAATTTTGAATCCGTGTGACTAAACAAAACATTCTGAACGTTAGTTCATAGCTAAGGCTTTACTGAATTGGCCATGTTCAAGTATTCGTGAAGTGAGACTCCGATTTAGCCTGCTACAAGTATACTTTATTGTCTGACGTTGCGAGAAATTCTGTGTAGATGAGTGTATGTTGTATAATGACGGTATTGAGAGTGTGTGTTGCTTGTTTGTTTAGCCACTATTGTCCAAGGCAAGGCATGCTGGATAGAGGTTGAATTTTTTTGTATCAAATGTGCCCCGCTTCTGTCTTTGCTTTTTTCTCTTTCGTACTTGACTTGTGTTTGTAGCAAATTTCACTGAACAGAATCCGCCGGAAAACTAACCAGCAATCTCCACTGGTTGTTCGAATTCTGGGTCACCCTGGCGGAGGAAAGTCATCCCTTCTGAAATCAATTCTACCCCGCCGCCGTTTCTTTGGCAAATTCAAGAATTTCATCCGCGGTGACCAATGTGACACGATACTGGCCTCCAGGACACGAGGTATGCGACGTTACGTGGATGCCTACAGTACGATATACCTCGACCTTGGAGGTCAGTATCGATTCATGTCACAACATCAGCGACTGACGAAATTCTCCGACGTCTGGGCTCTCAATCTGCTCACGGTGTCGGGCATGGAGTCCATCGTGAACATGAGACGCTGGATCCGTACCTGGGCAGATTTCATTGCCTGCAGCTGTGCAGAGGGCACAACCATTCGCAACAAAGCTCTTATTGTTGTGACACGCCGGGACCGACTCTCCAAGGACCGCATGACCGCCATTGAGAAGGAGTGTGCGACGCTGCAGAAAATCTTAAGCGAGCATCTGGAATTCCTGGATGAGCCGATCTCATTCGTCAATGCCGTCAATGAGACGTGTGAAGGTGTGGCTGCATTGAGAGAAGTGATCCAACGACACAAGGGAAAGGTGCAACAAGTGAGTATGACAACGTTCTAAAATCATAATCATCCACCGTACCTGTTATTATCGTGTTGGCTTTGGTCTATCATTTTAAACTGTTTGATGTTTTGCCAGTCCAACCCTGATCCCCTCCCCTCAACAAACACACCTCCAAACATTCCATACCCCACCTCTCTCATTTTCTCTCTCTCTTTCTCTCTCTCTCTCTCTCCTTTCCCAAAGTGTATTCATCTTGTTTTCAACGTTATGCTCTCAATAGGCATCTGGACCCTATTCGGACGTGGTTGTGTCCATTTCGGAGGCACACCTGGAGAATGTTCGTGATCAATGCAGAGACAGTCCTGCTATCAGCACCGACCAGTTTATGGAATTTCTGGCTACAGCAATTTTTCGCTTTGATTACAACTACTCCAAATACTATGACTCTTCAATACCAGTTGTACTGAAAGCGCTGAAGGAAGTCCTGGATGTCAACATGGAGCTGTTCAACCTCCATCAGAAAGCGCTGGTAAGTAACTTTGCTGCTCCAAGTACTGTCTTCTTAAGTTTGAGAAATCTTTTGGAATCCGCAATATTCTGGCCGACGTGTAATGTCCAGGGTGCAACAAAATCGTGTGGAAGTACTAATAGGCTATGCTCATAATCAGTGTCAGTCAGGGCAGCTTCAAAGAGTGTTCTATGCAAGTGAGCGAAGAGCAATTTCCAGATATACAGGAAAATGCATGAAACGGTAGGCTGTTTTGTACTGGGAAATTATCAGGCAGCAATAGGCTATCATCACTTGATCTGTTTCATTCAGATTATGTCCTCTATCGTTGCTGTAAAAGCAAATATGTACTTGCACAACAAGTGCATTTGCAGATTTTTGTGTTTCTCTTGCAATGGTTGTACATGTATACATGGTACATGAAACATGGTATGTATTTGCCATATTTGCCAGAGTATAATGTGCACCAACTCCTTTGATCAACGTGTTGGCAATTCAAGGTATATCCGGAGTATGATGGGCAGCCTGGATTTGAGGAAATTATCGCTTTTAAAACGAATTAGTGGTAGCGACTTCGGCAATGATTTGTTTGGAAAGGGTTTGCTCCCCACTCTGGAGCTCGCGCTTTTCCGCCGACTTGACTTTACACTTGACTGATTCACGACTGCCATCCAGAGCACACGAAAAGTCCATCGAACCTTCCAGTATCTATTTTAAGACTATTATAAAGACAGTATTACAGAATCTTCAGTAGTTGAGGTAATGGTAAACAGCATTATAGAGGGAACATTAGCAAAATTATCATAGTATTATTTCGTGTGGCTTTTTATAATGCAAGTGCTACTTATGGGGTCTCGTACCCATCATGCATGTGCAGTTTAGCTGACAGTAGATATCATTATATGCATGCATATGGCTTGCCCCGGGTCAGCGGTGGCAAACTTCGAAAGCATTGATGCATTGATGCAATGCACTAATTTTCGAAGTTCATGCATTCTCATAGTGCACACCTGCGATTTGGGGCCTGAAATAGCTCATCTAAAGTGTGCACTATACTCCAGCACTACAGCATGTGTGATTGTGTGTATGTCACTGTATATGTATATGTATGTATGTGTGTATGTGTGCATGTATGCATGTGTGTATGTGTGCATATGTGTATGTGTGTATGTGGGCATGTATGCATGTGTGTATGTGTGCATATGTGTATGTGTGTATGTGTGCATGTATGTACATGGGGTATCTATGTGTATTCACTACAGGTATTCTATTTTCCAGATGCCAAGCTGGTGGTTGTTCAACCTCTATGGTTGATGAGTGACATCACAGGGAAGTTCTACTCCCCAAGTTCATATCCTCCACCAATCATTGTCTGTGATGAGTTTGGATTCGCTTCACGCAGCCATGTCATTGAAGTACTGGCTAAAGATTCACCGGTGCGTGGTGAAGACGCTCTCGACATTGCCGTACGCCTAGGTATGTGTCATGTAACCGAGGATGGTGAGCAAGTCATGATTCTTCCTGCACAGGCTGAATCACGCACTAGTCTGCACTGGGAGAAAGCCAACCCCGACCTGCACATCTACTACACTGGTCGCCGTCTCTACTGTAAGTCTGGCATCCCTGTCAGCGCAGCGTTGATGCCCACCATACAAATGTCACTCGTCAACTCCTTCGCCAACAGGACACGCAAGTTTCCTGTTTGGCAGGGAGGTGTTTGTGTTTCGCTATCTCAGTACGGGTACACGGACACACTGGTGGAGATCCCACACGGTCAACTCGCGCTCAACATCATAACCAGAGGGCCCGACCAGCGTAGCGTGACTTCTCAGCAGGAAATTGTCTGGGATCACATCTCTGCTCTTCCTCGCCAACAATCTCCTGGTTCTGACATGTCAACGGCGTTCGTTGATGATGGGTGCCTGCCGAGTAGCGATCTTCTGCGACAGCGGGATCAGCAAGGAGACCTGAATGCTACCATGGAGTTCCTTGCCAGTGAGCGACTGCGTGCTCAGTTCGTCATGCCTGATGAGCGGGAGCCCGACACAAGAAAAAATCATCCATATGCTGTGTCTGCAAGCTGCTTTAATGCAGGTCAGTTGCACTGTGTGTCATGCCTCGGTGTGCGTTTGTGTGTGTGTGTGTGTGTGTGTGTGTGTGTGTGTGTGTGTGTGTGTGTGTGTGTGCTTGTGTGTGGCGGTATGTGTTTCTGTCTGTCTTAGTGTGTGTAGCATTGTGAAAATAATGAAGATTAATGGGAGCCCATGGATCCCTGCTGCTGCTCAAATGATGCTACCTTATTAGGAGCAATTGTCTCTTACAGTTTTATTGGCCATCCCCATCAAAGTTCTTCTTCTTTGTTTTGCTCCATTCCGTGTCTGATCACAGTTTGTGGTTATGCCTCATTTCTCGTTGGCTGACGTAGGAAAGAAACGAGAAATGTAGTTCTTTTTGTCTTTCTTTTGCATGACGTAACATTTGCTGCTCGCAAATGCAAGATATTAGGAGCATGCGCTCCGGCTGCGGCATTCTTTTTCTTCTTGCTTTGCAAGTGTAGTGCCCATGCCCGCCCGCCCTAGTGAATGGTTATTTTGTTGAGTCATTTGGATATTTCCGTAGCACACCGCTGGCGGTGTGCTCAGATTGCAGACTGCACTAATTTTGATGATCTAGATGAGTTGAAGCTGTTTACTATTGTTGCCGTGAGTTGACAATACACTTGCTTGCTGTTGCTGCTGTCCCACGGCGGGTCCTTTTTCGGGGAGGCATGTTCTTTTTCTTCTTGCTTTGCAAGTGTAGTGTATTTCTCATCCCGTTTGTTTTCAACGTACTTTCAGGATCCTTTTTAGGAACATGCCTCCCCGAAAAAGGACCCGCCGTGCTGCAAGCGCAGAACCTGCACGACTGCAGCTGCAGGCTGACGCGCAGCAGAACGATGCGGCGGCGGCACGCCTGGAGGAGCAGGCAACTCGCATCAGGCTGCTCGAGGCCCAAATCGAGCTCGAAAGGGCCAGGGCCCCGGAATCCCCACGCGGCAGAGGTCGCAGACGGAGACGTTCTCCGTCATCGTCGTCGTCGTCGCCGTCATCGTCGTCATCTAGATCATCGTCGAGTGCCAGCAGTGCATCGCGGTCACCCAGCCCCAGGAGCCGGAGATCCAGGTCCAAAAAATCCAAAAAATCAAAAAGTTCCGGCAGGAAGGCTCGCCGTCATCGCCATCACTCGAGTGCTACGTCAACGGGCCCCAGTAAATGGAGGAACGTGGCGTATGAACACCAGCACTCAGTCAACGCCCGGCTCCAGGAGCGCCTGGAGAAAGTGCGGAGGGCACTAAAATCCGACCGGCTGAGGAGCGCAACGAAAAACCTAAAGAAAGGTGAGGACATTCTAGAGGACAGGCAAGAGTGGCTCGCCGTCGCCGATACCCATGGGGTAGAGGTGGCGAACAAATTTGTGGAGGGAGGGGGAATCCTCAGCATTGTGACCTCCGCCGAAAAGAGCAAGAGACTGAATGCGGCCGTGCAGTCCGTGGCCATGCAGCGGCCCTTTCGGGGGGGCATCCCATCCAGGTTCGGCAGGGGCGGGGTGGTCACCCCTAAAGCAGCCGCACGAGGGGCTGAGCAGCCACCACAACAGCAGTCACCTTCTGGGCCCAGCGAGGCACCAAGGACGCAACCGGGGAGAAACCCCATCCAGCCTGGCCCCAAAGTCTGCTTCCGTTGCGGCGAGCCAGGCCACTTCATCAATTTCTGCCAGAAGCCAGCCGCTCAGAAATAGCTCTGAGGGCTGTGCGGACGGACTCCCCCCTGATGTAATAGATGATGAAGTGTATTCGGTGCTGAGTGTTGTTGACGAGGGGTGCGTGGCGGGCTTGTGCGAATCTGACGATCAAGGGGAACTAGAGGGGCAAGGGGTGGTGGTGGGCAGTTTAGCTAGGTGCAAGCCATTTTGGGAAACTATGGGGGCATCCGAATTTGTGCTAAGGATCATTTGTGAAGGGTATCTACTCCCGTTCGTGCAGCTACCAAGGCCGAAAACTGTAAAAAATCACAGTAGCGCTCAGTGCCAATTTGATTTTGTCACAGATTCAATTAGAGATTTGATGGAAAGAGGGTGCATAAAGGAGGTCAAGAGTGAGGAGGCAATGATTTGCAGCCCTTTAGGCGTGGTAAATAATGGAAAAAAGTTAAGACTCATTTTGGATTTGAGGTACGTCAATACTTATCTGGCGAAATTTAAATTCAAAATGGAAGACCTGAAAACAGTCGCAAGAGTCTACGAAAAGGGCGACTACGTGATTACTTTTGACCTGAAAAGCGGGTACCACCACATTGAAATTGCACAGGAGCATCAAAAGTACTTGGGGTTTAAGTGGTTTAATGCGGAGGGAACTATCACAACCTATGTATTTTGCGTGTTACCGTTTGGCCTCTCCACGGCTCCTTATGTTTTCACAAAAGTGACACGTGTTTTACTGCGGCGTTGGAGGGAGTTGGGCATAAGATGTCAGCTCTACATGGACGACGGGTCTGGTGGGCACTCTACTGTCGAAGGGGCAAAGGTGGTGGCAAAACAGATGAAAGCTGACCTCTTGAGAGCTGGGTTTGTGCCCAATGAACAAAAATCCCAGTGGGAGCCATCACAAACGGTCGAAATGCTAGGCATGCGCATTGACCTCAAAGAGGGTCGAATTTTTGCGACAGAGCGCAGAGTGGCGAGGCTTAAAGAGTGCCTAGCACGGCTGAGCGGTCTAGCAGCGCCACCCGCGAGGGAAGTGGCGAGGCTAGCCGGCTTCCTGTTGTCTATGTCGCTTGCGCTCGGGCCAATTTGCCGTCTGCGTACCAGGGCATTCTACAGCATGATATTGTCTAGGAGTTCTTGGTACGCCCCAGTGAAATGGCCGGATGCGGCAAGGTGCGATTTGGAATTTTGGAGCACGGTTTTTGAAGACTGGCACGGCCAACCATTTTGGAAAAACTGCCCAAAGGCAACGGTCCTGACCTGGTCCGATGCGAGCGACTCTGGCTGGGGCGGATTTTTAGTAGACGGCAGTGCAGTCGAGGTAGCCAGAGGAGAGTGGTCCAATGAGATTTTGAATGACCGAAGAAGCTCCACGTGGAGAGAATTGAGAGCAATCGCGTTGGTGCTTGAATCATTAGCACACAAACTAGAAGGAGGTATCTGCATTCACAGAAGCGATAACCAGGCAGCTGTGCACATTATCCAGGTGGGCAGCAGAAGGGAGCATTTGCAAAGGGAGGCCATGCGAATCCTCCAGGTGTGCATGAAACACGGAATCCGCCTGATTGCCGAATGGGTTCCCAGAGAACAAAATGAATTGGCGGACTACTATTCGAAAATAGTTGACACAGATGATTGGCGGCTAAACCCGGCTGTTTTTGAACAAATCGAGCGTTTGTGGGGTCCCCATACGCTAGATTGCTTTGCGAGTCTGAGGACGAAACAGTTAAAGCGTTTCTGTTCAAGGTGGTGGAATCCGGGATGTTATGCGATCGATGCCTTTACGGTTGATTGGTCAATGGAAACGGTGTGGCTTACACCTCCGTTCCACCTAATACCCAGAGTTTTGAGTATGTTAAAAATGTGCTGCGGCCATGGCACACTGGTTGTGCCTAAGTGGGTGTCAGCGGATTGGTGGCCAAAATTACATGGGAGGCAAAGCTGGAAACCATTTGTAAAAGGAGTTTTGGTGCTACCCCATGATGAAAACACATTTCTGGAAGGTACCTGCCCTTACAACTTGCTGGGGGGCAAGCAATATTATTCAGAAATGCTGGCTTTAAGAGTGTGCATGAAGAATAACTGTTGCTGATTTGCGTACTGACACGATTGCTGTGGTTTTGTGGCGCGAGCACATGTGAGTGCACGGTGCACGAGGCATTGTCCTATGTTGGTGTTCAGGGAACACCATTGCCTGCAGGGCAGGAAGCAGATGCTGCTGACAATGTCATAATCCGCAGGGCGGATGGATGCTGCTGCTGGTGATGCCGATGACGATGTTGTAGCCCACAGGGCTGGCAGACGCTGCTGCTGATGCCGTTGTATAATGCTCTTCAAGTGATGCTGATAGCTGCTGCAGATGCTGAAGCCGACGCTAATGCTGATGACTCTGTTGACAGGCGCCTCACGTTATGATCTTGTGTTCATGCCTAGAGCTGAGGGCGGTTCAAGTGGAGCCAACCCAGGAGCTCGTGAACCTATCCAGGAAGATTCCCGAAGTCATGTTGGCGAGTAGGGCACCGGGAACAGTGACCAAGTATTTGTCGACATTTCAGCGCTGGCAAGAGTGGGCTAGCAGTCAAGAGATCCCGAGCGTACCAGCCGAGTCTTGGCACATATGTTTGTATGTCGTGAAGCTGCTCCAGGAGGCACGGACAGCGTCACCAATAACATCCGCTATTTGCGCGTTGGCCTGGTCGCACAAGGTGCGAGGCCTACCGGACCCCACAGACAACGCACAGGTTCGGAACCTAGTCCAGGCCGCCAAACGACTGCTGGCGGCGCCGAAGAACCGGAAGAGGCCGATGACGAAGCAGATGCTAAACCAAGTTGCTACCAGGCTCTTGCGCAATGAATCACTGCAGAACTTGCAGACAGCGACTCTGATGACCGTTGGCTTCGCAGGGCTCTTGCGGTGGAACGACTTGTCAAACATATACGTCGACGAGATCGAAATCAAGGAAGATTACATGGCACTATTTCTCGAAGTGAGAAAAAATGATCAACTGCGCCAAGGTAACTGGGTGCTGCTGTCAAGATGGCATGGAGCAGTATGCCCAGTGGCTCTAACAGAGCGACTGCTGTCTAGAGGTGGCTACGAAGGCCACCAGAAGTTGTTCGGCTGTATTCGGCAAGGAAACGCTAGTCAAGTTGTCCGGGACCAGATGTCTTACAGCCGTGCCCGAGAGCTGATCCGGGACGCGCTGTGCCAAGCGAATTTCAACCCAAGCGCATTTGGGCTGCATAGCCTGCGTTCTGGGGGAGCATCGGTGGCCGCGGCAGCAGGAGTCCCGGATAGACTGATCCAACGTCAGGGCGGCTGGAGAAGCGAAACATCCATGCGGATGTACTTCAAGGAGTCACTCTCAGCAATGCTCTCAGTGTCAAGGGCACTGGCCATCCATTAGCTATGCTTTGCTGCTCTTGCTGTTGCTGCTGTCCCCGCAGAGGCTGTTTGTTGTTGCTGTGTGCGTGTGTATGTGGGTGTGCATGTGACTGAGGTGTGTTAGGGGTGGGAGCACGTATGGTGTGGCTGCACACAGGAGTGAGAAAGAGAGTAAAAAAGAAGTCAGATTTCTGTTGTTCACACATCCACGTCCCACTTTTTAAAGTCACTGATTTACTCTTTAAGATATAAAGAGGGTGCTGGGTGCTGGCCACTCGAATCTCTGGCTACTCGGTTAGAGTCCTGTAGACTGGACTACTGCTCTTGGCTCCTTCAAGGCTCCTGCTTTGGCAGTTGCTACCTGACCGATCCCTTCCCATACCGCCAACAGTGAAGTTGTTGTGTATGTGCATGCCTAGGTGTGTGTGTGTGTGTGTGTTTGTGTGTGTGTGTGTGTGTTTGTGTATGTGCACCATACTTGCCAACCGCACCGGTTTCTCAGTACACTACTGGAAAACTAGGGTAACTACCGGCATACCGGGGATTTTTGACTTTGATCGAAAAACTACCCGTATTGCCACTGAACCATGAGTGTTCCAAAAGTATGTAATCAAGTACGCTCAGGAGGTCATGATGGCTGAATCGTGCCCGAGCCTGCAGCCCAAGGGCCGTAGGCCCGAGGGCTGCAGGCAAGGGCAAGATTCAGCCATCATGACAGACAGAGCGTGCTTGATTTGATTTCTTACAGCACGAAGCAACATATTAGGGAAGGTCAAAGGTCAAAAGGTCGAAAAATTATTCCCAAAATGACGTCAAACGGTCCTGACATTCCCAAAATGACGTCAAACGGTCCTGAAACTACCGAAATGACGTCAAACGGTCCTGATGGCCTGATTATGCCCGCGGCGGGAAGATCGCCTATTGGCCATGGCCCCGGCAACGATCACGGGTCATGTAAGAATAGGTTGTTTTGTGGAGTGACAAGGGCACAAGCGGCCCTGCATTTCACAGAATCACACATGTAGGGGCGATCTGACAATGAAGAAACTCAGTTTTTGGTCCCCCAATGAGCAATGGGTTTGAAATCAATAAGAAGAAAGAAAAAATTCCCAAATAATTGCGCAAAATACGCAAAAATACGCAAATATTGCCCAAAAAAAAGTGAAAATGGCCGAAATTGGCGAAAATCAGCAAAATAAGGGATATGAGAGAAAAGTAAGGGAAACTGGGTGTGTGAATAAGGGATTTGCTTCGGCTTGGTTGGCAAGTATGGTGCACATGTGTGTATGTGTGCATGTGTATGTTTGTCTGCGGGTGGGTGTGACTGTTTCTGTTAGGGTAGAAATGCATACATTATGACATGTACATGACTTGATTGCGACTACTAGTACTGTAGTACATGCACGTAAATGTAAGCCTCGTCATAAGCTATAATTAGATCTCCCATGCTTGTAACCTCGTTGTCAGCACTTCTAGAACTAGTACTTCTACCACTTCCTTTTAGTTAGTCAATCACGTCGTTGATTCCGGACTGTTCCATACCTTACAGTAATATGCCTGATGAGTAATGCTGCTGACTAAATTGCATATCTCACCTTCTAGAACACCTCGCTTAGTCATTGTTACGCAATGCTCACTTCATCTACATGTATAGCAATGATGATCTAAGTTTACCTTCTCCACTATTCTAGAACTTGTAGAAGGATGATTTCGTAATCCTTGTCTTACCAACCTTAGTTCTCTACCTTCGCTATAAAAGCCGCTGCCTTTCTAGTTTCCTATGGATTAGTTTCATGCTAGACTACAGTGTATTACCTGAGAACTCTTTCTCTCTCTCTCTGAATAAGTGTGCAATTCTGTATGATAACCATTAACCATTACTGTACCCTCGTGCTCTGCTGACTGAGCGAAACCGGGACCTAACATTTGGCGCCCAACAGCGGTTGTGAACGACACGACGACCTGAGATTGACGCAGATTGCTGTCTCAAGACTTCGCTTCGGGTAGACATTGGTTGCAGAGCTTTGTCTCCCTGTTGCGGCCGGTAAGTCAACCCCTACTTTGTCTGTACGTTACGGAATAGCACTTTACCATTACTAGTCCCCCAGTAGCTCCCTCTCAACGCACATCTACACACTCACCCACCATGGCAGCCTCACTCATAAAACCTCCAACGTTTTCAGGGACCCCGGATGAAGACATGGGACAATTCCTCTTTGAGTTTGATTTGGCCTGTGCGGCAAATGATTGGCCCGAGCCGGACCCGGAGTGCGGGGAAGGGGAGCGGAAAAATATGCGCCACCTAATGCTACAGCGTTCGCTCAAAGGTCGTGCAGCACGCATTCTCCTCACACTGCCAGACAGCATCCTGAGTAACTATGAGCGTCTCCGGACGGAGTTGCTAACACGATTTTTGCCGCCCGAATATCGGTCTGTCAAGAGAGCGCAGCTTCATACCAGACGTCGGCAACCGACAGAAACGCTGCATTCTCTTGCAGATGACATACATATCACTGCCTGTCGGGCTTACCCCGAAGCCCCAGATGAGATGATCCAAGAACTAGCCAAAGATGCATTTATCGATGCGTTGGATGCCGACCTGCGACTTAGAGTGTTGGACGCTGAACCAGCCACCCTGAGTGCAGCGCTTCGCCGCGCTTTGGTGGTGGAAGCAAATCTCCAGCGCACAGTGTCCGCGGGGCATACTGCCACGGCAGCAGCGCTTGCCAATAGCGGCAGCAGGGAAACAGATGAGATAAAGAAAATGTTGGGCGACATCTCAGACAGGTTAGAGCGCCTCGAACAGGAGAAGCGCCGGTTCCACAGGGATGCACCCCATAGCGAGGAGCCACAAAGTCAAAGAACGAACAGACCATGGTGTGAGTTGTGCGGCAGGCCAGGGCACACAAGTGCCAATTGTTGGTCTGGGCAGCAACAGTTTCCTCCGCCACCGCTTTTTCCAAATTCGCATCCCCCACCGCGACCACCCATGCATCCACACTCTGGGCCACCACCACCCCCTCGGAACCACTTTTCGGCAGGGCAACAAAACAAACCTCGACCACAGGGTCCCCACAGACGTCGTTTAAACTAACTTCGGCGAGTGCGACGGGTCACGCGCTTGCCGGCACTAGTTGCGAATCTCCTTACTCCTCCTGCCCTCCATCGCCCATCCTAGATACCGATAGTGTAGATATTTGCATTGCACAACCTAGTCATTTTTGTTGCATGCTGGATACTAAGCGTGCATGCTCTGCTAGCGATCCTTCCCCTCTACCTGATACTAGTACTACCTGTGCATCCCCGAACCTGACAAGGGAGTCCCCTACAGCTTGTTGCATACCACCAGCTTTAGTCCTTGTGTGCACGACCATTGTTACGAGCCTCAGTGTAGTGTCTCAAGTAGTTATTCTCTGCCTGATCTTGTTCTTCACCAACCTAATTATGCTTGTTAGTGATTGTTTCCATACATGTACCCGGTATACACGCACACCCACCATTGACCCAATGGCAACAACCCCACACACTGATCCAGCACCGCTACACGATCCTCCGCTTGCTCAGTCCACCCCCCTCCAGACACCCGCTCTACAGCAAACACCCCCTACACAAGTACTTCCCATTGCTACATGCACTACCCATACAGCATTTTACATTCCATTACACCTCACGTGGCATCCATCTACTCCTGCACACGAGCAAGTGCCGGTCACTGCCTTCATTGATACTGGTGCTTCAGTCTCTATCGTTTCCCTCTCATTTCTCAAATCCATTCACTTCCCTATGGACACCATGAAGTCTCTTTCGTCAGCAGTCCGTCTGGTATCGGCTACGGGTGCCCCAATCCCAGTCCGAGGCCAGCTAGTTCTGAAAACCCACTTACCAGATCGTACACCCCTGCCTATTACTGCGTTGGTTGTTGAGGGGACGACAGAGTCACTTATTCTCGGTGCCAACTCCCTAGTCGAGCACCATATTGCCCTCGACTTCACATCCACTCCATGCATGATCTACGCCAACAATACATACACGCTCCACACCCCTACCACATCATCATCATCACCATCATCATCCCACATTACCAGCGATCCAACCACGTCTTCAGTCAACCCACCGGACTCTACACCAGCTAGCGACTGTCCTTCGGCACACCCACCGCCCACTCCTCCACGACCAGCCACCACCACATCCACCACACCTGAAACACGTCAGTCCACACCAGTACATGAACTATTCCAATGGCAAGAGTTTGCGGGAACGACCTCGGAACGCCAAGACATTATCCAATTGCTACATTCGTTCTCCGACACAGTTGCTCAACATCCGGCAGATGTTGGCTGCGCAACTTCCGGTCATCACACTATCACAGTCACACAATCCACACCAATCCGTCACGCACCACGCCGCCTGGACCCACAACAAGCCACCCTCATCGACACAATGGTCACCGACATGTTGGACAACGGCATAATAGAGGAAAGTTCATCTCCGTACGCCAGCCCAGTAGTACTCGCCCCGAAGTCCGATGGGTCGAAACGGTTCTGCGTGGATTACAGGCGCTTGAATGCCATCACCCGGAAGGACAGCTTTCCTCTCCCGCGTATCGACGACACGCTAGACGCGCTCGCAGGCTGCACCCACTTCTCGACCCTGGATCTCCAATCCGGATACTGGCAAGTCCCTATGGCAGACGATTCCAGGCAATACACCGCGTTTGTCACCAGGAACGGTCTGTACCAGTTCCGCCGTATGCCTTTCGGTCTCTCCAACGCTCCAGCCACGTTCCAGAGAACAATGACCTCCATTCTCCGTGATCTGCTTGGAAAGCATTGCCTGATCTACCTCGACGACATCATTGTGTTTGGCAAATCAGCTGCAGAGCATCTCCGCAGTCTTCGATTGGTTCTGGAAAGACTAAGGTCTGCAGGTCTAAAAGTGAAACCCCGTAAGTGTCGCCTTCTCCGTGCACGTATCCTCTACCTCGGTCATGTCATCTCGGCCGAAGGAGTCCACACCAATGACACCAATGTCGCCAGATTGGAAACCTGGAAACCACCAACATCCGTCAAGGCACTCCGCACCTTCCTCGGCTTTGCAGGCTACTACCGTAAGTTTGTTCATCGCTACACGCACATTGCACGACCACTCCAACAACTCATCGTTCCCAACACACCGTTCCATTGGACAGACGACCATCAACAGGCCTTTGACGCATTACGCACCGCGATTCTTACCACATCCGTTCTCCAGTATCCCGATTTCAACAAACCCTTCATCCTTGACACAGATGCATCCATCGACGCCCTTGGCGCTGTGCTCTCTCAACTTGACAGTACGGGTCGAGAGCGTCCCATTGCCTTCGCCAGTCGTGCTACGAACAAGGCTCAACGGAACTACAGCACCACCCGCTTGGAGATGCTGGGTATCGTTTGGGCCACTGAACACTTCCGCCACTACCTTCTCCATGCACCATTCACTCTCCGCACCGATCACGGAGCTCTCACATGGCTGCATACATTCAAATCGCCTACCGGTCAAGTCTCGCGTTGGTTAGAACGTATGGCAGAGTTCTCCTACACCATTCAACACCGCGCTGGAAAGTCCCACGGCAACGCCGATGCTCTTTCACGCTATCCACATGCGGACATATCCACCTCCACCGACACCACTACCCACCGGCCCATGACATCTACACTGCCAGTTTCCCACATCACCGCACTCGTCTTTACAGACACTCCACATTCTCACACGACATGGCTTCAAGCTCAACAAGAAGATTCCGCCATTTCCTCCGTGATCCACCGCATCACTTCAGGAAAACCATTTCCACAACCAACCGATTCACCCACTGTTACTGCCCTGCTCAAGATCCACGATCAACTCTCTATCCATGACGACCTTCTCTTCCACACACACCATGATAAGCTCCAGATCGTTGTTCCCTCCGTTATGCAGACTCCCCTGATCCACGATGCACACGCTCCTCCGACTTCTGGACACTTCAGTACAAAACGCACCCTTGCACGTGTCAACGAGCATTATTTCTGGCCAGGAATGAAAGCAGCCATTGACCGCTACTGTACTCGATGTCTGGAATGCCAACAGAACAAGCACAAGAATCCTGTTGCCCGAGCTCCTCTTCAACACATCACAGCTACACGCCCATACCAGATCATTGCTATGGACTTCATGGGTCCTCTACCTCGTTCAAATGGTGGTAATCTTTACATCATGGCCGTTGTCGATTACTTCACCAAATGGTTAGAGTTGTTCCCGCTCCGTAATATCCAAGCCACCACAGTTGCAGATACACTCACTAGCCACATCTTCTCTCGCTATGGAGTACCTGAGCAAATCCACTCCGACCAAGGCTCCCAGTTCGAATCCGACCTCTTCCAGGATCTATGCAAGACGCTCCACATCCACAAAACACGCACCACTCCGTATCATCCTCAATGTGACGGTCTCGTCGAACGATCAAACCGTACGATCCAGAACATTCTCAAAGCTTACACGAACGACACGCAATCCAACTGGGATAAACATCTTCGTACCACGATGCTCGCCTACAACACCAGTGTCCACTCAACGACTGGTTTCACGCCCTACTTCCTCATGTTTGGCCGTGAAGCTACGTTGCCACTCCATCTCATGTACCCACTTCCACAACCACATGCACCGCAGCCAATCACAACCTTCGTCACTGATCTCCAAGCACGCCTTCAGACTTCCTTTGACACCGTTCGTCAACACACCGATCAACACCACAAGTACTCCAAAGACCGCTACGACCTCAAAGCCACAGCTTCCCAGTTCAAAAATCAAGAGTTTGTCTGGCTACATGCTCAACCGCCACCTCATGTCTCACCGAAACTCTTCAAACACTGGACCGGCCCCTGGAAAATCATCAATTGTCCTTCTGCCGTTACATACACATTGCAAGCCCATTTCCACACGACCCCGCACATGCAACGCGTCACAACCGTCCACCGCAACAGACTTCGTCCATACCTCACACCTGTGCAGTACACACCACCATCTCTAATGTCCACCCCACCACAACCAGTTCCGCAACCCTCAACACGCACCCGTTCTCAAATTCGGCCTCCTGCCTATTTTCGTGTCTATGCTGCACCAGGTTAGTAACAGCAATGGCCACGCCTACGCAGACGCCACGGTTCAGCACGACGCGGTGCTACCACTCTCCCCCCACTCGACCACCCCTTCTCCCGACCCCGGCGACACCACCACTGACAGTGGCAGGGTTACGAGCCCGCCGCGCCGCTCGCACCATCCCGGCTCGCCGATCCTCAACATCCCCGCCAGCAAAGCGGAAATCACCGCCGCCGGAGGACCCGTCTGCCACCCCTACGCCGGTATCACCACCTCCCAAGGATCACTCTCCCGAACCTACGAGTGGATCGTCACCTGATGTCTCTGCGACTCAACAAGATCTAATCGAACTGCATATTAATGATTCAGATGAGGAAATGCTAACTGATATAGTCTAGTACCCGTAATGTTTCTTCCTTCATCAAGTTCATACATTACTACTGCCTTCAATTTTTTTCTCTTCGCTGCTATGTATGTACATGTCCCTCTTACTTTTTCTTCGCATGTGGACATGCGCCCGCAAAGGGGAGAGCTGTGTTAGGGTAGAAATGCATACATTATGACATGTACATGACTTGATTGCGACTACTAGTACTGTAGTACATGCACGTAAATGTAAGCCTCGTCATAAGCTATAATTAGATCTCCCATGCTTGTAACCTCGTTGTCAGCACTTCTAGAACTAGTACTTCTACCACTTCCTTTTAGTTAGTCAATCACGTCGTTGATTCCGGACTGTTCCATACCTTACAGTAATATGCCTGATGAGTAATGCTGCTGACTAAATTGCATATCTCACCTTCTAGAACACCTCGCTTAGTCATTGTTACGCAATGCTCACTTCATCTACATGTATAGCAATGATGATCTAAGTTTACCTTCTCCACTATTCTAGAACTTGTAGAAGGATGATTTCGTAATCCTTGTCTTACCAATCTTAGTTCTCTACCTTCGCTATAAAAGCCGCTGCCTTTCTAGTTTCCTATGGATTAGTTTCATGCTAGACTACAGTGTATTACCTGAGAACTCTTTCTCTCTCTCTCTGAATAAGTGTGCAATTCTGTATGATAACCATTAACCATTACTGTACCCTCGTGCTCTGCTGACTGAGCGAAACCGGGACCTAACATTTCTGAGCATGTCTCTTTGTCTGTCTGTTTGTCCGTATATGCGTATGACACGACGTGCGTAACATAATTATTTTAAAGGTTTTATGACAACGTTTTGGTCGTAACCCGGGTCATATTTTTTCCTAGTATTTTTGTTCCACTCTTATTTCCGTGTGTAGATACGGTTTCGGAACGCCGAAGAGCCGCATGTCTTTGCTCGGCCTTCTACCAGCATCGCATTCTCCTACGCCACGACTTTCCACTACACGACTGTCTTCTCAAACTGAACGAATGTGGACAGGTGAATATATCCTTCCTGGATGACGTGGACGAACATCTGTGGAACCGTCAGACCAAGATGGCTACTGATCTGTTTCGTGGGTCGATTTCCGACTTGCCTGACAGCGTGGTGCTAACCCTGGTCGATGAAATCCTTCCCAAGATAGCCAGTGCCAAAGATTTGTATCAGGCAATGCTGGAGTGTCCAGGTCGGGTCCTCTGTACTGTCAGCCCTAGTGATAGCCACTCCACGCCTGGTAGGTGGTTGTCTTGCATTGATACATGGACTGGTGTTGTGTGTGCATGTGTGAGTGAGTGTGCATGCATGCGTATATGCATGCATGTGTGTGTGTGCCTATGTGTGTGCGTGTGTGTGTGTGCATGTGAGTGCGTGTGTGTGTGTGTGCATGTGTATGTGTGCATGCTGTGTATGTGTAGCGTATTTTTTTAAGTGACACTTTAAACACCAGCAATCCACCCAAAACAAAATCTGTTTGTCTTATACAACAATGGTCAAATTGATGGGGATAATTAATAGGATAGATGACTGTATTTCATGACAAAAAGACTAGGAGCAGCTTATACTCCAGAAAATACGCTTTGTATTTATTTGTGTATGCGGGTTTAGATGGGTGTGGGTGTGGGTGGAGGTGTGTGGGTGGGGGTGTGTGGGTGGGGGTGCGTGAGTGGATATGGATATGGAGATGGATGTGTGTTGCTGCATGACTGTATAGTCGCTAGTCTGCCTGGGAACTGCTGTTTTGACTGGTCCAGTGGATCTGATCTGAATCCGGATTGGCCAGTCAAACATCCCCTGGTGTGCATGTCTAAGTATGTGTTCTTTGTTTACTGGCTATCACGTGATGCTAATAGATGATGATGTAATGCCAATGAGTGATGACATCATTTCTTCTGACCATGAACTCATCCCTCTTACAATGTTAAGGTGGTGATGTTTTGCGGCATTTCAACTGTCTTGTTTGCAAGAATTGAACTGGTTAACAAAGGAAAAAATCTAGGATTCAATCTCTTTAGTTGGATTGTATAGTGCCCACTATCTATGCACATGCGCTCATGAGCTGGTTTACAGTGATTTAAATGTGTATGTGTGTGTGTGTGTGTGTGTGTGTGTGTGTGTGTGTGTGTGCGTGCGTGTGTGTGTGTGTGTGTGTGTGTGTGTATGTGTGCGTGCGTGTGTGTGTGTGTGTGTGTGTGTGTGTGTGTGTTTGTGTGTGTGTGTGTGTGCGAGTGTGTGTGTGCGTGTGTGTGCGTGCGTGTGTGTGTGCGTATGTGTGTGTGCTGGCAGTGAACCTAGCAAAATGTACTTGTAATCTCATGTGTGTGGTTCCATGCTGTGCCAATTTGACTGCAGCTGCTTCTGATGACGTCGCCAGACAAGCAACTGACGAGTACAGTATGTTGAAGATTATTCCTGACTAATTTTCTATAGCATATTTCATTATTCTTGGTGTGACTGTGCTCTGGATAAGACCCATACCAAGATGCAATTATGCTCTGTTGCTCTGTAGTTCTCTATGCAGATAACAGTAGATTGGTATATTTGCCTGGATTGTGTTCTGTGCTGTATTCCCCTAGATCCCTGGGACCATCCAGATTTCTGCCTGGACAAGTACCGAAGATGGATTATCTCACTGGACCCAAGAACGTTCCGAGACAAAGTCATAGCACGGAGGCTTCTTGCAGACAACCTGATTATCAGGCACTTCAGGGCACTAGAAAAGAGTGCTGGCCCAAATGTACACAACGAGGAACTGCTGCAGCACCTGCAGGGGTGCGGGCGGGCATCGTTCATCATCTTCTTAGACATCATCACAGACATGAACTCACTCTTCGCATTCAAGCGTACTGAGTTTGAGGCTCTCCTTGATCGGCCATGATGCCTCTGTTGTCATGACTACCCGGGTAAGCCAAGTGCAATATAACTGGACTTTGCTTTGAGTTCCGAGTGCAATTCATCCCGTATTGCTATACAGTCAGACCACGCATAACCGCACACATCCGTTTTCCACAAAACAATATCCGGATAGGCGAGGGTACCGGATAATCGAACACACATACTGTATGTATGCATGCCATATGCTGTAAATCGGTAACCAGCGATTTTCTTACGGATGGCGAGGGATCCTGATAAAAGAAGACCGGATAAGCGAGGTCTTACTGTATATCTACTGTTGTGGACATGGAAATCCAGTCGGAGGTCAAGCGGCCCCATGACAGCCATTAGTACATGTGTGCTGCTATCAACACGTGCACTGCATGCACACAATGTTCTGTACGCACTGAGGGTGGCGGCCTTGGTCATTCCACCGGATTTCCATGTCAATGACAGTATATAGGGAATGTACGGTTTGTACTACAAGCTGAGTTGCTATGCACATGTATTTGCACAAAGTGCTCGATATCGCGAGGTCAGGGACAAATCACTCATGTCATTCCCAAAGCTATGCACAAGATATCACTTTAGTCACAGTACAGTAAAACCAGTCAAGGCGACAACTCCGATAATGCCACCACCTGTCCCATTAGACCACTGCAACCCGGGCCAAGGGATGCCATTTCCAGTCAAATGGTCCTGGGTAGCACTGCCACTAGGCGATTCACACTACAGGCACTTGCACGTTTTACAGCGAGTGATTCACGAGAAAGGTGAGTGCGTTGATTCACACGTCTGCACTCGACGACCGGCACGTTTGCATTTTTGAATGATCACCCACCAGTTGCCATGGGTATTTCAAAATTTCAAAACACGCATACAAATATTATCATATTGAAAAGAGCCGCGTAAAAAATCAAGTCTTGGTTCGCGTTTTTGGTGTAAATGCACCCGTGCACACCACGATTATCGTGAAAGTGGGCCCCCAGCTCACGTGCACTTTTCAGCCACTTTCAGACACTTTCTTGTTCGCAGGTAAAATGCCATAGTAACGGTCCGGTGCACGTGGATTTGTCTGTCGTGTGAATCGCCTATAAGGAGACCACCTGATAACAGAGAACACGTTCTGAAGGTCTCTTGAGTGGTGGTCTTAGACATGTTTAACTTTAGTGTCTGTCATAGCGGGTATCCACACCGCTGTATTCCCTATGAATGGGTGTGTTGTGCATGTTCACATGTCACATGACATGCCGTGCCTGGCACGCTATCCCATACATATCCCATACATATCCCGTTCATATCCCATACATATTCCATACATATCCAGGGGCGTCGGACACGGTACGGTCACTACGGTATTTACCGTACCACTTTTTGCCCCAGGTACCCCGTGAATCAATAAAAATTCACTGACCTGGGATCTAAATTTCCAAAATTTTCGGCTCAGCGATCCCTCCCCCAACAGTAAATTGCAGTTCAGATGGTTGACCGTACCACACTAAAACACCTTCCGACGCCCCTGATATCCCATACATATCCCATACATATCCCATACGTACCCCATACATATCCCATACATATCCCATACGTACCCCATACATATCCCATACATATCCCATACATATCCCATACATATCCCATACATATCCCATACATATCCCATACATATCCCATACATATCCCATACATATCCCATACATATCCCATACATATCCCATACCGGACCGTCAATGAGAGCTGGCCAGCATTCATGTACATCTTCTTTCTTGTGTTGGTCCAATACAGGCGATGTTTCTCTGGGATCTTCCGCTACTGCTGACTTCCAGTTGTCCACTTGGACCTACCCTGTGAAGTATAGGTCCAGGATGGATTGATGAAAGGTGATGTATTATGATTTCCTGCATGTGGTTTATAGCCGCGTTTCAACAGACGTTTCTCCAGCTCGTTCTCTTGAGATGGTTTCACTGTCCTTGATCTCTTCCTGATGAGGAAATATTTCCGGCAACATGTATTCTGTTTTCTCTGGCAAGTGCCACAGTTGTGCATTGCTGTTCACTGTCCACAAGTTCATGATGATGATAATGTCATGTCCCATAGTGATGATGTCATGCACTAATCCATGCTTTCATGCCCATAGTGATGATGTCATGCACTAATCCATGCTTTCATGCCCATAGTGATGATGTCATACACTAATCCATGCTTTCATGCCCATAGTGATGATGTCATACACTAATCCATGCTTTCATGCCCATAGTGACGATGTCATGCACTAATCCATGCTTTCATGCCCATACTGATGGTGTCATGCCCCATAGTGATGATGTCATTGCCACGTCATTGAGCAGTGTACACTCCTTATCGATTTGTCTATTATTCAAATCCCAATTGGAGCTCTACATTTTGTATTCACTCACTCTTGTCTTGTACATTATTATTACCAGCTCAGTCCACTGGACAGTGAGCACTCTGAACAGCCTGATGTTGCACTCATGCACATAGAAACTTGTACTTATACCTATTTCTGAAGTATGTACATGATTGTATTTAGCACATAGACACCTGTACTTCCATACATGTATTTAGCACATAGACACCTGTACTTCCACACATGTATTTTACATACCTAGTGTTTCATCCCTCCGCCCTTCTGTTGATTCCCTACTATCCCCCTCTGCCGCTCTGGCCGCTGATGAGCCCTGGGATTGATATTCTATGTCGCTGACAGTTGATTTTATATTATTGGCCCAGTGAATGCTGGAGAGCCTGTCTGCATCTTCTGCTAGCTCTGTGAAATAGCCAATGCCTTTACCACATTCTCCTGGACTAATGCAGTGCCTGCCCAATGAAATCATCTTGTCGTGGGAGTCAAGTTTGCACCCTGCTCCAGTGAATATACCAACGGTTGGCAGGTCTGGCTAGGGCTGCAAGTCACCTGGCATGACATTGGCTAGCTTGCTCGGATCCAGTTCATCGATCAACACTTCACTTGTACATGTAGCTCAATCAATGCATGCAGCCTGGGGGGGGGGGGGGGGGGGGCTCGGCATGAAAATACAATGATAATATTATGAGCGGGGTCACTTAAAAAATAGAATTCTTTATAAGATACAACCAGGAAGTAGTCAAATACCGGTATTTGACGACTCCCTGGTTACAACCTACTCCTGAGAAATGAAGGGGAGAGAGCACAAAAAACTCAACAGCGGGCCTGAGAGTAGGGCCTCCACGGTGGAACCTGCGCTGGTCAGGCACACCAACAACGACACGACCTCTGGTGTCAGCAGTTTAGCACTACCGTGTAGAAAAAACGAAGTTGGTTGGTTGGTTTTTTCTTATTTCAGCTTGTTGCCTCAACAGTGAAAAAAGTCCAAACATCAAGACTGCATGAGGGACGAACGAAAGAGAAAAGTATCCACGAACCAGTACAGTAGCGGGACAAGGCATAACCAAAAATGGCAAGTGTGTCGGTAGACACAGTGACAGTACATGGGGCTAACAGCTACCTGTTTGGGAAACGCGGACGGAAATTTTTTTTGTAAACAAAATATGCTGCAAATTTTGCGTGAAAAAGGGGGTTATTCTGCAGCGGGATGTTCAGGATTTTCAGGAGTATGCTGATTGTGTGTGAAGAGCACCAATTACTGTGTGTCATGTACATGTATATGGTAGTTGAAAGTACTAGTGTTAGATAACCTTGTTTTGTTGAAAACATGTTGTCACCTTGTAACATGCTGTCAACAAACAACATCATGACTGTATACATGTAATGCTCTCCAGAGTCCAGACCACAATATTCCCCAGCCTACTCAAGCTCAACTGATGAGCGGGGTGAATTCCCCCCCCCCCCCCCCCCCGAAACGCTGTGTATTGAGCGGGGAGTGGTGCTTCCTTGCAGGTTTGCCGAGTCGAAGGTTCCATGCCATCCATGGTATGGACCTCGTATGTAGGCATTGGCGGATAATGCTCGAAAAGGTGGCAGATTCTGCTCGAAAAGCAATGAAATTGGCAGAACCATACAAACCTTATGGCGGGCAATTCCTCGAATTCTGCTCCATTTCTTTATCCACATACCAAACATGCATGAAACTTACCAGAAAAAGTACCGAATTCTGCCATTTTTTGCCGGCATTGTCCGCAAAGGCCTACTCGTATGCTCTGGATGTCAGTGTCAAGTCAAGTCGACTGAAAACCACGAGCTCCGGTGTGGGGATCCGGGAGCGAACACCTTTCCTGTTTTTTGTTGTTGTTTTTTTTCCTGGTCTCATCGCCGAAGTTGCCCCCGCGCTATCTCGTGCTATTTAATACTGCATCATCTCTGCGAGGTTTTCACCATCCTCATATTATCTTGTTACATGTAGGTTGTTGGTTTTTATTTTACTTCACACATTCAAAGTGGATGACCACCCAATAAAATGATGGCGAAAGCTTACCCTAGATACTAGTAGATAGGAAAATACCTCTCACTGTTTTCACACTATACTTGGCCATCACCAACTGAAGAGTACAATAGAGGCCTGCAACCAGCCATACTGACAAACGCAATTACATGTATGTGCTCCAATATACATATACATGTACATGTAGATGGCAAAATAGCTTTTCTGCAGCTTTCTGGGTAGCAATTTCACTAGTTTACTGATGACAACTCATTCTTCGGAAGAATTTGCGAATTCCGTGATTTCCACCAAAAGGCACCAACGACGGCGATTTCTGCGAAAAATAATCGTGTCATACCAAGGGTACGGTAAAAACTAATAAAAGAGGCAGAGAAGAGAAGGGGGAGAGTGTGGGGGGGGGGGGGAGGAGAGTGTGGGGGGGGAGGAGAGTGTGGGGGGGGGGGGAGGAGAGCAAGGCAGGACTGAGCAAGGGGTTTAGGACATTGAACAAGGAGAGCAGGGCAGGACTGAGTAAGGGTTGAGGACATTGAACAAGGAGAGCAAGACAGGACTGAGCAATGGTTGAGCACATTGAACAAGGAGACCAAGGCAGGACTGAGCAAGGGGTTGAGCACATTGAACAAGGAGAGCAAGGCAGGACTGAGCAAGGGTTGAGAACATTGAACAAGGAGAGCAAGGCAGGACTGAGCAAGGGTTGAGGACATTGAACAAGGAGACGAAGGCAGGACTGAGCAAGGGGTTGAGGACATTGAACAAGGAGAGCAAGGCAGGACTGAGCAAGGGTTGAGGACATTGAACAAGGAGAGCAAGGCAGGACTGAGCAAGGGGTTGAGGACATTGAACAAGGAGAGCAAGGCAGGACTGAGCAAGGGATTGAGGACATTGAACAAGGAGAGCAAGGCAGGATTAAGATAAATTTAGGTGTACATGTATCATCAGTGGCAGGAGTAAGAGCTACATGACGATTGTAACTGTTTCTGTGTTGCTCCACGTGTGGGACCTACTCTATCGCGGGTCATAAGTTCATGCCCCCCCCCCGGCCGCGGGTCATAAGTCCATGCCCCCCCCCCCGGCCACTAGCACTAGGTTGACTGATGGCTTTTCACCATCCTGACGCGATCCTGACCAGGATGGCAGCAGAGAGCGTCGCGGTGCTGACCGTAAACTGGCCGCACTAATTATTATTATCGCTAGTATATGTATACTATATGTAGTATATGTAGCTACTATGTAGTTATAATAATAATGATAAATACTAACTTACTAGATGCAAACGCTTCACGCCTTTTGGCCTTGTAGTTGTAGCTCGTGTCAAAACTATCTCATTTCCGCTGTCTAGACGTCTAGCGTCTACTATTAGTACTACGCCAATGGGCTACGGTCAAGCGCGGCTGTGTACCACTTGTATTGACTGTGTGAGCAGACAGGCGCAAGGTCTAGAAGCGAGGCTCACCGTACCGGTGCGTATCAACAGCTACGGACTCACCCGACACAGTCGATTTCGTCGGTGCCGGCGTCGGAGCATCGGCCGAAAAATTGGCCTACTGTAGTGTGATGCATGCATGCATGCCAGGCATGGTTGGTCTCAACGAGCAAGAAAAATGTTCACTTTCGGAAATAGCCGGTCGTGTACGACAGTGCAACTGCTGGATGAGAACCGTGAAAGAATGCCGAACACAACATCTGTACTACGTGTAGGTGAGAATTATTTTATCATCGTCTACTGATATCGCTTTATGCCGCGACACCTTTTCCGACCGGCTATCCGAGGTCTTGCCAGGGCCGGAGTGCTACGAACGTGAACTCGTTTCTTCTATCATGACTCTGTGGGCCATTGTCTTGTCGCTGTGGAACAACAGACCTTCCCAGCCGTTCGCTACAGTGCAGGGCTCTAAGGTTGGAGCCGGGAGCAACAACGTCTTTCTGGGAATGATGCTGTTCGGTGGGCAGGTTAAATCCGAAATTTGCCCCGCTGCCGTCTAACTGGTTTGCAACGAGACAAGCTGCAACCGCTCTGGTCGTCTGGACTTGCTCTCCGCATTGCCAGGTATCGTGAACACTAGACTCCTGCGAATTATCCCGCGATAATTATTGTCATAATGTGATGGTTGAAATTTTGGAGCATGATTTGGCATCCTTTCGGAGGTAGAAGCATTTAGGATTTTACGTCGGGCCCTAGACGACGGCTACTTTGGCCAACCGGACAACGAAGAAGTTGTGACCAAAGAGAATGATTTTATTTCTCGCGCATGCGTATGTAGAATGACGTAATACTCAGTGAGTCAGGTCGCTACAGTACTCCCCCGCCAGTGGTGAGGTCGGGAGGAGCGAAGCACGATAAACAAGAAAGAGAAGAGAAAGGAAGCGCAGCATGTACAAGGCGGAAAGGCAAAAATATAATAATATGACATATGTACAAGCGAGAGCGCTGCGTGTATGAAATTTGTTTGTGACGTGGCAACAAAGGCCGAAACAAAATCAAAAATGCAGAAAGCGGAAATGAGAGAGATGCATGACAGAGGCGGTTTAAAGGGGAAGTTAAGGCAAAAATTAAAATTTCACCAGTTGTAGTCTTCGGGGTGCTGAGTCGAATGGTCTTGGTCCGAGGAAGCTGAGACGCTCCCTTCCTACCTGAATCCCAATCGAACTCGCGCACTTCCACCGAAACTGGGTGACTGCGCCCTACTAGATGGGGATTTGTATGCAAAATGTCACTAAAAGCGCCATTTCGTTCTTATAAAAGCACGGATGACCGCGATTGGCCCATATGTTGTAGTCTTTTGGACGCTGAGTCGACTGGTTTTGGTCCGAAAAGGCTGCGATGCAGCGTTCCTCCTTTATTCCCAATCGAACATGGTTGAACAAGCGGTCACGTGCTCCTGGGTGCCAAAATCACCTGGTCACCACGCCAGCAGGCGAGAACTTTCACACCAAGGTTCAACTCGAGTTCAACTCGAGTGACAGGATTGCACCCAAAAAAGGTCAAACAGGCTAGTAAGTTGTACCCTGCAGGCACGGTGACCAGGTGACTGGCGTACGCAAGAGCACGTGACCGCTTGTTCAACCATGTTTGATTGGGAATAAAGGAGGAACGCTGCATCGCAGCCTTTTCGGACCAAAACCAATCGACTTAGCGTCCAAAAGACTACAACATATGGGCCAATCGCGGTCATCCGTGCTTTTATAAGAACGAAATGGCGCTTTTAGTGACATTTTGCATACAAATCCCCATCTAGTAGGGCGCAGTCACCCAGTTTCGGTGGAAGTGCGCGAGTTCGATTGGGATTCAAGTAGGAAGGGAGCGTCTCAGCTTCCTCGGACCACGACCATTCGACTCAGCACCCCGAAGACTACAACTGGTGAAATTTTAATTTTTGCCTTAACTTCCCCTTTAACATGTCAGAGGTGTGTTAACGTGACAGAGGTGGAGAGCATGTCAGAGGCAGAAAGAAAGAAAAGAGGAAATGTACGCGTGACAGAGGAGTGTTATCGTGTCAGAGGCGGCTGCATGTTGCAGGCTTGGCGGGATGCCAGCAGGAGCGCTGCACTGGGGCGAGGCGTGCCGAGTGCGGCGGGGACAGATGGAGGCGAGCGCAGCTCCATGGGGTCCGGTGCCGGGCGTGTGCCTGCGTGCGTGCACAGTGAGGGAGCTGGTACGACGGGTGGAGGTGGCCAATTTCCAGCTTGAGGCCAGGACGAAGACGACTGGACGATGTGCCGTGGCAGGAGAGCGGGGTATCCAGGTGGGCCGGGAGGGTGGCAGGGGCCACAGCAGCTCCGAGGCGGATCCAGTGACGAGTGGTGGTGAGGCTCAAGTTTTACGTCAACAGCCGGCGATTGACGGGATCCCGAGAGTTGAGGCGAGCAGGAAACTGCGGCGGGCCGAGCTCAGGGATGGCATGCTCAAAACTCCGAAGAGCGCAGCGTCAGGGGTCACCAATTTAGGGTTTTACGTCGGGCCCTAGACGACGGCTACTTTGGCCAACCGGACAACGAAGAAGTTGTGACCAAAGAGAATGATTTTATTTCTCGCGCATGCGTATGTAGAATGACGTAATACTCAGTGAGTCAGGTGGCTACAAGCATAACTACATGGTTGTACCAGAGTTCTAGTATGTAGTATGTAGGCTACACAATTGTGTACAATGCACCTGATCAGTGCTGGTGATCTGCATGGCAAAGGGTTCGGAGGTCATGCGGATAGTGTTTTCAATGAAAATCAGGGTAGAAATCATGGCAATACAGTATTGTCTGCTCAGGCCCGTCTTCTACAAAGTTCTTTCTCACACTGATACAGTACATGCAGGAGAAGATGCGACTGAGTGAATCAGTTTTTATCAGGTATCCCGGGGCCGATAGATACTAGTAGTGATGGGCAGTCCGCAAAACTCAGCGCACATGTACATGATTATGCATGTTACAAAGTCATGACCTCTGGATTTTAGCAGCCATGACTGTGCAGGCTATGGATATTGCTCTAACAATTAAAAAAAAAATGAGGTATAGCTGATGTTTGGTCATGATGCAAGGAGAGGTGAAGCTACGGGAGAGATGAGCTGGTTATTCACAGGGTGAGGCCACTGAGGATGACATCGGTTGGACGAGTATGACGACTTGATTACGAAGACAATTGAACATGCTAATTTTCAAAGGTAACTGAAACTAATTTGGCTATAACAATTTACAAAAGAAGTCAACTAATGAATAGAAGAAGAAATGTTTTCTCTTTCTCATGTTGATCTCTAGCATGCATGGACACCTTGGTATGGGGATAATCATGTAACATTTTGTTGTGCTTATGGCCACTTGCAAGTACGAAAAAGGAAATTTTCCGAACGCTGAGGCTCCATAAGCACAACAAAGTGAATATGAATCTCCGCGTGCCAAAGCATAATATGAGGATTCTGCGAGCATAATGCGGGAATCCATGAAAGCATAATTCCATGATTTCGCGAGCCGCATAATCCGCCGGAGCTTAGTAAACACTAAACACAGTAAGTGACTGTTGCAGACTACCGTCCGTTTAGAGAATAACTAACTTGCATGGTCAGTATTGTCAGTTTTCAAAGAAACGCTGCGGAAACGTCATAGAGGGTTTGCATTCCGAAATTCGGTTCGGCTTTCGACGTTCATTTGTCGAACATCAGAACTCGAATTTTCGAACGAAAATTTGTTTTGCAAGTCGAACATGTCCCGGGCTCCTTTTTTTGCTGATTCCAGCAAACCTTTTCAAACAAAGACTCAGGGCCAACGCTGCCTCCTCACTTCCTGGAAATCCACGCAGGAATGGATTTGTACCACCTCTCATTTGCCTCAGAAGAACCGAATCCATGGCCAAGTCAAATTTCATGCATATCACCTTGTCTTTTCCACCCACAGATGATGGTGAGGACTCTGCAGGAAAAAGGGAGAAAAGAGACAATGGAGAGGAGCAATGAGAGGTAGCTGACGATGCTGATGTCGACGAAGAATCGAAGACGCTTGTGAAATCATTACGAGATAAGAAACCTTTTTTTGATTAAAGCACACTAGTGCGCTCTTCTAAAAGAAAATTCTTCCGAAAAATACTTTCGGTGAAGTGATCTTTTTCTGAACAAACATGCCGAGCCAGTCTTCGAGTGCATTCTTGACCTGGCTGTCCCATGCCGAATCTTTTGCCGAATTTCAGAATGCAATACCTCTCTTTTATCGAAAAGAAAAAGGATCAAGGAACTACAAGTTACGCTAATATAATGTCCACGAACACCACCAGTTACTAAACAATCAGCTCATGCGATAATATTGCACAACACTGACCAACGGTACTGACGTTCTACAACTAATTAGGTAGCGTAACTTGTAGTTCCTTGGTCCTTTTCTTTCCTGTAAATTTAAGCTTGGCTCTCCATCCGAGTCCACTCTCCATTGTCCACGATATTTCCTTGCAGCAACCCTGTTAAAAATGGCCGCATGCCTGGGTTACATACCGTATTTTTCGGAGTATTGTGCGCACCTTTGTATAATGCGCACCCCCAATCTTCATTGGGGGTGCGCACTTCAATCTTCATTGAAGTATATGCATTTCATATTCGGAGCATAGTGCGCACCTGCGATTTAGGGCCTAATATTGCACATCTAAAGTGCGCACTATACTCCGGAAAATACGGTAACCTAAAAAAAAAGCCGTTGCTCAACGTACATGTGGAGAGTCTTGGAACTGAAACTCACCTCAGAATTGTTGAAAATTGGTTTCAGGGCAAAACTAGGGCTGCATTCAATTGTGGAAACTGGATCCCGATCCCCACCGACCAGATCACTTCGATCGGACGGATACAATCGAATGTGTACAACCGATAATCCGTTTCAAGGCCTTAGCAACCGCGTTGCCACAGCTCATCCCGTAGTATCTGTACGCGTTGTGGCGAACTCTTGACCTAGTGTACGCATATTGGGAGTTTTGAGTAGAAATGAGTCGTACCATGGAAATGAATCCGTCGAATTCATCGAATCCGTCTCTGGGAGGTGGGTTGACTGGATCCGAATCCGTGCTCTCGGGATCCGGATTCGTACAATCGAACATGTACGAATTTGGCGAATCCGGGTCCGGGGCTGATGGATTCATACAATCGAACATGTACGAATTTGGCGAATCCGGGTCCGGGGCTGATGCATTCGTACAATCGAACATGTACGAATTTGGCGAATCCGGGTCCGGGGCTGATGGATTCGTACAATCGAACATGTACGAATTTGGCGAATCCGGGTCCGGGGCTGATAGATCCGTCCAATCGAACATGTACGAATTTGGCGAATCCGGGGCTGATGGATTCGTACAATCGAACATGTACGAATTTGGCAAATCCGGGGCTGATGGATTCGTACAATCGAACATGTCCTAAGAAAAATGTGGACATCATGCAATTGTATTATGAAGGAAAGGGGGGTTGGTCAACTGGCAACCAATCTATTCAGTTGCTATTCAAAATCTGCGTGAACGCTGCATTGAAAATTCTTTTATTGTGATGTTGAAAAATTATAACGTTTCAGGGCAGTCACCTAACCCTAAAAAACTAAACCCAACCCCAACACTTACCCTAAATCTGAACCTAAACCCAACCCCAACACTAACCCTAAATCTGAACCTAAACCCAACCCCAACACTAACCCTAAATCTGAACCTAAACCCAACCCCAACACTAACCCTAAATCGGAACCTAAACCCAACCCCAACACTAACCCTAAATCTGAACCTAAACCCAACCCCGACACTAACCCTAAATCTGAACCTAAACCCAACCCCAACACTAACCCTAAATCTGAACCTAAACCCAACCCCGACACTAACCCTAAATCTGAACCTGAATCCAACCCCGACACTAACCCTAGACCTAAAGCGGAATTCACAGAAGCTTTCTTGCGATGGGACACGCGATGCGACGTTATCTGCGACGGAAACGTGCGATACGAACTCGCGAAATACCATTCACAGAAGAAGTCAGCGATGCGACGACTCCTTACTGATTTGGCACGAAGTTCAATGCAGGTGGGTAGGTCACCATGGTAACCGGTGTATTGTACATTTGCCACAAGGGTGCACCTCATGAAGATAGTAACTGTGCTTGTCTAGTGCACTTGAAAATTTCGCCTGAAATCAGAATGATGCCCAAACTGGTTCCCAACACTCACGTGTTTGTTGGATGCAGCGGGCACTAGAAGCCGTCATGTTGGCGCTCGAATCGCGTAGGTCCATGGGACAAACAGTCACCGCCGATCAAAACAGTACAGCTAGCTGAAGATAGCCCTTAGCGGATAATAGCGCCAGAAAAACTACTGACAGAATTTGCTACATGTTCTGGTATGTTGCATGCATGTTTGGTGTGTGTATAAAGAAGTGGAGCAGGGGTCAAGGAAGTGCCTGCAATAAGGTTTGTGTGGTTCTGGCAATTTTTCGACCGGCATTATCCGCCAAGAGCTAGCTGCAGATCTACGTGACATCGCACATTGTCTTGCAGCAACTGACTGCCATGCTGCAGCCTTGTACTTTACCGTTTGTCGTCTGGGGATCAAGGAGACCAACTGAGGACTAATAGTATTGTTACTTGATGGACTACTTTACCAAGCAACGTGCACATGTACTCATAGAAGCAATAGCAGTGCGGATTAAAGTCATGTACATGTACTGTGCAAGCAGAAAATTTAGTCAGTGAATAATTTTGCCGCCAACTCCAAAGAAAGGGAGTTCACGAGGTAGAAAATTAGTCCATGGATGGTAAAACATATTGACAAACTGGACGAATCGACATTTGTTCGCTCCTCTTTCGAGGAAAAAGACCGTATTTTATTCCAGACGAATTCTTTGCTTGTACAGTAGACAAAGCGTGCATTGCAGAATGTTGTTGGTGTACGGTGTGCCCCAACACATTGTACACCACAGGGCTACGCTGTGTAACACATTGTACACCACAGGGCTACGCTGTGTAACACATTGTACACCATGCTACGCTGGGTAACATATTGTACACCATGCTACGCTGTGTAACACATTGTACACCATGCTACGCTGTGTAACACATTGTACACCACAGGGCTACGCTGTGTAACACAGTATGTTAGTCTCTTTTGGAAGATGTTGCATTGTTGCTGCCCAAGCAGTTTGTCACGTGACGAGAAACACAAGTTTTGTGCCGTGCAGACGAACATTTCTGCTTATACAGTAGGGAATGCATAGCAGAATGGTAATCTGGTGATGGTGTGCATGCAGTGTACCTCAACACACTCATGATGTCAGTCTGTTTTGCAAGATTTAACATTGTTGCTGCCCAAACAGTTTGTACGAGAAACACAAGTTCTGTGCCGAGGTGCAGCCTATTGATGTGTTTTCTGCAGAATTGCTTGCTTCAAAAGTTGCTTGAAAATTCGTTTTGCTTGTACTGTTGTGGACAGTGAAATCCGTTGAGAAGACAAGCGACCTTGATGGGGCACTGGCCTTGTAGCCATGGAAACAATGCCGGTCAAGCTACCTTGATGGGGCACTGGCCTTGTAGCCATGGAAACAATGCCGGTCAAGCGACCTTGATGGGGCACTGGCCTTGTAGCCATGGAAACAATGCCGGTTTCACTTTTACAGTGTGCGCGTGAAGTAGAGTGGATGTACGCGTGCGTGCGCGCTAAGGCACCGTCCCCAGTCACTCCACCCAGTCACTCCACCCAGTCACTCCACCCAGTCACTCCACCCAGTCACTCCACCCAGTCACTCCACCCAGTCACTCCACCCAGTCACTCCACCCAGTCACTCCACCCAGTCACTCCACCCAGTCACTCCACCCAGTCACTCCACCGGATTTCAATGTTCACGACAGTAGCATGTGTCTGTTCCAGCCCCGAGCTGGATTTGAAATTTAAAAAATTAGATTTTGTTTTCTTGTGTATGTGTTTTGTACAGGTGGATGGTGGCCATTGCAGCAGCCAGAGGAGGAGGAGGACAGTCAGCAGCAAGACAGCAAGAAGCAAGCCGGCGGAGAAAATTCATGCGAAGAAAATTCTAAAATAATAGCCATCCCGAACCCCGACCACCATCCCCTACCAGAAAAATTGCTTATATAGCCTATCCTAGCTCAGAGGTTCACACTAAGTCTTGATGATTGGTCAACTGTCCCCGGCCAATCAGAGTCTTCGAAAAGCGGACTACAGAGGTGTGAGGTTTCACATCACACTTATGAAGATCGAGAAGACTCTGCTTCGCATGGTCGAGGACAGTTGAGCAATCACTGCCCCCCCCCCCCCCCCTTCCATGCCCTTCCATAGCCCCCCCCCCCTTCCATCTCCATCCCGTTCACACAGAGAAAATACTGCAGAAGTCTGGATGGTATTCAGTTCACAACGACACACACACACACACACACACACACACACACACGCAATGCAATACTGGCAAGAGGGAGCGAACCAACAGCAATCATTATGCGGATTCAGAGCAACAGATAATGGCCGCAGCTGTCCGCGGTGCAGGCAGTTCAGCAGTCACACACTGTATTCTCCTGGATCTGGGGCATAGGCACCCGGGGAAGCCAGCTGTTCGAACTTGTGCATACTTCGAAGTACATGTACTGGTAGTTGCATTGTCCACACTGGTAGTTGCATTGCGCAATGTCATTGCTCTCCAGCAATGGCCCTAATATCACAGTGATGGCATTGGTTCCGCGCAAACTACCATACTTTGATTTACAACTTGAACTATGATGGTACTACCACTGCCACTACCACTACCACTACCACTACCAAAACGAAAAACGGGGGGGGGGGGGGGGTGCGACTTACAATCGAGCATGACATACTACTGAATTTCCCATTTCGCTAGCAATGGTACATTGTGACGGGAAGTGGGAGTTGTGCTAGGAGCTGAGAGCCAGATATAACAGTGTATTGCATATGACGTCATAAATATCCAACCGGAACTTCACAGCATGAAAAAATAAAATCACGCAACCACATCACTACAGTTGCCTTTTTTAGTGAAGCGAGACTACGGATATGTGACAGGAAAAAATGAATCATTCCCAAAATATCCACCAACCCATAATGGAAGGGCGGGTGGGCCACTGTTATACCTCGCTCTCAGCTCCTAGCACAACTCCCACTTCCCGTCACAATGTAAAACATCGAAGAATTTAAATAGCGGAAATTGCCGGCAAAATCGGAGCAAAATATCGAGATGTCGGGTAAAATCGATGCCTGACACTGTACAATGTAATTCTTTGTGCATAGGTCCGTCAAATACAGTAGTAGTAGGTTTTTCATTTTGACCCGACGAGACCATACGACGCTTGCAGATCACAGCACGAACAGTTCACCAGCCACACTCCACGAAAGCAAGTAGTAGTACTCCTGACAAGTCTTGTTTCGTTCCATAGAGATGATAACGGGGAACTCATCAGAGGAGAAGCAGTTGTTGAATGAAGGGGTTTAGCTGAATAATGCTATTTTATAGACAAAGTATTGGCGCACTGAGGTGTAAACACTCAACTAACTCACATATGTGACATATCAACACAAAAGGAATAGTGCAGAATGGAGGTGTTCTGAACCCTACCAGACACAACTATCACAAGTGCTAAATCATTCACAATGAGAAGGAGAGGTACACAGGAATAGGTTGCGCTAGTTTACACGTCAAAAACGGTACTGAGGTAGTGACAAGACAGGTGAAAAGTAGACGCCAAGTGAAAGCCAACAAATCATCACGAACGTCTAACGTCACATCTGAAGATTGCTAGCGGCACAAGACAGCTACTTCACAAACCTCGATAATTGAAATTCAGCCAGCGGTATAGTGAAAGGAAGGCTGCTGGGTGTGACATAGAACTGCGGGCTGCTGAGGCGACGTATCCATCCTGATCTTGACTGCAAGGTTGGCATCTAACGCTAAGATCCGAGCAGCAGATCAAATCCTTCCTTTGGTCAATGGCAGATTTCCTGGTCCAGGAGAAGTCATAATTCTTTGTGCCATCTTCAATAGGTCCGTCAAATACAGTAGTAGTAAGTTTTTCATTTTGACCCGACGAGACCATGCGACGCTTGCAGATCACAGCACGAACAGTTCACCAGCCACACTCCACGAAAGCAAGTAGTAGTACTCCTGACAAGTCTTGTTTCGTTCCATAGAGATGATAACGGGGAACTCATCAGAGGAGAAGCAGTTGTTGAATGAAGGGGTTTAGCTGAATAATGCTATTTTATAGACAAGGTATTGGCGCACTGAGGTGTAAACACTCAACTAACTCACATATGTGACATATCAACACAAAAGGAATAGTGCAGAATGGAGGTGTTCTGAACCCTACCAGACACAACTATCACAAGTGCTAAATCATTCACAATGAGAAGGAGAGGTACACAGGAATAGGTTGCGCTAGTTTACACGTCACAAATGGTTCTATGTCACACCCAGCAGCCTTCCTTTCACTATACCGCTGGCTGAATTTCAATTATCGAGGTTTGTGAAGTAGCTGTCTCTATGGAACGAAACAAGACTTGTCAGGAGTACTACTACTTGCTTTCGTGGAGTGTGGCTGGTGAACTGTTCGTGCTGTGATCTGCAAGCGTCGTATGGTCTCGTCGGGTCAAAATGAAAAACCTACTACTACTGTATTTGACGGACCTATTGAAGATGGCACAAAGAATTATGACTTCTCCTGGACCAGGAAATCTGCCATTGACCAAAGGAAGGATTTGATCTGCTGCTCGGATCTTAGCGTTAGACGCCAACCTTGCAGTCAAGATCAGGATGGATACGTCGCCTCAGCAGCCCGCAGTTCTATGTCACACCCAGCAGCCTTCCTTTCACTATACCGCTGGCTGAATTTCAATTATCGAGGTTTGTGAAGTAGCTGTCTTGTGCCGCTAGCAATCTTCAGATGTGACGTTAGACGTTCGTGATGATTTGTTGGCTTTCACTTGGCGTCTACTTTTCACCTGTCTTGTCACTACCTCAGTACCATTTGTGACGTGTAAACTAGCGCAACCTATTCCTGTGTATGGTCTCGTCGGGTCAAAATGAAAAACCTACTACTACTGTACAATGTAATTGGATTTCCTTGTTTCTTACCCGTTGAGCAGGATACACTGGCGAGGACGAGATCATGTCACCGAAATATCACTGGGGTTCCCTGTGGATCGACATCTTTTTGGAAGAACTCAGAGACACATGCGTGGAAACCCCTGTTGAGAAACCGACCCTGCCATTTTTATGAAAAGCTGTACGGGATTGTACGGGAAGTAGATAAAATACACGTTTTCCAGAGCAAATTGGAGCAAAATATCGAGTTTCTTGTACCAGGCTCGGCAAAATATCGAAGATTTCGTAGCAACATTTTGCGGCAAAATATCGAGGCGAGAGGAGCAGAATCTGTCTGGGCCTAGGCTACAGTCCATCCTCAAGCGTTCCATCGAGACTTACACTGATTTTTGCGATCTCTTTCTTGAGTACGATTCTCACCCTGAAATGACTTTCGGCGACTGACTTGAAAGAACACTCATGACACCCACCTCGTCGAATGGAGCATGCATTGTTTGTGGTGTATGGGTGCAGGAAGGTGGTATGTTCGCGTGGTGCATATCGAAAATGATGCGAAAGACTTTGTGATGGTGCCATTCGGCGGAGAACATTTGAATTTTTCGTACGATTCAGAGCAGTCGGCGAAAACGAGCCAGTAACCTGAAAGGAGGGTGTGAACAGGTGTAATTTTCGACAATGTGGTTGCCCTCGACCCTGCTCTCGGACACTCGAGTAACGGTTATGGCAAAATCGATGGTGCTCCAGGTTTTTCAGACGCATTTCTTGACCATACTCAATTCCGTAGATAAACCTGTGCACAGAAAGCACGCAAGAGTTCAAACTAACTCCACTGTATTCAGTTCACGTGTTTTCCACAGATCCAAAACACTCCTGGGACCAGGAAAGTGGACAATACGCTGGAGTATAGACGTGCACACTGCGAACACGCCCACGCGCCACTCCTGCACACCCGTGTCGGACATCACATACTGGCCATGTCACAGTGCCGCAGACGTAATGGGTGTGCCCCACACGCTTGCGTTACACACGTTAAGATCCTACATGCACACGTGGAGCACAAACATGCCAAACATGCGTGCCGCAGATGCACACACACACTGTTCGTACATACCGGATACACTTCGCATACATCACATGTGTGTGCCACACCGTCGGAGGAATACAAACGAGCACGGATACGCACCAACAAAGCCTAGCCAGGTTCGCACTCAGTTTCCCTATCAACACTAATTTCTGGCTAGAACAGTGCAGTAGCAATAGCCGAAACAGAGAGAACGCAACACAGGTGGCCGAGCAAGTGACATACAGCATAAACAAGACAAACGTACTTTGTACATTCACATACAGTCAACTTCTCTAATAACCACTGCGGATATAACGACAATTCGCGAATACGACAGAATTTCCATGCCCAGAGCAAAGTGACACACAGCATAAACAAGACAAACGTACGTTGTACATTCACACACTTTTAAAAGTTTGTATACATGTATGTGATTGCAGTGATATGCTTTGGTTTTCTTTCCTCAAAGGAGAAGTGACGTGTGCATGGTATATGCATAGACCGTTGAAGGTCGTTTGAATGCATCAGACGCACACATGTACAGGACACTTTGCATTTTTCAAACTGAAACCGTATACATAAGCATGTGTGCGTGCGCGTGTGTGTTTGTTTGTGTGCGGGGGGGGGGGGGGGGGGGGGGGGGGGGGTACGTGTGAAGAGCAAAAACCAGTACTGATAAATTGATAATGCAGCAGAATCTGCCACCTTTTCGAGCAGAATCCGCCGGTCCCTACCACAGACACACACCACGAGACCATAAATCTGAAACGGCATGCATTTTGACACACACACGCACACACACACACAGTCACACACAACACACACACACACACACACACACCACGAGACCATACATCTGAAACGGCATGCGTTTCGACGGGCTTTAGAAGTCCACGAGATAGGTGATCCACACCAAGGCAATACGCACCACCAGCCCAGCTACATGTACCGATATCTCATACTAGACAGCAACTGAACGCAGCACACATACTACACACAAGAGCGCGTACAACGGCAACTTTCTCCTTATGCTTACGGTTGTCGAATACAGCCTTGACGACACACCGAGACACACAGAGGAACACAAACTAGGGTCTACAATGTACACACATACATGTACATGTGCCTGCACAATGTACATGTATACACAGCTATGCGTTTGCGCATTTTCATGCTCCCTTCAAAGGTTTATGTATATGGCATGTATGATTTATGTTGCTTGAGTACGCCCACTTTGAAGGTCGAAGTTGGATTATACAGGGCGTGAACAGGTGAGATTTTTATGTCTAGCTTAATAGATGACTTGCACAAAGATCCGAGCCGCGAGTGAGACGGGGCAAGTGCACCCTGTGCACCCAGGCTACACTGCGGGCACCCTACACTGTCTGTAGTGTACTTTTTTTGTCAGCATGAATGAACGGTGCACGGCATGTACATGATTGTCATGTACATGATCAGTACCGTCACTGTCTTCAGCAGCTCATGAGTCATGTGCATTTGTAGGGTTAGTGGAAGTACATGACTGTATATTATGTGAAGAGAAGCCAGGCGTTCAAACCAACCCAAAATACTCTTGCCATATTCTTCGGTGAAATGGATATAAAAAAATTGTCTTACTAAACAACAGTGAGCATAGAAGCAACCTCGATGCACCCAATCAATGAATATGGCATCCGGGAACAGCAAGTGTTGCACGAGGATCCCAAGAACACGTCAAGTTCCATGCTACCCGCCGCCATCAAAAGAACGAAGGATAACTGTGCTAGCCTAGTTCATATTCAATGTAACGCATGCAGCAGTTATTGCGACGGTTAACGTCGATGGGCGAGAGTCATAAAGCACAGTCCATGGGGGTTGACGTTTCTGGGCTTCCTTTCTGAAAGGAAATTTTTATTTCTTCTCTAATAAAGCAGAATCATGCTGATTATACCAGTCTGTTATGAAGACAAGAAAGCAGCCATGGACATTGTGCCACACTAAAGGAATGACAGGTAAAAGATAAAGCACTTCATCTGAAAACTCAAGGACTATCCATAAATACAGCAAATGATAATCCTAGCCTGGTAATGTCCAACTCCGTCATGTGAGCCATTCGGTGGGAAGCATAATGTTCGAAATGCTGAAATTTGAACAGTTGCAGCTGTGTTCGTCGCCACACAATGCCATCGCCAGTTCACATTCGAAATGTAGCCATTTTTACGCTTGTGTCCCTGTACACGGCATGGAAGGCTGAACAGATTCAACTCTTCCATCGCTTCCTGATCTGTACAGTAGTGCGGTTGCGGTCCCGTTCCTGACACTCACATCCGTCTCCGCTAACCAGCATCATGAGCACTCCAATGGTTCCCGCCGCTCCTTCCGTATCGTCCCAGCGCGCCCCGTCAAGATGTGAATTACTGTGGGCAACGGAGCCAGTGTATGATGAAGGCGAATGCACTGTTTGATGATGCTCCAACAAATCCTTTCACCGTTGTACGAAATTTGTAAGAAGAGTAGTGGCTCAACTGTAGGTCCAACGCAGAAGGTACCTCACAGCGCAGTTATGTTACGTCCACAATAATGAAACATACTCAGCAGACTGTGATGTGTATCAGACACACTCTGGCATTATTTGCTCCACATTCTCCCAGGAGGAAATGAAATGTAGTTCAATCATGTCTTTAGTACATGGGGTACCGTTGCCTCGTTGCAACTAAACAGGTATGCAAGTTACTTTCCCATGAGACCCAGCCGGAGCCGCATCGTCGTCATTACCAGGTAATCATGAAGAGGTATAATGTGACTTTCCACCACTCCCTGATTCAATCATAGTTTGCGAGCCTGCGCCAAACTGCTTTCTCACTAGAGCAAGGCATCGGATACATATGGCTTCAGTAAGGTTTACAATGCTATGTCTCTGGCCTAGATCCAAGTCTAGATACAGCTGCTCAGAGTAAGGGCTGATGAAATGTTCATATCGGAACAAGTGAGACTTCAACAGTAGCTAGTACACATCAGGCCTGAGGACTTCGCAGCGTTTCTCCAGCACACTTGTTCTCTCCTTCAACTCAGATACTACTTGAAGCACTACTAAAGGCCATCTGGCTCTCATACTCAGTCCTTCCGCCCTTCATTTTCATGGTTTAGGCTTCCACTCGTCACTCGGCAGGTTCCTGGCCTCTCCGCAGTCTGTCCTCAAGAGAGGGTCGCTCTGGAGCTAGTGCAGCCGATTGAAAGGGAATCGAGTTCTTTCTCAGACGTCCACAAACTTTCGTTGTGCTTCACTTCGCTTCCACTGCGGGAAAGTAGTCACACTTCAGGACAACGACGTGCTTGTTGCAGCCTACACCAATGATACTAAAATAATATTTTCTGCCTCCCGCCCGGCCGGCTCGGAAAGGAACGTATGGAATGGGAGCCTCAGTTCCATCTCTCGTCTGCTAGTTCATTCAGGAGCGCAGCAGCGCTTCGGCATGACGATACAAGTCGAATCAAAACAACTCTACTCTCTAGCCAAAAAAACTAGCTCAGTGTTCGTCAGGCAAAAAGCGAAACTTCGAAAGTCACGAACTCAAAAGGTGGGGAAGTGCAGAGTCAGAAGGTCCACTTGCCCCGTCTCGAACCCAGACAATCTTTGTGCAAGTCATCTATTACCCTTACCTTAGCCCACCAAGGAAATCGGAATAATCAAACTCTATGGTGCTCCAACTTCATTTCGACGTAGAAAATTCGCTGTTTGAACATCTCAATTTCAAAGGGTAACCACTGATTTCGACGTGAAAAACGTTTCCTGATCGCCATAAAAATTTCCTGCCGACACACACCATAACAAGCTCCAAGTTCACTAACAGGGGCCACAAACGGTTGCTCGTAATGAAGATGGTTCGACACTTTCGACCAAATTCGTTCACTTCCGTATTCAGTTGACAATTATTTTTGCCGTCATCAAGACTTATTTGGGCCCAAAAGCGCAAAAATCAGTGTAAGTCTCGATTAGTGGCAGAGATATGTTTTTGCACGCTTGAGGATGGACTGCTTGCGCAGCTTGAAGGCAGGAAGGTGAATTCGCTTAGACTTCGCGAATCCAGCGTAGAAAACGGCTGGAATCGACAGAAACATAGGCGAAACCTTGCCGAATATTTCCAGAGATTTGAAAAAGTCAGCAATGTCGCGTACGACAGCATCATGGATCACTGGGGCGACGGGAAAATGTCGTACCGTACATAATGTCGCTGGATTATGCATGCATAACAGCCGTGGCCTAGGTTAGTGGCGTTGCACACTCTTGTTATGTACTGTTGGTACTACCAAGAGTACATAAAGGTTTATGTACTCTTGGTAGTACACATTGTGATTGTTGACAAGCATGCAGCGGTGGATCAGTATCAAACAAAGAAGTGGGTCACTACGAGTACTTACTGGGGATAATTGCGCGGCTTTGTCCCGGTCTCTCTGCATACTGGAGAACGAGCGCTCGGAACAGAATGTTGTCGAAGGCAAACCCATTGGCCGGCAAGACAGCAATGATTATGTACACAGGTTAGTGGTCGTCGAGCTGTGACTCCGTGCCAAAATCCGTCCACGTCCGCTACGGAATGCCGAATGCCGTTCGACCGAGTAACCACCGCTACACCACAGTGCTCGTACTTCGGCAAAATGTCCTTTCCACCATTCACGACGAAATGTTTCGGCATCTGGCTCGCGGAAGAAAGACATACTAGTAGTAGTAGTAGTAGTAGTGCGAAGCTCACAAGCACTCAGTCTCACAGCCCCGTTCAGCGGTTCACTGCACTTACATCAGGTGCTCGCTGAATGCAGTGAAAACAGGGAAGAATAAACTGTTGCTCGAGCATCATCGCTAACGACTATTCTACTAGCTTGCTTATTTTCTGACCAGAATATACTTCAATGTGAGAAAAGCAAGAACTGTTTCCCATTTGTTGTGCCTGTCACCAAGTCACGGATATCACTGGACATCAGATTCTTACAGTCATGATAGCAGGAGTACATCATGTACTGAAACAGATCTACATCATACATGATAACAAGAGTACATAACCCCGGGGTTATCATGCCATTCATGGTTATGTACTCTTGTTGATAATAATTATTTTCATCCTGCATTCAGTCATGTCACATGATAATGATGTGTATTAATTTTTGTTACATATCTTTACTTATAAAAGAGAGGCACCTGTGACGTGTGTCTGTGTGTGTGTGTCTGTGTGTGTGTGTGTGTGTGTGTGTGTGTGTGTGTGTGTGTGTGTGTGTGTGTGTGTGTCACGCTCCTTATAAAGAAGAGGCACCTGTGATGTGTGTCTAGCAGCACCCCCGCCAGCGTTGCCTGGCCTGGCCGAATGTGGCATGCGGGTGAAGCAAGTACATGAACAGCACACGTGCTCAGCACGTGGTGGAGGCCAGACCGCTGAAGTCCTGGTGAGGGAGGTTCTTCATCGTTGGAAGGAGAAGGAGGGACGTCTGTTACGCCTTCGGGAGGCTGGTCAGGGTTGTCCATCACCTGGTGGCGGATGAAGCGGCTCAACAAATTCAAAAACTTACGAACAAAAGTGCGATGCGCTCTTCACTGCAGATCAGATGCAGAGTGCAGTCAGTGCAGATCTTTTGTATCCTTTTGTTGCAGATGTTTCTATTTGCAGAGAACGGTTCACGTGGTCCGCAGCGCTTGTGCGGCTGCTAGTGCTACCTATGGCCTAGGCTAGGTGGCTACATGATTCGCACGCTTCGCGTGCTCAGTGCTTCTGCGCGCGGCTGCTACTGCTACTCGTACTGATCGTGTCTGCTATAGTATAAGTATAAGCGCTACCACCGTAGAAATAAAAAATCCGAAGGAAATATGACAATTTTACTGCGTCTGTAGCTTGTGTTGTAGCGCACTGTGACGGGAATGGTCTTAGAGACTGCTTCCCCATTCCCGTTGGCCTTCCAATCACATAATGACTTACACTCTTTCTGCAGGCTCTGTATGGTGATCCCCGAATTACTTATTATTATTCATGCATAATGGACAACTATTTCTCTACACACATCCTTATTCTACCTCCCACACCGTACTCTGAACACAGCAGCGCAGGGAGTCGAATATGACTCCCTGCATTTATTCTGAAATATGAAGCTGGCCACGACGAGGGTTTCCCCTCAGTTCTTGGTTAGTCCAGAAGGAGTGAGTTCGATGTGTTGTGTCGACTGGAGCTGCTAGTAAATTAGTATGCTTACTGTTACATGGTGTCAGAACTCGTCTTGAGCATTGTTTGTCAGGCTCTTGAGACTCCACGCCAGTGCTGTTTGTCAGCAGGGTTGAGAACTCGGGATTTCCGTTCGTCGGAGAATAGTTGTAGTGGTTCCGTTCGTCGGATAATAGTTTGAGTGTTTCCGTTCGTCGTAGGAAAGTTTTAGTGTTTCCGTTCACGGCGTCGGAGGATAGTTTTTGTGTTTCCATTCGTCGGAGGATAGTTTTTGTGTTTCCGTTCGTCGGAGGATAGTTGTTGTGTTTCCGTTCGTCGGAGGACAGTTTTAGTGTTTCCGTTTGTCGGAGGATAGTTTTAGTGTTTCCGTTCGTCGGAAGGTATTTTTACTTTGATAATTCCGGTTGTCGGAAAGTTTTTGTTTGTTTTGTTTGTTAGTCAGCATGGACGTAGCTTTTGCTCGACAGGAGCAGCTTCGGGGAGTTCGCTGTGACGGCCATCTGTCCGTGGCAGGGACACGCACTGATCTCGCCCAACACCTATCAGTGGCGGGTTTAGGGGGGGGCGCGGGGGGCGCGCGCCCCCCCCTCAAAAATTTCGACCTAGGTTTCGAAAAATAATACAGGGCGCGCGCCGGGTCGAGCTAGACTAGGCTCGGGGCGCGCGCGCCGCGCGGCCTGAAACGATTGTCCAAAAGCGGTTGCACGGTGCTAGTAGTAGTACAGTACGAGTACACTGTACAGTCTACACAGACTACAGAGCTAGAGACAGAGTAGAGTCTACGTACAGTGAGCATGCACGGCTACAGTACAGAAACACGGTGACCTGACTGTGTACTGTTGTACAGTGTGATCCCTGCTGGGAGGCGCTCGACGCGTCTTCAACGGTACAAACATCGAAGAAAAGTCTTCGATCGAGTCAACCAAAACACGATTCGAATGCCGAGGGCTCAGGCGATCATCCTCGTTCGAATCGTGTTTTGGTTCACTCGAAGGCTTTTCTTCGATGTCTCAGGGACATCCCAAAAGGCCAAGCTCTAGCCAGCAGAGCCTGGAATTTTTGTAAAGCGTTCCTGTGGCGGCGCAACTCCTGCTGCCGCTCCAACAGGAAACAGTGGGAGTGATGAAGTCGCTGTTATTCCAGACAATCCAGTTGAACTTTCGGAGCGGACTGACAGTCAAACTCCGCCAGACGTGGAAGAACCTGTTGTCAGCGAGCAGCCAGAACATAAAGAACAGCGCACAGTGACAAGTACCGCTGCCTATGTAAAGGATGCTTTGAGAGCGGTGAGAAATTGTTGGACTCGCATATTAAAACAAAAGAAAAAAGCAGTTGATTCGCTCACATGACGGCAAATTTGAAGTTTACAATGTACATTTGTTGCTGCGTGTACAGAAATACTGCTCGTGAGTCGTGGTGTGTGAGATTTACGGCTTGTTGTTGTTGTTTATTTTTACTTCACCAAATGAACAGACAGAGATGCCTTCTCACCTGCCCCGGCATAGGACAGGTTCTCACAGAATGATGAAGGGATGATATGCAAGGGAAAACAAAAAATTAATGATAATAATAATAATAACTTGTAAGACAGAAAGGACCAAAAGAAGAAAGGGAAAAAATTATATCAAGAACAATTTCATGGAGTCAGAAATAGAAAGACAATAATTTCATGGAGTCAAAGAATAGAAAGACAATCTCATCGAGTCAGGAACACGTGGTTGATTTTATAGACATGCATGCACAAATGATTGATAGATGAGAAGGTTGGAATTTATGGCAGATAATAAAAGTTTAACGAGGACAAAGTAAGTATATCAATGGCAGAAAGAGCTTTTCGGAAGGGACCAGGGACACGTATCACTCTAAAATCAGAGGGGAGAGCGTTCCAGAGAATGCTTCCCCAAAACATCATGCTCGATCGTACCGCAGGCCCACCGTGGGGACTTGAAGCAAGTTCGACACTTGTCCCCGTGTGGTGCGCTGATCCTCCGGAACAATCTCTGGGGCCGTTCGGGTGAATAACTGTTGAAGAAGGGGCTACAGGAGGAGCTTCTTGACATTGATTTTCAAAATGGCTGACCTGGGACAGTAGCATGATGTCATCTACCCCCACCCCATCCCGCCTTGATCCCGGCCGCAACCCCCCCTCAGCCAAATCCTGGACACGCCACTGCCTATCCAGGCTATTGGCACATCGCGTCGATGTTGTCTTTGAAGACGTTGCTGAATATGACGCGGAGGCGGAAGACTGTGGAGATCCGACGCCGAGTGGCGACGCTGTTCTCGGGTCCGTGCGTGGCAGAACCGGTCCCACACAGCCCATATCGGCGTCCAGGTCGTGCATCCCTCGTCGTTCCCTGAGCGAGTCTGCAGCCCTATCGAGCCCGCCGGTACTGGATGCGTACACAGACAGCCAAATGCAGCCCAGCCACACTCCCAAGGCCATATGGCAAGGGCTCTTTACAGTCCCCTGGCCCTGCAACCTAGACAGCGTCCATTACGAATTTGACCTGGGTCCTCGTCGCGACTTCGCACCTTTCACGTGAACTAATAATATTTATGTGCAACTCTGACTTGCCACTTTCACCGTGTTCGTTCAGTTCTCAAGACACTGAAGACTCCTGTACTGGCCCACTGTTGCAGGTGGCTATGTCTTAGTCGTCGCAATCTGGCTGCTTGCGACTTGTGAAGGGGGAAGGTGTGACGGGAATGGTCTTAGAGACTGCTTCCCCATTCCCGTTGGCCTTCCAATCACATAATGACTTACACTCTTTCTGCAGGCTCTGTATGGTGATCCCCGAATTACTTATTATTATTCATGCATAATGGACAACTATTTCTCTACACACATCCTTATTCTACCTCCCACACCGTACTCTGAACACAGCAGCGCAGGGAGTCGAATATGACTCCCTGCATTTATTCTGAAATATGAAGCTGGCCACGACGAGGGTTTCCCCTCAGTTCTTGGTTAGTCCAGAAGGAGTGAGTTCGATGTGTTGTGTCGACTGGAGCTGCTAGTAAATTAGTATGCTTACTGTTACATGGTGTCAGAACTCGTCTTGAGCATTGTTTGTCAGGCTCTTGAGACTCCACGCCAGTGCTGTTTGTCAGCAGGGTTGAGAACTCGGGATTTCCGTTCGTCGGAGAATAGTTGTAGTGGTTCCGTTCGTCGGATAATAGTTTGAGTGTTTCCGTTCGTCGTAGGAAAGTTTTAGTGTTTCCGTTCACGGCGTCGGAGGATAGTTTTTGTGTTTCCATTCGTCGGAGGATAGTTTTTGTGTTTCCGTTCGTCGGAGGATAGTTGTTGTGTTTCCGTTCGTCGGAGGACAGTTTTAGTGTTTCCGTTTGTCGGAGGATAGTTTTAGTGTTTCCGTTCGTCGGAAGGTATTTTTACTTTGATAATTCCGGTTGTCGGAAAGTTTTTTTTGTTTTGTTTGTTAGTCAGCATGGACGTAGCTTTTGCTCGACAGGAGCAGCTTCGGGGAGTTCGCTGTGACGGCCATCTGTCCGTGGCAGGGACACGCACTGATCTCGCCCAACACCTATCCAGGCTATTGGCACATCGCGTCGATGTTGTCTTTGAAGACGTTGCTGAATATGACGCGGAGGCGGAAGACTGTGGAGATCCGACGCCGAGTGGCGACGCTGTTCTCGGGTCCGTGCGTGGCAGAACCGGTCCCACACAGCCCATATCGGCGTCCAGGTCGTGCATCCCTCGTCGTTCCCTGAGCGAGTCTGCAGCCCTATCGAGCCCGCCGGTACTGGATGCGTACACAGACAGCCAAATGCAGCCCAGCCACACTCCCAAGGCCATGTGGCAAGGGCTCTTTACAGTCCCCTGGCCCTGCAACCTAGACAGCGTCCATTACGAATTTGACCTGGGTCCTCGTCGCGACTTCGCACCTTTCACGTGAACTAATAATATTTATGTGCAACTCTGACTTGCCACTTTCACCGTGTTCGTTCAGTTCTCAAGACACTGAAGACTCCTGTACTGGCCCACTGTTGCAGGTGGCTATGTCTTAGTCGTCGCAATCTGGCTGCTTGCGACTTGTGAAGGGGGAAGGTGTGACGGGAATGGTCTTAGAGACTGCTTCCCCATTCCCGTTGGCCTTCCAATCACATAATGACTTACACTCTTTCTGCAGGCTCTGTATGGTGATCCCCGAATTACTTATTATTATTCATGCATAATGGACAACTATTTCTCTACACACATCCTTATTCTACCTCCCACACCGTACTCTGAACACAGCAGCGCAGGGAGTCGAATATGACTCCCTGCATTTATTCTGAAATATGAAGCTGGCCACGACGAGGGTTTCCCCTCAGTTCTTGGTTAGTCCAGAAGGAGTGAGTTCGATGTGTTGTGTCGACTGGAGCTGCTAGTAAATTAGTATGCTTACTGTTACACGCACCCATGTTCTGAATTCCTGCTGGGTGGGTCAAGCCAGACTCTCTTCCCTGTTCCATCGCCTCTCCAAAAGTATATTCTGACATTGTTGAGATACAGATGAGAAATTGCACACCTGTCAAATCGTTTCTGATTCGAGCACCCGGGTCTACGTACCTACACTGTTAAGGTGGCTCCTACCCCTCGGGTCCAAATTTTTTTTGTTTGAAACGTGGCTACAAACGATTGTACTTTGTTCCGTAGGATATCTAGTGTACGGAGACAAAATTTTATCAAGTTCTACCGGCCGGTTTCACTCGGGGGAGGGGCCAAACATAGCATACTCACAATTGCCAATTTAGGCCAAAAAACACCGGAAAACCACTTTTTTGGCCGTAGCACTCGTAGTTACCCCATTTTTCTTGATGTCCAACATCAGGACAGTGGTATACTTGCTAATTACCAGCATAAGCTTTAGAAGTGGGTAGAATTCTGCTAGAAGGAGACCTTTTTTCTCTTTTCGGAATCATCCCATTTCAGCGCACACGTCCCACATATTAGCCCCGCCCACAAGTATTTGACACTGGACTTGCCCTGTATTCGATGGTTATGCTATCATAACCTAATAATGGTACTGTGTAGCAAGTTTGAGCAGGTTCTACCGAAGGTAACTCTTGAAATAAAACTTTGAAGTGTCAAGTGATGCCATATTTTCAAGAATCAGCACATTGCACTGGGACATTGTCCAACGCCTTAGAACCCCTGACTCCACCATATGACAGATACGTATCTTGCAATAATTGATTGCAACATCTTCCGAACATAGTAGTAGAGCTTTGGATCAAGTTTTAGCAGTTTCCACCGAAGCTAACTACCAAAATAAAACTTTGAAGTCGCCCACATACTAAATGCAATAGCTGAGCATGTGCATTGAGTGTATGGTCTAAAGGTTTTCACAACTAGCTCCACTACGGCAGATACGTGTCTTACATTACTTGATTGCAACATCTTCAGAACATAGTAGTAGAGCTTTGGATCAAGTTTTAGCAGTTTCCACCGAAGCTAACTACCAAAATAAAACTTTGAAGTCGCCCACATACTAAATGCAATAGCTGAGCATGTGCATTGAGTGTATGGTCTAAAGGTTTTCACAACTAGCTCCAATACGGCAGATATGTGTCTTACATTACTTGATTGCAACATCTTCAGAACATAGTAGTAGAGCTTTGGATCAAGTTTTAGCAGTTTCCACCGAAGCTAACTACCGAAATAGAACTTTGAAGTCGCCCACATACTAAATGCCATAGCTGAGCATGTGCATTGTGTGTATGGTCTAAAGGTTTTCACAACTAGCTCCAATGCGGCAGATACGTGTCTTACATTACTTGATTGCAACATCTTCAGAACATAGTAGTAGAGCTTTGGATCAAGTTTAGACAGTTTCTACCGAAGCCAACTACCAAAATAGAACTTTGAAGTCGCCCACATACTAAATGCCATACATGTAGCTGAGCATGTGTATTGAGTGTACATGTATGCTCTAGTGTTTTTCACAACTTTCTCCAACATGAAGCCAATACTGATGTGGATTTTTTTGACTGCTTTGTCCAAAACACAGTGCTGAAGCAATGCACATTGGGCACTTTCTACTGGTAATGCAATTATTATATTCTACAGTGTTTGCTGCCAACATAGCAACCAATACTGCTATACTAAATGCGTAGTCCATTGGGTACGGTCCAATGGCTTTTCACTTCGCATCTAGCCACTGTTCTTCGTGCATTACTTGAATGCTTAGTCTCCATGGTAATGAAGCTAAGAGCCACACTGGAGAAGTTTCTACTGAAGCTAACTACCAAAAATATAAAATTTCCAAGATGCTACTATTACATAAAGTAGCTGTGTGCAATGCCACTCTGTTGAACACAGTAAGCAAAATTGAGTCACTAAAACCCTATTTGCCAGATATAAGCTGTTGAGACTGATAGCAGCTGAGCTGTATGATCTGATATGGATGGCGGTTCCACACTGACTAGCACATGTACATGTGCACAGGCAGAAGAACATACAAGTAATACACCTAACGTTACTTCGAAGTCCATCATGTAAATACAAGCGTATATACAAGCATCACTCCTGTTCTCCACAACCTGCAGTCCTGGGCCACTCCAGCTGGTCAGAGTGCAATAATTTCTGCAGCAGGCTTGACTTGGAAAGCTAATCACAACTGCCATGGTTGCAACATGAGTATTACCAGCGCTTTTACAGCGCTACTTGTATTATATTATTGTCAATCCATTGTGGTGCATGGCACTCGTTTTCAACAACCGAGTTTATTTCATTAGTTGCATATCCAACGCCAATAGAAAAAAGAAGGGGCGGGGCAAATTACCACGGTTCAACACTAGTCATATTGAACGGCGTTATGCCATGCCAGGCGCGCACACAAAACGCCCGCGCGAGTGCGCATGCATATACACACCCGGGTAACACACATTCGTGCGACTCTACATAGCCTATGTCATAGGAGTGAGTGCACACACATATACATGTAGATTGCCTAATTTTGCATACGTAATAAAATTGTGTAAGTATACACACATGTGCGTGCACATATAGATAGACTCAGCGGCATACGCATTAGTGTGTGCCGATAGGGCCACATGCCAATTATCGGATTAGTCCGTGAAAGTTGCACGGCACGACAAACTTTCGAACAGTCTAAAGATATGACACAATGAATGTGGAATACCCACCAGTGTGTAAGACCATTTCATACCTATTTCGCAGCGTTTGTGATTTTCGGAACGTCCCTGTTGATATTTGATGTCCTCACTTGGTTGATGACACAGTCACAAATTATCAAATTCACCTCCAATGCCATCCAATCTGCGTTCCGCGATACATGTACAGTGAACGGTGTTGAGGAAAGCCATACAGCAATAAACCAGTCGAGACTCCCAAGCAGAGGATACAATTCAACAGCGTATTGAAGTACGAATTGTTGTAAACAATTTTCAAGACACAATTACAAAATTTGAAGTGCGTCTTGAAACGTGTTTGAAGTGCTTCGATGTATTTACCTTCGATCTCCCTGAATCGATCCATCCACAGCTACCCGACGAATTTACCAGTCAGTGCGGGAGATGATCGAGCAAGTTATATTTGAAGGTCGCGAGATGTCAGTGGCACTGGCAGGAAATCTACACAAGCGTATTCTGAAATAATTTTCGACTCAGGCGTGATTCAAGAGCGGACTTTGATTTCTCCCTTCTTATAGTACGAGCACCAGTCGACATTGCATTCTTGGAAAATCTTCTGCGAGTGCTGCCTTCCCCTTTCATAGAAAGAACGAGTGAAGAGGGACACTAGCACAGTAGCAGCAGGTTCTAGCTAGGTCGCCAGAATTGCAGAAAAGCGAGAAGACGTTTCCAATTCCAAATTCCTACAACGATTGATCGCACAAAAATCATCGCTACCGAAAAATTTACTGAAAATCTACACTTTTCAAACGATGCGCGCGCAGAGGGTGTGAGCCACCTTAACATGTTCGCACGCTTCGCGTGCTCAGCACGTGGTGGTGGCTACACGATTCGAACGCTTCGCGTGCTCAGTGCTTCTGTGGCTGCTTCCGCTAGCTACACGATTCGCACGCTTCGCGTGCTCAGTGCTTCTGCGGCCGCTAGCTACACTGTGCTACACTGTTCGCACGCTTCGCGTGCTCAGGGGAGTCAGGGCCTAGGGCAGCGCTGCTCCGCAGCGCTTCAGCGTGACACAAAAACACACGTCACAGGTGCCTCTTCTTTATAAGGAGCGTGACACACACACACACACACAGACACACGTCACAGGTGCCTCTCTTTTATAAGTAAAGTTCAAGATACATAGCAGACACGATCAGTACGAGTAGCAGCCGCGCGCAGAAGCACTGAGCACGCGAAGCGTGCGAATCATGTAGCCACCTAGCCATAGGTAGCACCAAGAGTCCATAACCCAAGAGTATTCTTGGGTTATGGACTCTTGGTACTAGTATGCAACTGTGATTATGGGTGCATGCGTGGCGCGCTGCCTTCATTACGTAACTTGCCTTCATCACGCTCTGGAAGCATGCATTCAAACTCTCAATTTCTCGCACGAGCCCATCCGTTTTTGCTCGATTCGTTCCAGTACCTACACAATCTCTGAATTCTGGCGCGTGAACTCCAGTTCCGTACGAAAGTTCATTTCAAACTAGAGGGAAAGTGCGGTGTTTGATTTTCCGCAGTGCGCGGCCTGCAGCTGAATGATGTAATGAAGGCAGCGCGCCGCGCGGTTGGCCCATAGAAAAGAGATCACAGTTGCATACTCTTGGAGTCCTGGGTTATGGACTCTTGCCAAGTCTTGGTAGCACTCCTAGCAGCCGCACAAGCGCTGCGGACCACGTGAACCGTTCTCTGCAAATAAAAACATCTGCAACAAAAGGATACAAAAGATCTGCACTGACTGCACTCTGCATGAAGAGCGCATCGCACTTTTGTTCGTAAGTTTATGAATTTTTTGAGCCGCTTCATCCGCCACCACCATGTACCAGGTGATGGACAACCCTGACCAGCCTCCCGAAGGCGTAACAGACGTCCCTCCTTCTCCTTCCAACGATGAAGAACCTCCCTCACCAGGACTTCAGCGGTCTGGCCACCACCACGTGCTGAGCACGTGTGCTGTTCATGTACTTGCTTCACCCGCATGCCACATTCGGCCAGGCAACGCTGGCGGGGGTGCTGCTAGTTATGTAACAAAATGCACATGACTAAAATGTTAGAATGCAGGATGAAAATATTGCACATCACTCATCACTACTACACTGTCTCTGCAGTCTAGTAGTATAGTAGTAGCGCCATCCGTCAGCTCGGTGCTAAACCTTGACGCTGCCCTGAACTGAAGGTGCAGGGGATAACCTTGTCATACTCTATAGGAATGGGTGGGTGGGAACTCACGCTGGGAAACCCTTCCGTGCCAAATAGCACGTGTAAAGGTATAATAATAATTATTAATTATAGTTGTTGCAAATTCAGCACGGGGGGGGGGGGGATTATCCTTCCTCACACGTAACGTTATGTGCATAGCATAATACACATGATATACAAGGTCACACACACACGTACGCACACACACACACGCACGCACACGTGTGCTTGCAGCTTGCACACATCATGTCCAGTGACAACTGTCATTCTCAAAAACACAAGCTGAAACACATACTCACAGCAGTCACAGGTCACCAAGGGCCTTAGATTTACAACAACAACAACAACAAAAAACTGATACAAATGTACGGAAGAAGAACAGGTAAAAGCGCGACACAACAAGCACTTGAAATAGCACATCCTATAGGTCCTCTCACTCACAACTAGCCAACAACAGCACTGAAATTCAGGAAAACCTACTTTACACGGTAACCACGGCAGTAAAACAAAATAAGAAAAAAGTTTTGATCTACATGGAGCGTTGGGGCTGCCCGCGACAACGTCACAAGTGAACTCAGAGGCATTGTCACTCTTCTGCTGCTCACACTTTACATGGCTCCGTCTGCGATCGGGACACAAGAAAACAAATAATTATCACCAAAGAAAAGGTACAACCAGGAGAGAGCAGGAACAAGAAAACACTGCAGCAAATATTCTGTAAAAACGAAAAAGAGGAAGGGAAAGGAATTTTAAAAAACAGATAAAAAGCTAAAGCGGGCAAGGGCAGTGCAGGGTAGAATACTTTTGCCAGGTGTGCGGGTACGCGAGTGTGCATAGCTGTGAGAACATGCAGTCTGCTACAGCACAGGTTGGCAAAGGGCGCACGCATCGACCTGCTTGAACCACTGTAGTAGCACAATGAAAAACCTTTCAAAAGTTTTAGAACACTTACAGAAGCACACGCGTGCGCGCGCACAAACACACACACACACGCTGATAGAAGCAAAGAGACTGAAAACGCACCGGGGGCCGATGCTAGACATACTCAAGGCGATAAAATAAATTAAAAACAGCTGGCAAGCGCAAAAAAAACAAAAAAAAACAAGAACTGCAGAAGTAAAGAAGTACAGAAAAGAGTCCTAGTGTCAAAATGAGACGACAGGATGAAGGAAAGCTGAAGCATTGCAACTCTCGGCGCTCATCTCAACCAACAAGCATACGGCAGGGCGTGATGAGAAATGCGAAGGGCAGACCGCTCCGCAACAGCAGTGCATGGCGGGGAGGGAGGGGGGGGGGGGTGCCGTGCCATGGTACATAGATAAGCATCATAGGACAGGACACACAGCTTGGGGAGTGGTGGTGGGGGGGGGGGGGGGGAGGAGTATTGTGATATCACGGTTGATTATGGCCCAACGTTTGTTTCTAACCGATCACCGGCCGGCACGTAGATGCTGCAAATTCTCTACTCTCAAAAATGGCGCACGCACACACACACACACACACACACACACACATGGATCCCTGCCACTGGCCATCCTTCACGACGAAGACGTAGGCATGAGTTGCACGGCACTCAGCAACCCTGCACAGAGCCCACCTTTCTCACTGACCAGCGGGCAAGCAGGCAAGCAGAGGAACTGACTCTAACCTCTCACATCACCCTCAGCATCAGGTCTACACCGATTGCACACTGCTCAGAGCAACTCACAGTACTAGCTCAGAAACCACGGGTCAAGTAGTAAAATCATTACTCGGAGCGATGTCAAGAATTCACTCAGTCGTCGCCGAGATCATCGGATTCCCCGACCTGCTCTGACTTGCGCTTCCTGGCTGAGTAGCTGCGGGGCATGCCGGTACGGACACCCCTCTGTAACTGTGTCAGCTCAGACTGCACAGAGTTGAACGTCTCGGTGGCCTCGTCGAGCTCCCGCTGCAGCTTCCGACGCGACTGCGTCAGGCGCGACGCCTCTTCCTCCTGTGAGCACGCACACATGCATACACATACACACACACACACACACACACATGCACACGCACACACACACACACACACACGCACACACACACACACACATGTCCATTGCAAACGCCAAGAACAATGCGACACAAAGTAGGTAAGTACACCAGCAAAGACGATACTAGACAAGGTGTCTACCTCAACCGACAAAGCGCTAATACTGCAACACCAGAAATTTTTCAAATAATCTCCATGGAGATAAAAGTTCAATAATACCTATGAAAAGTATGAATGCAGCAGACATCACCACGCAACATGACAATTTGTTCTAGGTTTGAAATTGTGTTTATCCAGAATCGATTTTCAAGCTACGATCATCTGTGGAAATATGGAACTAAAGACATTTTCAGTGGAGTTTTCATTTTTTGGTAACACAGGTGCAGCAAAACTATACCTAAAAAAATAATGCCACCAGGTAGTGCTATCAGTACAATACAGCCCGACCTCACTTAACCGCTCACATCTGTTTTCCGGATAAAAAATATATCCGGATAGGTGAGGGAACCGGATAACCGAACACCGGTTATGTTGGATGCATCACGTAGGCTGTAAATCTGCAGCCAGCTATTTTCTTCCGGATGGTGAGGGATGCGGATAAAAGAGGATCGGATAAGCGAGGTCTGACTGTAGTACACACCAGCACTTGCATGGGAGCAGCCAAACTAACCGATACTGAAGAATAAACGCTACTGAAACCCCGATTCTGGGGTAAGCCGAAAATGTTACACTGTGATGATATTGTACCTTTATATCCTTTAGTGCCGTTACATCCTATATCTATTGTTTCTCGTTTAGTCAATGTCACAGATGGTATCTGTGACCGGAGAAGGGGAATGGTGTGATGATATTGGAACTATATCATTTGGTGCCATTAAATATCCCTATACATATACATATACAGTAACTATAACCTTCACATCCTCATATTTACACCTGTCCATATATGACATTAGAATAGCATGCTGCATACTACTTCCCGTACTACCGGTACCTTTTCTAGTACTCACATATTGTACAACTTTACACACCAAGATAAAATAACAAGGATGACAGCCCTTCAGGGTTAGTTGTCGGTTAGCCGGACAAGAGTGGGTTGTTGGTGTGTCCTCCCCTAGGCCCTTCACATGGTGTCAGAAGTGGTGCAGTCACTGTGTGTCAGTACTGCGTACCTCCGTCGTTGCTGAAAGTTTGCGTATTTTTATTTCTAGTTTTTCGTTTTTTCGAGTTCGTGGGGCCGCAAGTGAGCTAGCCATGGATCTCGAGTCGTTGGCGTTTGCTCGCCACGAGCAGTTGAGGGACATCTGCCGGGGGCTGCATCTCCCCACCGGTGGTGCACGCTCTGATCTTGTGCGGCGGATCCTCTCCGTATCGCACAGAAGTGCGCGGATGGATCGGGAGATCGACACTGAGTTCGAGGAGGTGGCCCCGGATGATGACGAGCTCACTGGCTTACCTGATGCTGCTACCAGGTCGATGCTCCCTTCTCCACCGATGGATTTGTTTCGTCCCGCACCGTCTCCGAAACCTCGCTTGCCGAAAGTACTGTACAAGCAGAAATATTCGTCTGGAATTTAATTTCGTCTTTTTCGTCCAAGGAGCTTTGGGACTAAATTAAATGCCGGACGAATGTCAATTTGTCCAGTGTTTCAATACACTGTTATAGTCCATGGACTAAATTTTCAACCGGACGAAATCCCTTTCTTAGGAGTTGGACGAAATTATTGACCGACGAAATTTTCTGCCTGTACAGTAAGTGATAATCCTTATTTCGGCAACAGTATTGTGAGCAACAAATTAGATTACAACAGTGAGCAGTCCTTTGCAATGAACCAGTTGCAGTTTCAGGCCAATCAGGGTTCTGCTCCTACTAGTCCTAGTACTTACCATACGCATGACGCACCTGCACTGGCTTCCGCTAGCCGTCGTACTTGTACTGGGCGTACACATAGCCATACTACGGTTGCATGCTCTACTCCGGAGCCAAAAGCGGTCCACGTCCACCGTCAGCCCGTACATGTCGCTTTTGGTGAGGATCCCGTGTATGGAGACCCTAGGCCTAGTACTAGTACGCACGAACTGAGTGATCAGGCGCAGGCCAGCACTAGTCGTACACGTACACCCCCAGGTCCGCATGCCCCGCACGTGCACATCGATCCTGCTGCTGAGAACCCTGAGCCAAAGAATCGTTTTGGTTTTACAGCACGCAGCAAACCTTGACACGCAAGCAAATCACAGGCCTGGCAATTCAAACTACGCACAACATCGAAAGAGGAACAACAAACATGTTTGGCCAACTCCACGGCACGCCAGTCAGTTGAGATAATTTCAGCACTGAGACATACACATCTGTCCTACTCTCTGTACCATTGTCTTTCATTATTCTTTTCGAGCTGGGTAGGTGAACATAGTAAAATAAAATAAAATAAAACCACACACACACACACACACACACACACACACACACACACACACACACACACACACACACACACACACACACATACACACACACACTTACCGCTTCATCCAACTGACGCTTGAGTGCCTTCATTCGAAGTGACAACTTGTCATTCTGCGAGAACAGCAACAGCAGAGTGATACATGTAGTAATAAATTTGAGAGGCCGACAAAGGCTCCACTTATCTCTACAGGTCTACACCTAAACCACGTCACAAGCTGGTTGAATAGTGGAATCTGCTGATTGTGCTCCAGTCAAGAAAATCATAAGTCTAAACCCAAGTCAAAGTGAAAACGTCCGGATTCGCCAGTGAAAACAACCATACCGGTATGCAAATTTTCGGCTCAGCCACCCCTCCCCCACGAGTAAATTGTACTTCAGATGGCTGACCGTACCACACTAAAATACCTTGCGCCGCCCCTGGCCTAATAAACACCCCACAGTCCGTCACAAAGAAAGAAAAAAGCGTATTCTTAGTACTTGCACAGTACTCTACTCACGTGCTCATGAAGCTGATCGCCACGTCGACGCTCCTCCTCCACCTGACCAATCAGGTCCTTGTTCTTGCGATCCAAGCGCCGGTTAGTCTTCTGCAGGCTATGCTTTTCGCTGTGCAGGACCATAGGGAAAAAGGGGCGGGTTGACAACGTTGGACACGCGAACAGTGACTTTGTAATGTAACATTTTATAGCAAGAAGGGACCACAGATGTGTGTGTGTGGGCGGGGGGGGGGGGGGGGGCAACTTGACTCGGACAACCGGACTTCATTGAGCTCAGCACTGTAGAACTGCAGTATCCCGTGGAAGAGACTCAGACAACGAAGAAACCGGTGCACATACCGTCATGTCGCGTATCAAAGTATTCCTGTAGAAACCGATGTCAGGGCTAGGCTTCTATTCACATCCGGCTTCTATCCAAACCAGGTCTTTCTAACTTTCTATGTGTGTCAACACTAAAACAAGGCTTATGTGCCGACGATGCATCTTGAAAATCAGGCTTGTATTTAAAACAGGTTTCTATATGAGACAGGCTTTAATACAAGACAATACAGTAGTCTGAATGGTGGACAGCGCTGGCTTGCCTACAGATCATGATGGCATGCATACAGGTACACGTGAGAAATTCGGCATTGGTGACACTTACCACGATTCTACTTCTATCTGCTCCTCCAGTGTGGAGATCTTCATCTCTAGTGAGCGCACTTGACCCTTCAGACGTGAGCCACGCTCATTCTCCGCAGATTCCAATTTCGACTTGAGATCCTTGGTCTGAAAGAAGCAGAGAAAGACAAGCCACCACAAACAGGCAGAAATTCTTGGACCTGCTTCTCAACATGGCAACACTAAACAGACCAAGAATGGCCGTGAGCGTCCAAAGCATACAGCCGCTCAGGGACGTAGCTGATCTCCCTTTTAGGGGGGTGCACGGATGTGTAGGGTGGCTGGTGCATGACATTCATGGTCAACATGCGCGTGCTGCACCTGGGTTGGGAATTTCAGGGGGTGCATGTGTCTCCCCCCGTGCCCCATGCGAGCTACGCGCTGCAACCATACTTCTTATTTAGATTTACATGTACGTACAAAATATCCCCATTAAGACCAGTACTCTGTACATGCTGGTGTGGCTGCTGTCCTATCCCAGGGAATTTTCTAGAACCGCCCCAACCGGTTTTCGACCGGTTGAAATTGTTGGCGACCGGTTGAAAAGTTACAAATCAGTTCCAACCGCCCGTACTTTTCTGTGGGTGAATGGAGCTGTGAATGGTCAAACGCTTTTTTCTGGACGGATACTTCCAGCGAAGCCGCGTGGGCTGGTACTAGGGTCACGAGTTTGTACGGTTTGCACCAAGAAATCTGTTAAATTGCTGTCGAGTGCCATATTTGGGTTGTATTTTGAAAAAAAATTACGGGGGGACCCCCGGACCCCCCCCCCCCCGACTCTTCATTGGACCGTAACCGGTTGGAAATTCGTCCTAGAATATACCCTGTATCCTGTATCATGTTATCCTTTCACCCATTCACGGCATAGTCCTTCCCCTGTGTGTCGCCATGTAAAGACGGTACGTGACCTCGCACTACCCCCGTGCTACGCACGATACCACGCTCTGCTGGGCATGGCCTCCCTGACTCTTCACTATATCTACACTCATCTGTCTGTAAAATAAACCACTTCCGTATGTCAGTACATGACACAACAGCTGCTGAGCACACGTATTGCCTGCACGATAGCAACGCTTAGTACCTGTCTGTCCAGAGTTGCGTTACTGTGCTTCAGCGTGGCAACCTCCTCCTTGAGTGCGCTCATCTCAACTTGGGTCGATTCAAGCTGTGTGTAACACACACACGCGCACACACACACACGCACACACACACACACACACACGCGCGCACACACACACACACACACACACACACGCACACACACAGGAATCGCTATCTGTGACATAGCTGGGGTGACCGTGGAGTACCAAAGCATCCCCGCCCATAACAAATTCCAATCACGGTACGCAGACCACTTACTGCATGCGCAACATCTGCAGCATGCACCAGGTATAGTATAACATGTTGTTTTCGGTGTAACTTTAATTTCCGTAGAGAAACCAGGCACTTAAATTTAGTTAGCATTCCGCGCACGCAGACGGCATGCAGGCAGGCATACATCATTAGCATTCCGCGCACACAGACGGCATGCAGACAGGCATACACCACACGAATAAGGCTAGGTTGTGTTGGGTAAGTACTGGTGACGAGGAACTGGTTGGTCTTTGCCGCAAGGTAGGCACGAGCCCGTGAGGCTGCGAGTGCCGCAGAAAGGCAGAAGCCCGGAGGCTGTGATTGCCGCAGGAAGGCAGAAGCCCGGAGGCTGTGATTGCCGCAATGGAAAGGCAGGACCATAAGGCCATAATGCCGCAATAGAAAGGCAGACCAGTTATGAGTGACTCGCCACCAGGTTTATTGTACTTGAAGTAGGAATGATGCAATGTAGTATTAATGGTTAGTGGTGGGATGGTGGGTCAGCAAAAGACAAAGGCAGCAGGATGCAAGTCGGGCATGAGCCAAAGCAGAGAAGACTCAAAACTGAGAATGGCAAGGAGATGTGCCACGTTGCGGACTCGGACCCGATCAAAACTGAATTAATTATTGTGATGGCGTACGCATAAATTAATGTGATGCACAGCAGGCGGTCTTGCCGGTCGCGGCAAGGCGCGCTAAACAAGTGCCGCGGCCAGAACCGTAGAGGGCGCTGTAGCGCAGCAGATACGTAGTTGCGAGATGTGCGCCTACGCTAAACTGAATTCATTACATGAATACATCATTAGCATTCCGCGCACGCAGACGGCATGCAGGCAGGCATACATCATTAGCATTCCGCGCACACAGACGGCATGCAGACAGGCATACACCACACGAATAAGGCTAGGTTGTGTTGGGTAAGTACTGGTGACGAGGAACTGGTTGGTCTTTGCCGCAAGGTAGGCACGAGCCCGTGAGGCTGCGAGTGCCGCAGAAAGGCAGAAGCCCGGAGGCTGTGATTGCCGCAGGAAGGCAGAAGCCCGGAGGCTGTGATTGCCGCAATGGAAAGGCAGGACCATAAGGCCATAATGCCGCAATAGAAAGGCAGACCAGTTATGAGTGACTCGCCATACCGCCAGTACATACCCATACACAACAGTATTGCAGTGCAGCATAGCATAGTTCATTATGAGGGAATTGTGTGAATTGAGAAACATCGGTGTCAGGGAGATGATCTTACTGAGGATAGTTTGCTGGCCAGCGTTCGGGCCGATGACGGTGGTGTCCGGATGTAGCGTAGGCATGCATCACTGCGCCACCGTCCCGCGGAGCGGATCTGGTGGTCGGGGACGCCAGCAAGGGCAGCAGTGGTAGCGGCCCCGATACGGAAGCTGTGGCCTGCATAGTCCTGCCAGTTTGCCACGCCGCTGGTGCTAAGCAGCGTGCGTACGTGGGCTGTAAAAGTGCTGCGGTTGAGGCGTTGCCCGTTGGCCAGGATGAACACAGCACTGCCTGGACGAGCAGAGGCGGTTGCAGTGAGGTAGGTGAGCATGGCTCTCACAGCGCAGTATGGCGGCACCGCTGGCCCGATCAGCACCGTCGTACCTTCCCCGGACGGGTCTGTCTTCGAGCGTGGTAGGTGCACATGGAGCATCCCTGACTCGAATGTCAAACAGCCGCGCGTGGTAGGTGCTTCTAGCAGTTCACCGCATCTGAAGAAACCAAAGAACACAGCAAGCATAGCGGCATGCAGGCAGCGCTTGTCGTGAGGGCACATGGTTGGAGCAGCTAGGCAGGTGTCAACCAGACTGCAGAGAATAGGAAACGTGATTGGCAGCCTGGGGCGGACAGCGGCTACTCCATGGCAACGGCAAATACCGCGTACCACTTGCTTGAGGAAGTGCGCGCCCTCGGTCGGGTCGACATAACCGAGCTCCAGGTGCAGGTTCTTGATAGCACTGAGGTAAACCTTAATAGTCACTGGTCTGACCGACTGGGTTAGGGAGGCAGCAAAACTACTCAGCATTAGGTCTGAAGCGGGAAACGGGGACCATCTTTGAAGTTGGCAGAACTTGAGATACTTAGATTCGCCGGCGGAATACGTTCGTCTGGTGTTGTCGGATAGAGCGTGAGCAGCATATCGTGCTGCTAATTCGTCCGCGGCAGTTAGAATGACTGGAACAGGTCGGCTGTCGCCCGAGCTCCCGGAACCGCCTCGCGAAACACCTGCATGTTAAAACGAGACAGAGCATCAGCGGCTTTGTTAGTGCATCCTGGAATATGCTTTGCTGACAGAATGAAGCCAAAGTTAGCGCACATGAAGAACAGCCGTCGTATCAGGTCCATGACTGGGGGGGAGCGGCTACAACCATTGGACAGGCATGTCACTACGGCTTCGTTATCACAGTACACGAGTATGCGGAGCTTGCGCCATTCAAGGCCCCAGGAGGAGCAAGCTGCGGCAATGGCGAACATCTCCTTCCACTCGATGGAGTAGTCGGCTTGTTCCGGCAACCACTGTCCCTGGATCCAGCGATGGCCATAACATGCGCCCCAGCCGATCGAACCGCTGGCATCAGTAAACAATTGGATGTCGGGAGACGGGGTCCAATTTGGCATATGAAAGAAGGACTTTCCGTTCCATTGCGAGAGGAGGCGTTGCCACCACTTCAGGTCTTCCAGGGCCTCGACTGAGAGTTTGATCTTATAGTGTGGCTGACTGTAGCGGTGACAAATATCCCAGAGTCGGCGCATGAATGTCCGACCAGGTATAATTACCCGAGCTGCGAAGGAGAGTTTTCCCAATAGTGAGTCGAGTTCGCGTTGGGTCATGTCGCCACGGTTGACATACTGGTCGAGCAAGGTGCGGAGATCTTGCAACTTGGTGTCTGGTAGCCGGGCCTCCAGTCTGCCACAGTCCAGCTCGATGCCCAGGAACGACAGCACTTGAGCTGGACCTTCCACTTTGTCAGGTGCCAAGGGGACTTGGACATAGTTAAAACAGCGAAGCAGGATTGAAGCACGTTGGTTCGCCACCAGCTCCGATGGAGAAATGCAAAGGAAATCATCTAGATAATGGAGCAGGTCAGTAATAGAAAACTCATAGCGAGCAATCCATTCAAGGCAGTCGGCAATAGAGTTAAAATTGGCAGGGCTGGAGCGTAAGCCAAAGGGGAGCACAGTGTCGAAATAATATTGGTTTTGCCAGTGAATACCTAGCAGAGGCCAGTCTTCCTGCCGCACAGGTACAATGCGGAAAGCACTCCGAATGTCAAGTTTGAAAAGATAAGCAGAACGACCGTACTGCATAATGGCATCGATCGCGTGATCAATAGTGATGTAATGCAAGCTGAAATCTTCACGTGAAATTCCATCGTTAACACTTTGACCCTCTGGGCTAGAGAGATGGTGGATTAAACGGAAGCGGCCGTTCTTTTTCGGAACGCAGCCAACACCGGAGCAATGAAAAAAAGGAAAAAGCGAGGAGGAAAAAGGACCTAGCAGTTCAAAGCGGGAGCAACATTCTTGCAGGTATTTGGTAATAAAATCGGGATGCATCCTCGCAGAAGGTAAGTTAGGGGAGAACATGCTGCTTTGGCGTGGGCCATTGAAGCCGATGTCAAAACCATACGTAAGGCCATGAAGTACATATTTAACAAAAGCTTGATCGGGGTGTGCACGCAGTAAGGAACGGAGGCGATTAACGTGAATAGGTGTGCGGCAAGTGTGAAAGAATGTAGGGTGTGTCCGGAGAATGCTACTATCGAGATGCAGTTCATTAAGCTTTGTTCTGCCGCTGGTTGCCAGTGGAGAAGCGACGCGGGCAGGAGGGGCGGGCATGTGCGCCCTCACATTGGGAGCAGACGTGGGCAAATTTACAGTCGGTGTTGGAGCATCGACCTTGCTGGAAATTCCGGCAGATCTCTTTGCCAGACTTGGTGTAGGCAGACCGTGGTGCAAACTGCTGGTTTGGTACTCGGGAGGCACGAAAAGGGCACTGGCTACCCGATGGAGGGTGAGTGATCCGGCATGTGCTACACTGCGGGCGTGAGCGGCCTGTCATTTTCAGTTGCCAGAGATTGCCGTCAATGGCGTCCCAACGCTTACTGGGGTCAAGAGAGATTGCCAGACGGAACTCCCGGTCATATTCGAGCCAGGCCTCCGGATAGTATGAGGAGTTGGCCGATACAATGGTGGCCTGATATGCCATCAGTTCGGAGAAACGGCTGGGTGCGTGCGAGCATAGTACGAACATATATCTGGACCAGGCTTCTAGCCATGTAACCAGGTCGTGAACATGCCTACGAACTTTCTCGACATGCCCGCCAGAGCTGGGATCCAGCAGCTCAACAGTCCTGGACCCACTGAAATTCAACTGAATCGTGTCACGCTTTGGTGCCCCAAGAGCTTCCGGTAACAGTGTATTCAAATCAACACACTCACCTCGCAAAATCCTCTCTCTCACGTGAGACGGCACGTTCAGTGGATGAGATAGAGAGCCAGCACCCGGACCAGTTGGCGCAGCATTTCCGGTGGGTACGGCCATGGCGGGGGAAGGCTGCGAGGATCCGATGGTGGCAAGCAGTGGGGAGACCGTTTCTGCCAGGGCGGCGGTGACGGCTTTCTGGACTTCGTCAGATATAAATTGCTTGAATTGTCCGCCGTCGAGTGGTGAGGCAGCGTTACTCGGCAGCTCGGGGTCCGCAGCCGAAGAAACAGGTGGGTCGGGAACAGGGCTAGGTGCTGCGCGACGGGTTCTCTTCCTGGTGCCCGACATGACTAGGCAATGACAGTTCGGTCAGCAAAAGACAAAGGCAGCAGGATGCAAGTCGGGCATGAGCCAAAGCAGAGAAGACTCAAAACTGAGAATGGCAAGGAGATGTGCCACGTTGCGGACTCGGACCCGATCAAAACTGAATTAATTATTGTGATGGCGTACGCATAAATTAATGTGATGCACAGCAGGCGGTCTTGCCGGTCGCGGCAAGGCGCGCTAAACAAGTGCCGCGGCCAGAACCGTAGAGGGCGCTGTAGCGCAGCAGATACGTAGTTGCGAGATGTGCGCCTACGCTAAACTGAATTCATTACATGAATACATCAATAACACCTAAAAAGCACTGGAGTAGGAACTGTATGTGCAGGGAATGCTGGTCACCTAATTCTGCATTGCACCTGAAACCTGTTAGATCCGCAACACCGAAATTTGATCCTGTACAGACGAGTGCCACGCGGTGCCACCCCGTGCAAACATCGCAAGTCACACACAAGCGAGGCACATTGTACCATAAAAATGATGTAAACGGCTATCATTCTACACAGTTTCTCTACTTACCAGAGACTGTGACTTCCTGGACTTCTCCATGTACATTTCTGTGTTGGCTTGTTCTTCCTCCAAATCTTCCTCCAGTTGCACAATAGCCTGCTCTAGCTTTCTCTTCTCCTCGCTCAGCGACTGCAGGCGTGGACTGTTACCGCGTGCCTCGTCGTACAGCTCATCACGCTCTGCCTCGGCGTTACGTCGGGCTCTATCGGCCGACATCAGTTCCTGTCAGTGGCAGAGGCAGCGAGAGAGAGAGAGAGAGAGAGAGAGAGAGAGAGAGAGAGAGAGAGAGAGAGAGAGAGAGAGAGAGAGAGAGAGAGAGAGAAAGAGAGAGAGAAAAAGGAGAGATAAAAGCAAATATCAATGTCAAGTCACAACGAGAAAGTATCTGCAAAGTAGACTGTCTACACAATGTTCCCAGCACGGGATGAAGTGGAAACCAGAATACAAGAAAACAGACGGTGGACCTATCACTGGCTACTGACCTCAGTAAGGCGTGTGACATCCGGCTCTAGAACCTTGAGTTTCTTCTCGGCTTCACGGGACAGCTGCAGTGCTGCATCGCGGCCGGTACGGGACTCCTCCAGCTCGTGATAGACCTCCTTCATTTGAGCCTGTGCACACACACACACACACACACACACACACACACACATGCGCGTGCACATACACACACACACACACACACACACACACACACACACACACACACACACCAGCAACAAACATCAGCAACAGCAGCAAGAGCATCAGTATCATCAACAGCATCACAGCATCAGCAGTAACATCAGCAGCAGCACCACCACCACCATCACCAGCAGCAGCACACCACCACCACCAGCAGCAGCAACAGCACACCACCACTACCAGCAGCAACAGCAGCACACTACCACCACCACTACCAGCAACAACAGCACACCGCCACCACCACCACCACCACCACCACCACCACCAGCAACAGCAGCACACCACCACCACCACCAGCAGCAGCAGCAGCAACCTGAGCAAAGTATGCAGTAGCGTCCATAACATCACCATCATTAGTAAGAACAGCAGCAGCAGCAGCAACTGCAGTAGAGGCTATGGTGTCGGCTAACACAGACGCTCCATCCGAGAACAACCTGACATGCTCATTCCAACCAACCGGCACCACCCAGAAAGCACACGCACACATGCACACGCGCATACCCAGCCACCACCTAGCTAGGTACAAGTACACACATACTGGTAAGTCAGTTATCCGGACACCAAAGTTGACGTCACTTACGTCTGCAGGGCACTTGCACGAGTTCTAGTGGAAATTTTACTACTCTTTGTCACTTTTGTGGAAATGTGACGTCATATGCCATATCACCCGCCTTTCTCAATCGAATCGTATGCGACTCCGAGCTAAAGATAGTTCGAAGACACGAGCAATGCCCCGTCCTGGACCGCCCGGATAAACAACGTATGAATCCACCGGCGCATAGCCCGCACTGGAGGGGGGGGGGGGGGGTACGTGCACCCCCTAACAATTCCGACCTAGATTCAGCATGCACATAATGACCATGAATGACATGCACCAGCCATCCTAAACATATGCGGCCGTTCAACCCCCTAAAAGGGGGACCAGCTACGCTCCTGATAATGCTTTGTCAGGGTTCTCACCTGAAGTCGTCTAACTTGTTTGGATGCATCCTCCTTGCCCTTTTCCAACTGCAGCTTGTCATTCTCCAGTTCTCTCATCTCGCCTTCCAGCTTCTTCTTGGCGGCGACAGCAGATGATCGATTGCGACGTTCGTCCTCCAAGTCCGACTCAAGTTCACGCAGCTGCTTCTGCATTCCACGGCGCTGCTCCTCCACAACTTCATCTTTAGACGCCATCTCACGCTCCCAGTTGGTCTTGGTGGCCTGGAAGTTGACCTGAGCAATGACATGCGGAACAGACAAAGCAATAGTTAGTGAGTGTAAGTGACATTCTCTCAGACCCATCAGACTCATGATAGTGTGTGCAACCCAGAGTCAGGGGTTCTCCCCATTTTACTGCTGGATGAGCCTCACAAATCTGGGAGCTGCAAGTTCAGGGTTAGTACTTGTACAGAAACACGTGGGCGCCATTTTAGTTCACGTGACATGTGTCACACCATGCTGTGTACAGGGAATTTTGCCGTACTTCGCGTCGACTCTGGCCTGTTCAAATCCACGCAAGTGAGCCACAGTTCTCTCTAGCAGGCTGAGATTTTGCAGGTACCGAGTTCAGATGTGGGCAAAGGGATTCAGCGAAGGATTTTTTGATTTTCGCAATTCAGACCTCAAATAACACCCTCAAACTCGGTAAACGTGTCCCACCTCTAGGATCGTTTTGGCGAAATTCGCTTCGGTCAAAGTATGGAGCATCTCCTACTGAAAATTTTGAGCCATCGATTGTCAAAATCGGCTCATGTGGAGCTCACTTGTGTCGTTTTGAAGGACGCCGCGCCACGCGCGATTTGCGCTGGTTCTTTCACAAACGGAAGACACCTTCCAGTCAGAAGTGCAGACTGTGACAGTGCAGTGCGCACGGCAAGGAAAAGAAGGAGACGTGGATTTTCCATTTGTTGCACTGTGTCCTTTGCTTTTATTGTTCACTGATAACATGTTCGCAAAATCTTGAGCTAGAGAGAAGACTGACTTACAATCTGATTCATATAGGCTTCAGCGTGATGCACGTATCCAGAACATAGGAAATAATGGGAAAGGAACCGGGAACCACGAGAATAATTTTCTGGAGCGAATCCAATTATTACCATGGTTCCTTGTTCTTGAACACCGCGCTCCACATCGTCAATGTTCTGCGAGGTAAGGATTTCAGGACTACTGTCGGCTTGTTCGACCTCGGGGCGATCTGATCTACGTCCAGCTGGCCATGATACTGAGCCGAACTGGCCACTAGTTCGCTTCTTTCTCGACTCGGGATAATCAAGCCGGTCAGAGTGCGACTTTTTCCTACCCTGGATGCGACCCATGGCGCGGACTGAAAATAACTACTGAACACCTCCTTGTACAAGCACTGACATACAAGGCCGGTGGTGGATACAAACTGACAACAGGAAACCCTAACAGCACCCGCTCTGTCAAAGAAAGTCGAAGGGAAGCAGTTCGAACTAGTTCAAGCACCACCAAAAACTAAAAAATAGCACTTGCTCTTGCAGCTAGGTCAAAGACTGCACTGGCAAGTACACTTTTGGCAGTTTTGCGCAGTCGCGATCTCGCGGCCCCGCATCACGTGCGGGTATCTGATGACGTAGAGTGATTCAAGATGGCCTCCGACGTGTTTCCCGTTTTGTGATCCCAAATACCAGCCCTGAAGTTCCTTCAGTTTCAGTATAGTGCTGCAAAATGTTAATGATATGCTGCCGAACCTTTAGCTACACCCACTCGCATGCCCGTAAACGCATACACAAGCGTCGGCGGCACAGACACAGACACATCAAGGCTACTTACCTCCAGTCTGAGCTTAGCATCCTCCACACTCTGGAGCTCATCCTCTAGCTCCTCCAGTTGCATCGTCTGGTCATCAAGCTGTGCTTCCAAGTTACGCTTGGCCTTCTCCAGTTCATGAAGTAATTTACCTGCAGGTCACACCACGCACACACGCACACACGGAGTGAAGTGCTTTGAACAAGGAAGACACCAGAGTTGACCAACTCTAGAAAAGAGTCCACCCTACTGATACTAGTACTACAGTACCTTCATATGAGAACAGAGATCAGAGGAAATCGTCCACAGACAGACGAAGAGTAGAAAAGACGTAAAGGCACATGATCTCTCTCTCTCTCTCTCTCTCTCTCTCTCTCTCTCTCTCTCTCTCTCTCTCTCTCCCTCACACACACACACACACCACACCACACCACACACACATGCACGCAAACACACACACACACAAACACACACACACATGCACGCAAACACACACACACACACATGCACACACCACACCACACCACACACACATGCACACACATGCACGCAACCACACACACACACACACACACACACACACACACACACACACACACACACACACACACACACACACACACACACACACACACACACACACACACACACACACACACACACACACACACACACACACACACACACACACACACACACACACACACACACACACACACACACACACACACACACACACACACACACACACACACACACACACACACACACACACACACACACACACACACACACACACACACACACACACACACACACACACACACACACACACACACACACACACACACACACACACACACACACACACACACACACACACACACACACACACACACACACACACACACACACACACACACACACACACACACACACACACACACACACACACACACACACACACACACACACACACACACACACACACACACACACACACACACACACACACACACACACACACACACACACACACACACACACACACACACACACACACACACACACACACACACACACACACACACACACACACACACACACACACACACACACACACACACACACACACACACACACACACACACACACACACACACACACACACACACACACACACACACACACACACACACACACACACACACACACACACACACACACACACACACACACACACACACACACACACACACACACACACACACACACACACACACACACACACACACACACACACACACACACACACACACACACACACACACACACACACACACACACACACACACACACACACACACACACACACACACACACACACACACACACACACACACACACACACACACACACACACACACACACACACACACACACACACACACACACACACACACACACACACACACACACACACACACACACACACACACACACACACACACACACACACACACACACACACACACACACACACACACACACACACACACACACACACACACACACACACACACACACACACACACACACACACACACACACACACACACACACACACACACACACACACACACACACACACACACACACACACACACACACACACACACACACACACACACACACACACACAGAGGAGATGAGACTAATAATTCACTAGTTGATCATTGACCTAGCTTACCAGTGTCATCCTTGTTCTCCAGTTGATCATTGAGCTCAGCAAGCAGTGACTTGCGTGAGCGCTCAGACTCAGCCAGCTTATTGGTCAACATCTCCACGTCCTGTGTTAATGCCATGTTCTATATGCAAACAATACAGGAACAAACACGCAGCAAAAAAACATGTTCTCATTATCAGAGCTTGACATCAGCTGAATGGAGATTGGTTCAAATCTATCAAATCTATCGCATGACCATAATTATAACACGGGGCAGCTATGTAGGTTCCACCTCCACTCAACTCCTGCATCTATGGGTCACATGACGTTGGCCATGTTGGTTCCAACTCCACACAACCCCTGCATCTATGGGTCACATTATGTCGGTTCAGTTCAGTTCGCATTATAATAATATAATAATATTCGCGGGATCCGCGTTAGCATCACTTGAATGTTCAGAAACACACAAGGTATAGCCTTCGCTTCCGCAGGTCACCACTATGCCTTCAGGTTGCATTGCATCATAGAAATGATGTCAACTTGTCAACTTGAAATTCTGTCGGGACAGCACCCATAGTGGAGTTGCACACTCCTGAGGGGTTATGTACTCTTGCCAATACTAGTACACAGAATGACAGTCCAACGCACGACCAAACCAGAGCACAATCTGTCCATGACGGAGATACAAAAAACCGTCACATACCTTTGTAGCATATTCTCTGGACTCACGCAGCGCGGCGTCCCTCTGCTCACAAGTCTCTTCCGTTCTGGCCCGCTCATCCGTCAGCGTCTGGTCAAACTTGCGCTGTTTCTTCTCCAGCTCTGCGGCGCGGGCTGCCTGGGCTTCAAAGTTCACACTGAGGTCGGCAACCTGCAGAGCAATGCGTAAAGAGATAGAGAGAAGTCAGGATGAACTCATCAAGAGTATGTACCCCCGGGGGGGAGTATGTACATGTAAAGTGATGGAAAAATAAGAGTCCCTGACATGTGCATGTATCACAGAATCTGCCAAATCACAGTGTCCGGCCATGTCCGACCGTTTCCAGAAGTGGCAGGACATTGTGTCAGAGCAATTTTGAAATCTTATCGTGTTCCCTGGCACTGTACTTACAAGAACTCAACCGATACTACACCCAGGAGTTTAGAGTGGTTTCACATCTTGGTCATGTGACCAAAGTGCTTGGGTTTGACGCTGCGTCCAGTTTCAAATTTGCCGCAGTGTGACCGAGGCCTTAGTAGTATATTCAGCTGCCGAGTATTCCACCAATCGTGTTCACATAATAACTATAAGCACATTCGCTTACGATAGTTTGGCTCACTCTTCCTCTATTTATTTTATTAGGAACAAGATCAGTTTGCTTGGATATAGCAAACCTTTCATCATGCACCATGCTGCCTAGTGACCCTTGAACTTTACAGTCAGAAACCTACAGCTGCACTCACTGAAATCCAACAGAAAAGTGCAAAACTGACGCCCAGGACCAGTTCCGATTTCATCACTGCATGTGAACATGTGTACGTCCTGCAGCATTCATGCCACTCCCAGAGCGTCAATGACCGTGCAAGTAGACGGCTCCATGCACTTTAGGTCAGATTTCATCGAGCATAACTGTACAACAGCCTAACTACCAGCATGTAGCATTAGAGAACAGCCACGCAGGCATGCACCATCGCTCACTTCTTCCGTTAGTCGTTTCTTGGTCTTCTCCAGCTTGGCGTTGACGTTGGCCAGTTCGTCCTGCTGCGTCTGCAGAGACTCCATTTCTCTCTGCGACTTCTTGCGGTAGTTCTCCAGCTCCTCGTTGTCCAGGGATAGTTGGTCACGATCCCGACGTGTATCAGCAAGCTGCACATAAACACACACAGGTAGAAGTACAGAGCACCGAGCAGAGAGCATGACTTGAATGAGCACTGTTGCCAATAGCAGAGAGGTTTCGGAGTGAGCCATTGGAGAATTGCCCAAGAACCAACCCAAGAATATTGCACAGACTGAGAGCAAACAAACAAAGAGAGAGAGAGAGACGGAGAGAGAGAGAGAGAGAGAGAGAGAGAGAGAGAGAGAGAGAGAGAGGGAGAGAGAGAGAGAGAGAGACGGAGAGAGAGAGACAGCAGGCATGCCTAGGTATCCGAACTATATGTACCTGAGTGTTGGCATTGCTCAACTGCTTCTGCATCTCTTCGCGGGCATTTTGCTCCTCCTCCAGCTGATCATTGAGAGTTACTACTTCAGCCTGTGAGGCCTTTAGCTTGTGTGTGACAGCAGAGAGACTAGCTGCATCTTCCATCGTTGACTCCTGAACAATGAGAATTAAAAACAACAGCAAGGAAAGACAAGAATGCAGCACAATACCATTTTCAGCTCCGAATACATTTTTTGTCCCTCAGCTATCCCTCGGCAATACTGTTTCGAATACGGATATACAGCGTTGTTATCATACTGGCATTTGAAAGTAGGTGGCAGGTGGTGGTACTGGCCATAAACCTGTGGTTAGAATCATGCACTGGTGAAATGCTGTCGAGGACAGGTTGGAAACCGTTGCATAGCCCGAATACACAAGAAAACAACATGGGTTTAGGAGTATCATCCACGTCTGCAAAGACTTTCAAATACCAGATATCTATTAGTAGTAGGTGCACTGGCCACCAATCGTGTCCAGAGCTGTACATAGCGTGTGACTTGCGAGTCAAGGACGTGGCGTGATCCAGAAGCCAGATTTAAACCAGGCCCGAATGTACCTTGTCACAGAGTGCTCGAACTGACAAGTCAGTGAGCTCTGCATAATGCAATCAGCAAAGACACTACCCCACATGTGAGTTCCAGTGTACTTGTGCATGCTATCCCCACCCACAGCAGTTGGAAGCTAAGCTTACCCTGAGCTCATTGAGCTGGGATTCCAGCGCATGCTTGCCGCGCTCCAGGCTAGACACCTTAGACTCCAGATCCACCAAGTGAGCATTGCTACCTTCAAGGTCAGACTGAAGACAAGAACACGAGAACAAAAAAACAAAGACGTCCACATCACCTGAGGAGAGGGCATGAAAGTTTACTTGTGAAACGTTTCACAAATGTCAGTGCTGAAGAACCTGAAATTTATGGTCTCACTCTCAGAGTTAAAGACGTCTACTTGAGCAAATACCCAGCTCATTACCATGTTCATCACACAGTACACGTTGAGACAACACTCTCGGCAAACGTTTTAGCGTTAGAGATGTGCTTGAATCCTGCTTGTACATGTAGTTGTACAAATGACACTCTGGGTGTTGGTGTACTCTTGGTGACACACATCTACTAGTAACTCCCCAACGCTGACCTGAAGTTTGGTCTTTGTGGCAGTGAGCTCGTCCAGTTTCCTGTTCTTCTCACTGTTGACGTTGGACAACTCCATGTTAGCCTGTTCCAGGTTACGACGACGACGGTCGGACTCAATGCGAGCCGCCTTCTCGCTCTCCAGCTCGGACACCAGGTCACGGTTCTCATGCACCAGGCGATTCTTCTCCTTCTCCAGGTTGGAATTGGCCTAGAGTTGAACAGACAACAAACAAACATACGCACAGACAGGCACACACATAGACAGACAGACAGACAGACAGACACACACACACACACACACACACAGAGGACAGGTTAGGTAGTTCAGTTCATGTACCAGTATAGCTGTAAACCGGGAAACATTTGCGGTATGGAATCGTTTGCGATTTTCGCTATGGGTGTGGAACCGCAAAAATAAGCTGACACAAAACGTTGACTTGTAGGAAAGTAACTAAAGAAATTGACTCCAGTCGCAAACCTTTCCAGGTGCAAATCGGTGCGTGTGCTCGCAAATTACTTACTAAAACAGGCATGTTTCCCTGTTAACAGTATCAAGAATATTTCGTCTGTGTTCACCCAAAAGCCAATTTTCCTTGTGCACAGGATGTTTTCTAGGTCCGTATTGTCCACCAGAACACAGACAACAGACAACACACAGCAGTACTTACTCTACTCAGCGTGTTCATGTATACCAAGACCATGTCGTATGCTTTCACCGCAAACTCCATTTCCCACTTTGAACAATGTCTGGTAGGTACGCAATGTTCACCAAACAACAGACAACAGGACTTACTCGACTCAGCTGATCAGCCTCCTCCTGCAGACGCTGGATCTGAGAGTTGAGCTTCTCCTTGAGCTCGGACAATGCGGCATCGTGCATACGAGTGCCTTCCGTCACCTGCAGTTTCAGACTGGCTACCTCTCCTTCACGCTTGCGACGCACTTCCTCCATAGCTACCGTGCCACTCACTTGCTCCTCAAGCTCATTCCGAAGATTCTCCAGTTCCTGTGGGGGTGTAGAGTGAGCATGTGTGTGTGTGTGTTTGCGAGAGACAGGGAGACAGAGATAGAGGCAGAACGCGAAGGAAAGTTATAAAAGAAGCATCACACGAGGCATGCGACACAACCCACAACAAGGACAACTTTCCGCTACACATGACAAAAGGTAGAGGAAAGAAACTAGCCTGAGCCAGTTCAGGAAGTCATTGATGATTGTAAGTTCAGGAAGTCATTGATGATTGTCAGTTCAGGAAGTCATTGATGATTGTCAGTTCAGGAAGTCATTGATGATCGTCAATTCAGCTAGTTGCAATGAATTAACCCATTTAACGCCAAAGACGTACATATACGTCATGAAAAATAACGCCCAGGCGCTGAGGACGTATATATACGTCTTTTTCAATGCCAAATAAGGCGTGGAGAGCCTGGTTGCCATGACATGTAGCCTTAACCCTCTCAGTGCCACGGGCGACTTTAGTCGCCCAGAATGAGTATGTGTGTACAAATAAATTCGTATCTCCACTTCTACACACAGGAGAGTTACAAACGACCACTCTACGTCTTCAGGAAGACCTTGGCTATCGACTCATCACATCGTTTTGTGTCCGTGAGGATAGATATCGCCAGGGCGAAGCCTGAAGCGCTCGCGCTCGGACAAACAATTGTCGCGCGTAGAAAACATGACGTATGCGCAAACAACGAGATTTTCAGTGGCTTTCAGGCCAAATTTGTCCGAATTTCGTGTGTTGAAAGTTGACTGCACTGCGATCGATCGCGCGCGTGAGAAAGTGCAGATGCTACGAAAATGCAGAAAACGGACTTCGCTCAGTCACCCTCGCGAGGAAGACTATTTTCGCTGCATTTTCTCTTCCCAGCTGTCTGCCTGGCCATGATATCTTTCCAGAGAGCCATCGTTTGTAAAGATTCGTGGATATACAGCTGAGCTATGAAAAATTTGAGTTGGGCTCAACGCAGAAAAATTTGAATTTTTCTGACCCCCTTGGCACTGAAAGGGCTAAATGGGTGAAAGAGGAGAAGTGAACGTACCGATTCCAGCTGCTTGCTCTTCTTCTCAGCGTCTCCCCTGGCGGAACGTTCCATGTCCAAATCTTCGTTCAAGTCGGCGATCTCACCTTCTAGCTCACGACGCTTCTTTTCCAGCTGCGCCTTGGCGGCACTCTCCTCTTCAAGCCTACAGATACCCGACAAACACACACGCGTGCACATTGTAATAGAGCAGGATAAGTAATAGACAACGTGGTGAGCTGGCACGACCAGAAAAAGAAAGAAAAAAGTACCCTATTGGACATGACCGGGGTTCGACAGCTGATGATTTACGCTACAGAGAAGATTCTAATGGTGATAGATATCAAGAGCCACCACTGGTGTTAATGCTCACCGCTGGTTTGTGGAGGATAGCTCTCCTTCAAGGCGAGCAACGGTGGACTCCAGTTCTTGGATCTTCATCAGCGCTGCAAACAGCTTCTCTTGCAGCTCACGTGCTTCAGCATCCAACTTCTTCTTCTGCTTCTCCAACTCCTTGCGGTTCTACAATACGAAGAACGAGCGAAAAAGAGTAAATAAAATTCACGGTTCGCGTCAGACTCGGCTGAAGGCCAAGTTTTCCGCATCCGCCGTGGGAACACCAGCACCCGCTACGGATCAAGGTGTTTTGCGCATCCGTAGGAACACCAGCACCCGCTACGGATCAAGGTGTTTTGCGCATCGGTAGGAACACCAGCACCCGCTACGGATCAAGGCGCAGATGCAGCAGCTCCTATGATCCATAGAGAAAGAAAGGGAGAGTTACATAACTGCAGTTTTAAAGGTTTAAATAGAGACCTGCATAGTATTGCATGTGGTTGCAGTGGTTCAGTTCAGCACAATGAGAAGTCACCCGTGAGCAATACTGTAGAGGCAGAAAATTTCGTCGGTCAATAATTTCGTCCAACTCCAAAGAAAAGGAGTTCGTCCGGTTGAAAATTTCGTCCATAGATCATAAGAGTGTATAGAAACGCTGGACAAATCGATATTCGTCCTACATTTAATTTAGTCCAAAAGCTCCTTGGACGAAAAAGACGAAATTAAATTCCAGACGAATATTTCTGCTTATACAGTACTACAAATAAGCAGCATGTTGTGGGTGATTACTGCTGGGACATGCTGAGCAGATAAACACGGCACAGGGCAGTGGCCAACAAACAAAAAGACAAGCACAGAGCCAGACCCCCCCCCCCCCCTCCACACACACATACACATACACACGCAAACACATGCACACACACACACACACACACCCTCTCTCTCACTCCACACACACACACACCCTCTCTCTCACGCCCCA